>NW_027151009.1:0-375006 GCF_018691715.1 Phytophthora cinnamomi | reverse complement strand
TCATAAGTCTAGGTTATCGCCCGGTGCCAAACTTATGTAACGAGCAACCCTACAATACATTTACCGTTTTTGAAGTGGAAAGAGTTCATTGCAGTCGTTTAGTGGTAATCAACGAGACAATACCAAAGAGATTGGGCCTAACAGGTTGATAAACAAATACATTCAATCGTCTTCCAGGTTCGTGAAATCCAGTCAGGTGCCGCTGGTGCTGTTGTTCTTCCTTAACACTACTGTTTGTCACTACAGCATACGTTCGGTACTCCATTATCACTATCGCTCGTGAGCAACTCTGCTAGAGGTGCCTTACGACCTCATCGAAGCCCTTCAGCACGGGATGCTCTTGGGGAATCGTTTGTCGTCGTGAGTCAGGGAAAGGAGAATGTCGGACGAGGGCATAATAGCTTCCTCTTCTTCATCTCTTTGGACCGAGCTTCCTTCTCGGTTTATGATCAGCTTAACGCGAAGGTAGAGGCTTGTAGATCGCTATCATCTCCGTCTTCCAATGCTTTATAATACCGTATCCCAGTGGACTCGATATCACATCACTTCGTATACATGTCCAGCATCATCTTCGCTGCCCGTACAAATCAGCGCCGTAGCCGAGTGTCAAACCACATTTTGTGAAGAGGTTGGACCCCACAAATGGTGACGCGTTATGTGAACTGACTTCGCCGTTCTGGTGGTACCAAGCTGCATAAGTCGAACACGGTTCTTCTGGGGACGCAACATGCGCGCTTTAACACCCATGTCTCTGACGAAAAGCTTCTCTCTCTTAGAAAGTATTTTCGCAGCGCAGCAATTTTTCAGGCATTTTTTCAGGATCCATCAGGGATGGCAAAAAAAAAATATGGAAGGATTTTCGAAATAAAATAGCAAATTTTTTATTTCATTGTTATGATTTTTTTTACCATTTTTATGACATCAAACCGGATCACTGGCAGCCCCGACTACACGTAGCTTCGAATACTGGCCTCATCTGACCCCACGTACCTCGCGCTGATGTACATGTATCCTCGCTAAGCCCACACTCATCCGACCAACCAGAATTAAGACGGGATGGTTAACGCCGCCATCGGCGAAGCATAACCACCGTGCAGTTCTGACGCCGTGGTGCGGCACGCAAAATGTGGCCCCAAGGTGGTGCGCAGCTGACGGAGAACGAGTGCCTGGCAGGAAGTTCCTAAACGTAGCACCGGGGACTGGAGAACTTCTGCAAGGAGATTGACAGTTGACACTTCCCGCCTTCCGTGTCCGGACGGCGATCGTATATGACTCAAGTTCGAGGAAGGTGGAGGCCCTTATCCGCAGAAAGAAAAGTAGAGCGGTGTCGGCTGGCACTGAGGAACCGTCAATCAACCCATTGCATGTCCAAGCGTCAATATCCAACCTGGGACAGCGCATAGGCAAATAACGCTAGCATCACGCTTGTTACTCTGGCGAGTGCACGGCAGAGCTTGCAGCGACTCGGAGAGTGAGTCGAGATCACACCGGGTACGACGCCACCCAGGGGAGGAGGGTCTGGTGACAGGAGTTCTCACCGCGGGTCATGCTCGGCGCCACCGCCATTCGAGTCCGTGCTGCCTTCTGTTAGTAGCTTCCCCGGTGCGCATGGCGCAATGTGTGTAGCCTTCACGGACCTGCGCTTCATCGGTCACGCAATATGGTGCAAATCTTCCTGGCTGCGGGCGCTCGCGTACGCCTTACCTACGCGTGAGCCCTCAGTCGGCACGTTCGTCAGCGCCGTCATGTCGGCGTGCAAGCGAGAGATCGTGCCTTTAGCTTCGATGCGCGGCGGGCGCGCGTCATCCACGTAACCAACCGGGCGGAGGAAGCGTGCTGGGAGTAGGCTCACCTCGACGTGCTGAAGAATGGCAAAGGCACCGAGGGCGAGCCGGAGATCAAGCTCATCAAAGAACCTCGTGTTTATCAACCTCTGATATGCCGTGGAGAGTCGCTTGCCTGTGGAAGAATTTCCATGCATCAAGTTCTTGGCTCCGTTGCGGCCAGCCTGGGCGGGCCTTCGTTGATCACAGTGGAGTTCTGCTGCTTGCTCCTGCCAATTCGACGCTGGGGCTGACCCTGCCAAGGATGTTTATGAGTGCGAATGGAGCAGCGCGCAGGCAATGCGTGATGACGATGACGCGCGAGACACAAGCAGCCAGTTAGCGACAGCGGAGTTGCGGGTGCACGTGCTACGGGCAGAAGCTACAAAATGATGTAATTGCCCATGCTCATGTTGGCAAGTAGAGGCTGCGACCCTCAGCACCAAGTTTAATTCATCGCAAGGCATTTACTTCTCGTCCATAAGTCTGGTTGATTATCGCCCTGGTGCCAAACATATAACAATACACCTACAATGTAGCAATACGTAGCGAAAAAAAAGACCCGAGAAGTAAATGCCTTGCGATGAATTAAACTGGTGCTGAGGTCGCAGCTCTCTACTTGCCAACATGAGCATGGGCAATTACATTTTGTAGCTTCTGCCCGAAGTAGCACCGCAACTCACCGCTGTCGCTAACTGGCTGCTTGCAGTTCTCGGCGCGTGATAATCCGTCATACACGCATCTGCACCTGCGCGCTGCTCCATTCGCATCATAAACATCCTTGGCAGGGTCAGCCCCACGTCGAATTGGCAGTACTAAGCAGCAGAACCCACTGTGACAACGAAGGCCCGTGCTGGCCGTCCGAGCCAAGAACTTGATGCATGGAAATTTCTTCCACAGCAAGCGCACCCACGGCACAGAGGTTGATAAACACGAGGTTCTTGATGAGCTTGATCCCCGGTCGTCCGTCGGTGCCTTGCCATTCTTCAGCACGTCGAAGGTGAGCCACTCCAGCAGTTCCTCCGCCCGGTTGGTTACGGACGACGCGCCACGCCGCGCACGAACTTCAGCACGATCTCGTTGCACGCCGACATGACGGCGCTGACGAACGCCGACCTCGAGGGCCACGCGTAGGAGGCGTACGCGACGCTGCCCCAGCCAGGAAGGATTGCACCATATTGGTGACCCAGATGAAGCAGGTCCGAAGCGCTATTACACAATTGGCGCCATGCGCACCGGGAAGCTACAACAGAAGCGCAGCACGGACTCGAATGGCGGGTCGGCGCCGAGCATGAACTTGCGGAAGAACTCGCTGTCACTCAGGATCTCCTGTGGCGTCGTACTCCGGGTGTACGATCTCGTACTCGCTCTCCGAGTCGCTGCTCTCTGCCGTGCACTGCCAAGGAGAACAAAGGTGAGCTGCTGCCGTACTCTTGCCTTGCGTGTCCCAGGCTGGATTGACGGTGCCAGCCGACACTGCCTACTTGGCGTTCTCGCGGATAAGGGCCTCCACCTTCTCGAACTTGGAGCTCACATACGATCGCCGTCCTTGTACACACGGAAGGCGGGGAAGGTGTCAACGTCAATCTCCTTGCAGAAGTTCTCCAGCTCCTCGGTGCTCACGTTTAGGAACTTCACGGCCAGGCACTCGTTCTCCGTCAGCTGCGCCACCTTGGGGCCACCATCTTGCAGCCGCACCACGGCGTCGAGAACTGCACGGTGGTTGCTGCTTTCGCCGATGGCGGCGTTGAACTCCTCGGGGGTCTTAATCTTGGTCGGCATGGTCGGGGGTGGGTTGCTGGCGCAGGGATACATGTACATCAGCGCGGAGGTCCGTGTGGCGATGAGGCCAGTATTCGGGAAGCTACTGTGTTATACGGGGCTGCCAGTGATCCGGTTTGATGTATAAAAATGGTAAAAAAAAATCATAACAATGAAATAAAAAAATTTGCTATTTTTATTTCGAAAAAATCCTTCCATATTTTTTTTTGCCATCCCTGATGGATCCTGAAAAAAGCCTGAAAAATTGCTGCGCTGCGAAAATACTTAAGAGAGAAGCTGTCAGAGAATGTAGGTGTTAAAAAGCCTGCAAGGCGCATGGTGTCCCCAGAAGAACCTGCTCGACTTACAGCGTTTGGTACCCCAGAACGGCGAAGCTCAAGTTCACATAACGCGTCACCATTTGTGTCCACCTCTTCACAAAATGTGGTTTGGAACACTCGGCTACGGGCTCGATTTGCACGGGCAGCGAAGATGATGCTGACATATACGAAGTTGATGATATCGTAGTCCACTGGGATACGGTATTATAGCATTGGAAGACGGAGATGATAGCGATCTACAAGCCCTACTCGCGTTAGCTGATGCCATAAACCGAGGCGAAGTGGCTTCAGAAGGAGATGAAGAAGAAGAAGCTATTATGCCTCCCGTCCGACATTCTTTCCCTGACCACGACGACAAACGATTCCCCCAAGAGCCCCTCGTGCTGAAGGGTTTACGAGGTCGTAAGGTACCTCTAGCAGAGTTGCTCACGAGCGATAGTGATAATGGCACGAACCGTAATGCTGTAGTGACAAACAGTAGTGCTGAAGGCACGAACAACAGCACCAGCGGCACCCGACTGGATTTCACGAACCTGGAAGACGATTGAATGTATTTGTTTTTACAACCTGTTAGCCCAACTTTGGTATTGTCTTGTTGGATTACCACTAAACGACTGCAATGAATCTCACTTCAAAAAACGGTAAATGTATTGTAGGGTTGCTCGTTATATGTTTGGCACCGGGCGATAACCTAGACTTATGACCGAGAAGTAAATGCCTTGCGATGAATTAAACTGGTGCTGAGGTCGCAGCTCTCTACTCTGCCGCCAACATGAGCATGGGCAATTACATCATTTTGTAGCTTCTGCCCGAAGTAGCACCGCAACTCACCTCCGCTGTCGCTAACTGCTGCTTGTGTTCTCGGCGCGCTCGATCCGTCACACGCATCTGCGCGCTGCTCCATTCGCATCATAAACATCCTTGGCAGGGTCAGCCCCACGCGTCGAATTGGCAGCTACAAGCAGCAGAACTCCACTGTGACAACGAAGGCCACGCCCGTGCTGGCCGTCAACGGAGCCAAGAACTTGATGCATGGAAATTCTTCCACAGCAAGCGCACCTCCACGGCACAGAGGTTGATAAACACGAGGTTCTTGATGAGCTTGATCTCCCGGTCGTCCGTCGGTGCCTTGCCATTCTTCAGCACGTCGAAGGTGAGCCACTCCAGCAGTTCCTCTCCGCCCGGTTGGTTACGGACGACGCGCGCCACGCCGCGCACGAACTTCAGCACGATCTCGTTGCACGCCGACATGACGGCGCTGACGAACGTGCCGACCTCGAGGGCCACGCGTAGGTGGCGTACGCGACGCTGCCCCAGCCAGGAAGGATTGCACCATATTGGTGACCCAGATGAAGCGCAGGTCCGTGAAGCGCTACACAATTGGCGCCATGCGCACCGGGAAGCTACAACAGAAGCGCAGCACGGACTCGAATGGCGGGTCGGCGCCGAGCATGAACTTGCGGAAGAACTCGCTGTCACTCAGGATCTCCTGGGTGGCGTCGTACCGTGTACGATCTCGTACTCGCTCTCCGAGTCGCTGCTCTCTGCCGTGCACTGCCAAGGAGAACAAAGGTGAGCTGCTGCCGTACTTGCCTTGCGTGTCCCAGGTTGGTTGACGCTTGGACATGCATGGGGTTGATTGACGGTTCCTCAGGTGCCAGCCGACACTGCCTACTTGGCGTTCTCGCGGATAAGGGCCTCCACCTTCTCGAACTTGGAGCTCACATACGATCGCCGTCCTTGTACACACGGAAGGCGGGGAAGGTGTCAACGTCAATCTCCTTGCAGAAGTTCTCCAGCTCCTCGGTGCTCACGTTTAGGAACTTCACGGCCAGGCACTCGTTCTCCGTCAGCTGCGCCACCTTGGGGGCCACCATCTTGCAGCCGCACCACGGCGTCGAGAACTGCACGGTGGCTAGCTGCTTCTCGCCGATGGCGGCGTTGAACTCCTCGGGGGTCTTAATCTTGGTCGGCATGGTCGGGGGTGGGTTGCTGGCGCAGGGATACATGTACATCAGCTTCAAAGGTGGCGGAGGTCCGTGTGGCGATGAGGCCAGTATTCGGGAAGCTACTGTGTTATACGGGGCTGCCAGTGATCCGGTTTGATGTATAAAAATGGTAAAAAAAATCATAACAATGAAATAAAAAAATTTGCTATTTTTATTTCGAAAAAATCCTTCCATATTTTTTTTTGCCATCCCTGATGGATCCTGAAAAAAGCCTGAAAAATTGCTGCGCTGCGAAAATACTTAAGAGAGAAGCTGTCAGAGAATGTAGGTGTTAAAAAGCCTGCAAGGCGCATGGTGTCCCCAGAAGAACCTGCTCGACTTACAGCGTTTGGTACCCCAGAACGGCGAAGCTCAAGTTCACATAACGCGTCACCATTTGTGTCCACCTCTTCACAAAATGTGGTTTGGAACACTCGGCTACGGGCTCGATTTGCACGGGCAGCGAAGATGATGCTGACATATACGAAGTTGATGATATCGTAGTCCACTGGGATACGGTATTATAGCATTGGAAGACGGAGATGATAGCGATCTACAAGCCCTACTCGCGTTAGCTGATGCCATAAACCGAGGCGAAGTGGCTTCAGAAGGAGATGAAGAAGAGGAAGCTATTATGCCTCCCGTCCGACATTCTTTCCCTGACCACGACGACAAACGATTCCCCCAAGAGCCCCTCGTGCTGAAGGGTTTACGAGGTCGTAAGGTACCTCTAGCAGAGTTGCTCACGAGCGATAGTGATAATGGCACGAACCGTAATGCTGTAGTGACAAACAGTAGTGCTGAAGGCACGAACAACAGCACCAGCGGCACCCGACTGGATTTCACGAACCTGGAAGACGATTGAATGTATTTGTTTTTACAACCTGTTAGCCCAACTTTGGTATTGTCTTGTTGGATTACCACTAAACGACTGCAATGAATCTCACTTCAAAAAACGGTAAATGTATTGTAGGGTTGCTCGTTATATGTTTGGCACCGGGCGATAACCTAGACTTATGACCGAGAAGTAAATGCCTTGCGATGAATTAAACTGGTGCTGAGGTCGCAGCTCTCTACTTGCCAACATGAGCATGGGCAATTACATCATTTTGTAGCTTCTGCCCGAAGTAGCACCGCAACTCACCTCCGCTGTCGCTAACTGCTGCTTGTGTTCTCGGGCGCGCTCGATCCGTCACACGCATCTGCGCGCTGCTCCATTCGCATCATAAACATCCTTGGCAGGGTCAGCCCCACGCGTCGAATTGGCAGCTACAAGCAGCAGAACTCCACTGTGACAACGAAGGCCACGCCCGTGCTGGCCGTCAACGGAGCCAAGAACTTGATGCATGGAAATTCTTCCACAGCAAGCGCACCTCCACGGCACAGAGGTTGATAAACACGAGGTTCTTGATGAGCTTGATCTCCCGGTCGTCCGTCGGTGCCTTGCCATTCTTCAGCACGTCGAAGGTGAGCCACTCCAGCAGTTCCTCTCCGCCCGGTTGGTTACGGACGACGCGCGCCACGCCGCGCACGAACTTCAGCACGATCTCGTTGCACGCCGACATGACGGCGCTGACGAACGTGCCGACCTCGAGGGCCACGCGTAGGTGGCGTACGCGACGCTGCCCCAGCCAGGAAGGATTGCACCATATTGGTGACCCAGATGAAGCGCAGGTCCGTGAAGCGCTACACAATTGGCGCCATGCGCACCGGGAAGCTACAACAGAAGCGCAGCACGGACTCGAATGGCGGGTCGGCGCCGAGCATGAACTTGCGGAAGAACTCGCTGTCACTCAGGATCTCCTGGGTGGCGTCGTACTCCGGGTGTACGATCTCGTACTCGCTCTCCGAGTCGCTGCTCTCTGCCGTGCACTGCCAAGGAGAACAAAGGTGAGCTGCTGCCGTACTTGCCTTGCGTGTCCCAGGTTGGTTGACGCTTGGACATGCATGGGGTTGATTGACGGTTCCTCAGGTGCCAGCCGACACTGCCTACTTGGCGTTCTCGCGGATAAGGGCCTCCACCTTCTCGAACTTGGAGCTCACATACGATCGCCGTCCTTGTACACACGGAAGGCGGGGAAGGTGTCAACGTCAATCTCCTTGCAGAAGTTCTCCAGCTCCTCGGTGCTCACGTTTAGGAACTTCACGGCCAGGCACTCGTTCTCCGTCAGCTGCGCCACCTTGGGGGCCACCATCTTGCAGCCGCACCACGGCGTCGAGAACTGCACGGTGGCTAGCTGCTTCTCGCCGATGGCGGCGTTGAACTCCTCGGGGGTCTTAATCTTGGTCGGCATGGTCGGGGGTGGGTTGCTGGCGCAGGGATACATGTACATCAGCTTCAAAGGTGGCGGAGGTCCGTGTGGCGATGAGGCCAGTATTCGGGAAGCTACTGTGTTATACGGGGCTGCCAGTGATCCGGTTTGATGTATAAAAATGGTAAAAAAAAATCATAACAATGAAATAAAAAAATTTGCTATTTTTATTTCGAAAAAATCCTTCCATTTTTTTTTTTTCCATCCTGGCCTGAGGAGACCGAGCAGCTGAGCGAGCCGATCGCCACCACGCGCCGAGACATCAAGATCACTAAGAATGGGATCTACACGGCGATCGAGCCACCCGCGATCGTGAAAGAGCCCGCCACTCTCGAATCTGCGCCGAGAAGAGCAAGCACCCTCACCCTCAGCATCCAAGCAGCTACCCGCAACCGAAGAGCCGAGCCGCCGACGACCGCGATCGAGGAGAGAACCGCCAGACTTCGTCGTCCAAGCCGCTCGCCAATATGGGAAGTGTGCTTGCGTCATTGGTGCCCGGTTCGGCCACGCCCGCGCTCGAAGACGTCGACCTTGGTCGTGGCGCTGGCACGTACACGGCCCAAGGAGAGTGGGTCTTAAGGAGCGACCCAAGGAGAGAATCTCGTTTGACTCCCACGCAGATGGACATGCTCGCGCAGCAGGACGAGCGCCGTTTGCCGGAAGCGGAGCGGAGGCGGGCCATCAACCTTGCGCCTCAACAACGAGTTCCCGACTGGAATTCGGAGATGCTGCTTTGGTTCGTCCAGTACGGAGTCTTGGGCAAACTCGGCAGCGAGACGATTGCAGACACGACGAACCTCAACAGGGGCACGATTAATACACGGGCCTCCGTGGCGCGAAGGGTGCTCAAGATGCACAGGGAGCGCCGCGAGGGAAGAAGCTAGGACAGAGGTGTAATGGTTTGTATTAACAAAAATGTAATCAGTTGAGCTCCTCGTCTAATATGCTCTCGGTCCCATCAGAGTCAGAGGTACGCTCTGCGTCGACATCGAACCTCAGAGACGAGTGGAGGAGCTCGCACTCATCTGCAAAATCGTTTTCTACTCTAAGCTCTATCGGTGGGTAGTGAGTGTCGACAAGCAGGTCGGCGAGCTGAAGCAGAACTTGATCCAGCTCGAACGGACCGCATACGCGAAAACGCGTGTTGACGCAGCGATACGCTACGTTGCGCGTCGCCGCTTGCTGCAACCCGGGAGCTAGAGTTAGTTCGTCGTGAGTGACAAGCGAATAACCAAGCACAATCAATTCGCAAATGTACATTTGCGCGCTTTCCGACCGCGACGAACCGATCGCGGAAAGCATTCCAGGTCACCAGCTAATGGTAATCAAGTTGATCAGCATCTGTAGTTCCGCTTTGCTAGTCGCGCGCCGTGTTCAAGGTCTGGTGAAGGTCTGACTCACTTTAATGATAAAATCTTTGGTCACGGGCACGTGCAGAAGCAACAATGGTGGACGATGCAAGGCTATAATATTGCTCCCTGAATTATGGGGGTGGACAGCTATTACAACTAAAAATTCCTAATCTGCAGCGCAAGTTCTTCGCTTGCGTCCTAAGCTTACTGGTTTTGCAGTGCCGCGAGCTCTTCCTGGAGACCCATGACGTACTTTGCCATCTCGTCGCGCGACGTGCACGACTTGAGGATCATGTTGCGCAGCGCCTGACGCGCCGAGTCCACCTTCGGGTCCTCCGCGGCGGTGAAGAGCGGGTGTCGAGTCATGGAGGGCATCGTGTCCATGGGGAAGCCCGGCGAGCCACTCAGCACTCTCGCCAGGTGGTCCGAGCTCTGGCCCTGAGCGGATGCGAACTCCGCGTGCAGGAGCTTCTTGTTGCGTGGGGAGGTCGAGGCCGTCGAGCTCGAGTACGAGGACACGGCGACGCTGGTGGGCGACACGGGGCGGCGCATACACAGCAGATCGGCGTTCTGCTTGGCGGTCGGCGTGCCGTGCGCGCCGGGCGACGCCGGGGCCTGCTGCGTCTCCGCGTCCGCCAAGCTGGCACGCAGTCCAACGCGCTTGCTGCCTCCGGCACGGATGTGCACGAGGACGTACTCGCCCTGTTCCCCCGTGCCCGCCTCGTCGGCGAGCATGACGGCGTGCATGCGGAATACCTTCTTCTTGGCGGCGACATCGGTGGCGCGGCTGTAGCACGTGGCCGTGATGTAGCGCACGATGGGCTGCTTCTTGGGCAAGCCCGTGACGAAGCTCATCTTGCGCCACTCGAAGTCCTTGCTCGACTCCTTCTTGCCGGCCTTGCCCGCGGGCTTCTTGGCCGTGGGGGTCACAGTGGGCGTGGTCTCGCCCGCCGACTTTTTCTTGCGCGGGAAGCCGAACGAGCCCTTGCCCAGCAGCCGCGAGCACTTGAGGAAGTACATGCAGGACACAGGCTGGCTGTAGATGAACTCCGGGTGCAGCGGCACGCCGCGCGGATCCACGCCGAGGTCGTAGACCGGGATCTTGAGCTCGCTCTTGGGCACCGAGAAGATGTCGAAGTACTGCTTGGCCGAGGGCCACGGCGTCTTGTCCTCCACCTCGATCTCCTCCTCCTGCTGCTGCTGCTGTTGGCTCTGCTGCTGCTGCTGCTCCTGCTCCGCCGAGGACGCGCGCGACAGCACGTCCAGCAGCGCGTCGGCGGCGACGCCCTCGTTGCGCTGCTTCTGCGCGGCCAGCAGCTCGGCCAGACCAGGCAGCACCATGAGGCGCGGCGCCTTCTCGGGCGAGCCGCGCGCAGGGAAGGCGAAGGGCGACTCGCCGCCGCTCTCGGGCGTGCGCGGCCGCTTACGGCGGATCAGCTGGAACTCGGGCGCACGCGCGGCGCCCTCCTCGTCGCTCGAGCGGTGCACCAGGTGCTCCATCGCTCGCTCACTATATAATACTAGTAACTCACTCCCTCGCTTATCTCTCGGGCGGCAACTCGCGTAATGAAATGCTGCGCCAGGGCCGTCGCGTGAGACTCATCGTTCGGACACGGAGTAAACTCGCCTGCATACGAAATCCCATATGCGGACCGGGCGCTGGGGAATTCCCGTGTTTTCAGTCGCATATCCGGGGCGCACTGCGCGCGAGGATCCTCTAGCATTCAGTATGACGGTCAGACAATCCCGGGCGAGTTTAGTCCGCGAGACCAGGTCCATCCCGGACCTGAATGCGTCTCCGATACAAAAACCAAGTGAGCCCGCGCCGATATGCGGTTCGCAGTCTCAGCCAGGTGGTCGCCACGCGCTGTGTGCAATTCCGAGCAATCTCGCACTGCAGTTTGCAGAGCCCGGCCCGCAGCACATCGTGCGTCAGGTTCCGTGGTTGCCGTTGGCCCGACATCGTTTGAGGGTGGCGGCCATTTCGCCAGTCTCACCTGCGTCTGTGCAGGCGGACACCCCGCGTGTGCTTATGTCCGGCTGGAACGCGCGATTTGGCTCTGTATACTGGTGCTGTGCTGTACACCTTCGACTTGTTGTGAACTCGCGAAAACGTAGATGAGCGCCGTCTGTAGGTATCAAGTGTGGAAGGTTCAACCACAAGTTGCCTTTCAAGCGCGACACGCTGGATCGGGTGGTGGCGAGCGCTCAGTTTCATAGAGCGGTTCGTCAATCGGAGGCCACGACCGGATGACTCGCGTGTTGTAGGTCATCCTATCAACGTGAATGCGCGCCGCCGTTCGCATTCACGCAGCATCGGATGGCCGGCAGCGCCGCGCGGAGCCGGCTCTGCTCGCGCTCGGGGTTTTGGGTGGCGCAGGGGCATCTCGCTGCTGGGCCGGTGGCCATGTTGCGCGCAGAGCTCCTCGCCATGGCGAGGATGTCGCACCGACGAGTTGTTGGTGTAATGGCGCGCCCCCATTACGCCGCGCTGCCAGCAGTGCCGCCCCGCGCGCCACGCCGTACGTCTATCAACTGGATGGGAGGGAACACGTCGCCGGCTCGGCGGTGCACTCATCCGTCAGCGTCGCCGTCGTGCGCTGCGACGCTGCATGTTGTAGACGGAAGGCGGGACACTTCAACGAAGCGATTCTTGGCACGGATTTCCTGCGCGGCAGAAATCCCAGTGCGGACTTCTGGCGCTGCACTTGTCGCTGGGGACATGGATCAGCGTTGAATCCGGTTGGTGCATGCCCATTTCACCAGGCGCAGGCGGCGTCGAGGTGGTTGTCCGCTGGTGCCATGCGCCGCGGGAAATTATGTCCGGCGTCTACACAATGTGCGGTGAGTCTCCAATGCGCTAGCTGAGCTCGTACATCGCGTAGCCCAGGAGTCCGGTGCTGCAGTGTTGCTTCCGAGACGCGGCGACTCGCAAAATCCATTCGTCGACAGCAAGTCGATCGCCGTGTTCGGCAACCCCGTGTTTCTCTCATGGGATGCGACTTGTCCAAAGCCTCATTTTGGCTTTGAAGTTCACAAGCCGCATGCCCCGCGGCGAGCCAGGAAGGAGGGCTCAAGTCTTGAGCCAACGTATATTGAAGCAACTAAGTTACAGCGGAATGTAGCAAAACATGTGACGATGCGGAGCACAGTTGCACCCGCAGCGGCGATTACCATGTTGGCGTATCGGACGTTCCGGCGCTTCGTCAATGGTCCTCCTCCTGGCTGAAGCTGCTTCAGCTTTGCCGCTCGAACTCCGCACTGCAGTGCCGGCATGAACAGACTGTCGTTGTCTATACATGTGGGCACACGGGCATCCGCCATGCCGGTTCCCGGCCTATCCGGGTTTTGCTGCTGTCTGTCGGCGGCCAAGCACGCGCGCTCGGATGGGAGGCTCGGGCCTTGCGTTCATGTTCCCCACGGCGCCAAATAGAGCGCCAACCTGGCAGCCGCGGGCTCCGCGCACCTGCATTAGGTAGGCCCATGGGGTTACCGTATCAGCTTGATGTCCATGAGTCAACGCCGCAGGTTTACCGCCCGTGGCCAGAGGGAAACCGTAAATGCGCGTCAGGCTGGGCCAGCTGGTGCTCCCGCCGCGTTTGGGGTCAATGGCCTCGCCCCATACAAATCGAGGCGCTATGCCCGGCAGAGACGTCGGCCGCATTGCCCTTGCCCTCGCTGCTACTGAATCGCCTTTAGCGGCGAGCGAGCGAGCGAGCGTCGCATTCGCGTGTTCGCTCTAGGAGACGAGGACTTATTTTCCGCCTGACGAGCACTACGCGGTAGTAGAGACCCCCCCCCACCTCACGTTCCGATCTCCCCAGTGAGATATCTCGCCTTGGCCCCAAATGAGCTCTTCCAGGTCGTCGTCAATCGTGGACAAGAGCAGTTCGTCATCGCACTCGACGACGTTAATCATCGCCCTCGCTGTGGCGGGGTGCTGCTGCTCGCGCTCGGGGTTGGTGGATGTATCGGCGCCGAGGACACAAGCGGCTCAACGGACCCCGAGACAGCCACAGCCAGAGCACCGAGTACGTGGACTGCGTACTGGCGCCCGACCTCATGGCGATCGTCGCCGACGGCTGTCGACGCTCGTCCGGCACTTCGGCCTTCGGCGGCAGGTGGTTCCAGCACTTGCCGCGCATTTCGAGCGTGCCGTCCATGGAGATCTTCGACCACCTCAGCACCGGAGGCGGCCGGCCTTCCACCAGCGGTGCCACGACAGCCGTCACGGGGTCGTCACCCGTGGCCAGCGGCTCGCAGCATCACTGGCTGGAGAAGTGCGACTCGGGTGACGAGCTGGCCTGCAACGCGATGATGCTAGAGCAGAACCGGTTGCCGCCACAATGTGTCGTCGACGGCGAGCTGCTGCATGAAGGCAGCTTCACTTTGACTTTCCGAGCCACTCTGAGGATTGAGGGCCAAGCTCATCGCCAAGTGGTCGTGAGACGACTGCTTCCGGAGCTTTCGGAGCAGCAGACCTATCGCCAGGCTTTCATGGCCGACATTTCGCTCAGTGCTTCGCTCCTGCACCCACGCATCGTGGCGTTCGTGGGCTTCTTCGACCCCACACAGTGTGTGTACGACCTGGACTCGCCTTCCTCGCCTTCTGAGATGGTTAGACAGGCTTCGCAACCGTCCGCAGTGACCGAGTACATGCCTAATGGAGACCTGCGCACGCTACTGACGTTGCGACCGCGCAATGTACACGACTTCGGCTGGTTTCATTCAATATCGGTACCGAAAACTAAAGCTCACCTCGCGCTGGACGTGGTGGATGCACTGGTGTATCTGCACTCCCGACCAGCAGGTGTAAACTCGTCGTTGCACCCTCCACAGCTCAAGGCTCAGCGAGTGTTGTTGTCCGAATCGGGTGATGCCAAGCTCTGCGCTTTTGGTGTTCGACGAGCTGTAGGCACCCAGGCCATGTACTCGAAAGGGGATTTCTCAGTTGCATGGTTGGCCCCAGAGCTGCTGCGCGGTGAACCTAGAAGCGAACAGTCCGACGTCTATGCGCTCGGTGTGCTTCTTACGGAGCTCGACACGTGTGAGCTGCCGTTTGCATCGGGTGTGGACATGGATGACGGTATGGATGAGCAAAGCCAACTTGCGTTGCTCGTGAGCTCAGGTTCCATTCGTCCGACACTGTCGATGGACTGCCCCGTGCAGATTCAGGAACTCGTGATGCGCTGCCTCAGCTTTTCGCCGAGTCAACGTCCGCCTGCAATCGAAGTGCAGCACACGCTACGCAAGCTCATCAACGGCACCAGTATTTGTGCGTCGTCCCTAGCTTCGCTCCCGTCCAACGTATCATCTCTTCGCAGCACACCTGGACCTGGCACAACAACACTAAACACGTTGTTCACACCTTGATGAAGATTTGTGGTAGTGACGTGAGTAGAAGCTATTAATCTCTGTAAGAATTAATGACCCAGTACACTATTTGATCCCCACCTTCGTGTTTTGCTTCCTTTTGTTAGCACTTGACAGGCTGGGCAGCAATATCCCAGAACGGTATGAGGTCCAGTCGAGCATCATCGAGGCGGCACACCACCGGTTTATCGCTAACGGCAGCGTAACCATCCCGTTGGCGAAGAGGGAAGAGCACCACTCGATAGTTCCACAGGTGGTACACTCGATGTAGCACCGCCGTGTTCATGATGACATCCCAGGCATCGAACGTCAGCAGGAATTGTCCACCAAATACAACGTAGCCCAGTCTCACAACTGTTAACCGCCAGCATTGCGGGGAACCCATTCGCCAAACTGGAGTCGATGTATTTCCCGGTGAGACGAAATATACACGCCGATCCATCTGACCCGGGCACAGCGTAGCGAGCAAAAGGTGCGTTGTCCCAGAAAGGCATCACTAGCACCGGTAACGAGTCCTCGATCAAATACACCGTATCACTGCTGCTGCCTGCTGCCTTCTCGCCGTCCACGACGACCCGCAACGCATCTCTGGTGACATGGTAGCCCAGCTCGTTATCGCAGGTGTCCAATATCATGTCCAGTGTAGTGGACATGAGAGAGCACGTGCCCATATAGGTGGCATAAGTAGCGTCGCTCAGCGTAGCCCCCTCATGGCGTACAACCCGGTAGCCTTGCGCCTGTGTCGACGCTGGAATGGATGTGACACCCGTCGTACCAAGCACATCGTTGAGCAGCACAGGCTTGTAGTAGCGCCCCTCGAGGACGCAAGCTAATACTCGATCGGTGATCGGCTTATGGTTGGTGCCAGTGATTTCGCTCATTCCCCCCGCCACAGGGTGACTCCCGTAGATGGCACCACCCTTGGAAGTGACGCTGTTCCAAAAGAGACCCAGGAACTGCGAGAGTACCAGTACCGAGATGAAGATACAGGTTGTCCAGTGATACAGCGCAAGCGCGATCTGTCGTCCTGTCGGGTGTGGCACAGAACCCTGCTTCTTGCTCGCACGCAGCGCTTCAGCTTCTGGGACACAACCATCTTCCTTCTCTACATCTGTGGCATCCGGAGGCCACTTGGGCAAAAGATTCCGTTCGGGCGATGAATTGACACGGTGCAGCCCGGTGTTGTCTTCGTTGCTGCCTGGACTTCCCATCTCGGCAAGCTGCAGCGCGGTTGTTTCACTTTGGGTTACAGTGTCGGCGCGATGGAGACGACGAAATACCCGGAATAACTACGAGCAGCCTGTCAAGGTTGCTGTCATACCATCCTCGACAACATTGTTATGTGCCCCCCACGCTTTCGACTTCAACCTATTGGGGTCTCAGGGTGCGCATATCCACAGACCCGTCGAATTGTCGCGACTTGTTCAGCTGAAACTCGAGCCTTCCCAGTCATCCCAGCTTGCTTGGCAGCCAAACAGAGTTGTAAATGCAGCGTCTCGGTGGTATGGTAGCAGTCAGGTAGCCCGCACCGTGCCCAAATATCCAACAATATTTCAGCAGCGTTGACAACGCGGACCCAGTCGCCTGCAGTCCGTGCAAGCTGCATCTCTGTGGTGTAGAAAGCGAATTGAGTTTCATCACTGCACTTGAAAATATTATCATACCCTTTTAGTCGAGCAATCCGTTGCTTCACGTCGCGATCTTTCGCGTTCACAAGTATCATTAGTTGCTCCATCAGCTGCTTTTCCTTGTCTTCCTCCTCATCTTCGTTTGCTGCACTCTGTTTCTTCCCGGATACCGCCGCCTCATTCGTGCAGCGTCCGCATATGCAGTCGAAGCCGAACCCAGCCGCAAGCAGTGAGTGGCGTCGCTTTCTCGTCTGCAGCAGATCAACGTAGGCGCACTCTACGGCACACCCTCGTGGAATTTCAGCAATAGCGTGGAAAGCAAGCGTTCTTGTTCGCGGATCGAAACTGGGAGCAACATTGGGCAGGCACGAGTGATTCAATGCCATGGCTGCCTCGGGAAATACTCCCGTGCCCACACACGTGACTCCGTCGAGGTAAAGTGGGTGCGCGTCGCAGCGAACGCGCTCCAATGTAAGCTGCACGTGCTTCGGGTCCACAACTCGCCCTGTCATTTCGACAATAACAGCCACGGCACTCCTCACCTCCTTCTCTTCATCAGCATCTCGACGGCGGTGAACAGCCAACAGCTCCAGTGCCCGTGGGTTCCGCACGAACTCCTCCATGCTCAGCACCGCCAGCGCCAACCTCACTGTCTCGACATCCCCCACTCCTGCACGCTCCCCTCGCCGCTTCAACTCCCGCAGTGCCGGGCACTGGAAGTCGTGCAACGCCGCGTCTGCAGCCAGACACTCGCGGGAGCAGTACCTCGCGAACTCGCAGTCTCCGCACTGAAGCGCCTTCTTGCGCAGCGCTGCGAAGCACCAGTGGCACCGACGAGGGGCCAAACTCTGGCGAACAACCACAGCGAACGCAGAAGCTTGGAACGCCCGCTCTCCCGGTCGAATGCACTGCTTGGCGACAGTGAAGCGGCCCACGGAGCCACCTTTCGAGCTCCAGAGCTCGACGCGAGGGTTGTCAACCTCGAATTTCGAGTCGTGGGGGCCGCGACCCAATGCCGCGTTGGCATCGGGTGATGCAGGGTGGACCACAGCTACGTGGCGCTGCGGAATCCACTGCGAGTGGAGCTTGTTCGGCTGCTGAGCGGCGTTGGGGGCGGTGGAGAGGGGCCCAGAGGACGTGCACTTCCAGGCAACATAACTCAGCCCCGCGTGCGAGTTGACGCGCAACATTTGGGCGTGTAGTAGACGAGATGGAGGAGGTGGAGTGAGGCAAGTGGTGCCTGGAGGCGGGTGCTGCGCACGGCAGCATGAAGGCAGTGAGACGCCCGTCACTAGCACGTGAACGTTGGGGTGCATGTAGTCGGCGGTCATGGATGGATACAGTATGGTCATCACAGACTCTTTACACACGGTTACCGAGCATAAAACGAAATGACAAAAACAGTTGTAGAGCACAACCGAGTAGTAAAGCAGGATCGACAGTACTATTTCTTATACTACAATAACCAGTGTTCCGATCCGCCATGTTTTACTACTACTACTACTACTACTACTACTACTACTACTACTACTACAGTAACCAGTAACTCACTGCAAGGCGCCAAAGTACTATTGAGTTATTGCTGGGGCCCAGAGGCAGATGCAGCCCTCCATTAAGACAAACACCCTGGCGCTCAATCTGGACTCACAATGGCCCCCTCTCCGCGCGCCCCGCTTCATTTGCCGTGCCCACGTCGTCTTCTCCGCTCTATAGCGGGCATTGTTGCAAGATGTGGGGTTTACCAAGTCTCCGTATGCTAGATTGTATGCCTAGTCAGATCAACGTTGCTTGATTGGGAGCGCGATTATGACTGATTCAAGTCGTTGAAGGGATCAGCGTAACCTGACGCTCAAATGCCGCTGAAGTGGTGTTTCCTCTCACCCTGCAATTTAAGACCGCAACTCAAGCCTCTGTGTACCGAAGACGACGCCGACGTGATCTGGAGCGACTAAGTATATTAGGGTACTTACAAGATGTCCCCTAGCGTACCGCTAACCTGCTTCGCGGGTGTTAATTCTCCTTCGTCTCATCGTCCTCGGCGTTCGTCTCAGTACCCTCGTCCTCAATCTCAACGCCGCTCATCTGCTGCTCCAGCTCGCGCGTCCTTAGCTCGTCCATAGCCTCCACGAACCATTCGTAGCACCGGAGGATCGACACCATAGCTGCGCCCTCCGCGGTAATGTAGCTCCAGCCGGCAGCGGGCGCTTGGTTGCGGCTGTGGGACCAACAGAAGACCGACGGGAAGATTGCCTTCACGGTGCGCGGCGAGTTGGGATGACGCGCATGACAATTAACTGACTGAAGCTGGTTGACATTCATGTAATAGTTCCACGAGTGGCAACATGGAGGAGTCGGGTGACGAATCGGGGAATGACTCTGATTTTCAGAAGATCCCCTGAATTTTGGAATCCCAGATCGTACTTAGCTGGAAACTTCAGAGCCACCCTTTGCGGCTTAGTGCGATTCTATCTGGCCGAAATCTATTAGTCGTGAGAAGCCCTGTCGTTAGTGAAATCAGGATTGGGTGGGAATAGAGGATGAGAGGGACCAGACCTTGGACCGACTCTGGACCCGCTTGGACCGATTTTGGACCGGTTCATTTTCAAAATTGATCCAAGCCCGGTCCATCCATGAAGTGATCGAATGCTTAACAAGCGGGACTATAACTATGAAAATTAATAAAGAGGCTTGCGCGGTGTAGACCGGCTTGGACCAGTCGTGGACCGATTTTGGACCAGCATTTCGGTACGATACGCTACTACGAGACTTCCGTAAGCATATAACGGAAATTCCCGATTAATACCCTCTACCCAAATAGTACCCTCTCAGAGTAACCCGGTAGTAACCCTACAGTAACTCAACGCCTGGAAGGAGAGCGACAAGGTCGAGTACACTCGCTTCGGCAACCCGCGCATGCCGGCGGTGGCTGTGGTTTGTGAGTGGGTAAGGAAGGCATGGCGCGACACTGACAGCAACACTGTCATTAACTCAGTCTCTGCTGCTGGGTTTGCAGACAGCTACCTGGACTGGCACGTTGCGAAGCACGACGTGTATGGTGAGCAATTCTGTACAAGCTGGGAAGCCGCTGACGAGGACCACGAGGATATGGACGACTTTAACCTGGACGAGCTGCACGACGCTCTTGATGATGCTGCACTGATCGACGAGTAAGCTAAGGTAGCGATGTAACCTTTGGTAATACAGAGTAACCTTTCGAGATTTTGTGAGGGGTACTATTAAATAGTGCCCGGGGTATTATTCCGTAATTTCCGTTAGATCAGTTGTGCCTCCTCTTATTGAACCGATTTCTCTTCTAAAAAAAGTATAATAGGGAAGGAGAAATAGTGATTTTGAATATGGAAGAGAAATAGATAAATTTTCATCAGGCAAAACCGGTCCACGCATTTGAATCCGTGAATGACACAAACGGAGAGATACTCCAGGGGGTGCTACGTCAAGGGGAAGCACCGGTCCAACAGCCGGTCCATGGACCGATTGGACCGGCCTGACTAACAAAATCGGTCCATGCAATGAAGGATAACCCACAACTGATATAGGAGCTAACAGGGTGAAACGAAACGAGAGGACCAATATCCCGTGGACCGGTCCAGCAAAAATATCGGTCCAACCGCGACAAATGTTTTCATATCCAATCCTGATACATAAATAAATAGGATATAACTTGCCAAGAATATGCCATCCAAATGTGATCATGCGTATTACCACGCGAACAAAGAGCACCGCAAAGCACTTTTGACGTAGTATTATGAAGGGAATCGAGAAGCTCTCAACATCAATAATAGAGCTTATTACCACAACAACTGAGATGATATTATCGACAAGAGGGCTCAGGCCCACATAAATAAGCAGCAGACAAGAACAAGAAGCGTCAGCAGAAACCAAGGCAAGACGAGATCAAGCCCAAGCGTCGACGGGTGTCGGTGATTTACCTTCACGCGACGTGATTCGCGTGGTACGTACAGGAGCCTCGCTGGATGGTAGACGCACCGAAGAGACAACGGCCGAACGCGAGGCAGCTTGTCGCCTTGATCAAGCCGTTTGTCGCCGACGACTGACCGCAACGATCGAGTCGTTTTAAGACGTCTTCGGTGAGCCTCCTGATCGCTGATATCTAGTTAAGTGGACTGGTTCGCCACTACAGTTGAGCTGGGTCTGGGAGGAAGAACTGCGCGATTTTCCAGTATTGACTACTCAGATTGATTACTGGAAGGACCGCCACGGGATGAAAAAGGTCGTTTGGTCTCCCTGGAAGCAGTTCTTCATGGATCGCTACGCTCGTGACAATGCGTCGGATGCTAGTTTGTGCTTTATGAATTCGATTCGCACGATGTGCTACGACCTTGGCCTTCCTAACATAGTGACGCTGCCCATGTGGTATGATTTCGAGGTCCGGCATCCCCAAGTGGAGTACGGAGTCAAGCGCTCCGATGTGACACAGTTTTTCCGATTCTTGCAGCGGCCTGGTATCCCATTGGATTGTGACCGCTTGATGAAGAATGGAATCTCTGGACCCTTGGGCAATATGATGCAATTGGAAGACTGTGTTCGTACCCTACCCGAGGGCATGTACTTGGCCAGTGTCGGTGATTATACCGTGGGTCACTGTTTCGTGATTATTGCGTCTGGGCCGACGCATGTGTTGGATGGTTACGACGACGGCGAGACTCCACCATATGCCTTTACCTTATCTCCAACGACTTGTGGATTGACCAAGTGAAGTGGTTGCGCTTTGTCGACTTGGATTTGGATTTCCAATACCGTGACAAACAAAAAACGAAGACAAAGAAATTGGCGCAGAGAGGGAAGAGCAAGCAGCAAAAGTTGTAGGGGATGTAATTCGGGATACATTTAGGACTTTGATCCCCCCTTATTATTGTTCATCATCGTCTTCTCCTTTTCTTCCTGCATTTTGCTTCGAACTCAGCAATCATGTCTGGGATTTGATTCAAGTTTTCCACAGGCTCCCAGGTAGGCTTCTCTTGACCCACCCACACCACAAAGAATTGCGTACGTTGTTTATGTCGGCGCTTTCCGAGCAAACGCTTGACGATTTTGCCAACACTACCGTCAGCTAGGGTGGCTACATTTGGTCGCGATAAACGAGTTGAATCCTTGTAAGATTTTAGGGAACCCGTGTTAAAGAAAGGATATAGTTTGTTGCCGGCTTGAATATTCAGTTCATACGCATGATTGTGAATCTTGCGCATTATTGTGTATGGTCCAATCCATTTGGGACCGAACTCGGAGGAATTGAGCAATCCTGCGTGCTTCAGGTCCAAGTGCTGGGTACTTAAGTAGACCGGTCGTCGACCTCAACCACTTGTTCCACTCGATTTCTATCGTATACGTCTCTCATTCGCTCTTGAGCTTCGGCTAGAGCTTCGCGACATTGTAATAAAGTTGCTACTTGATGTTCATGAAATTCAGCACCACGTCGGTGTTTTGGAACGTTTCCAAGCTGTTCCGCTGTAGAGGATTCACCGGGATGTACCTCAAGTCAGCCTCGAAGGGTGCGAGCTTGGTACTTGAGTTGAGTTAATATCAAACTCTGCGTTGGCGAGATGAATCTCCCAATCATCATGTAACGAACCAACGTAACACCGAAGATACTCTTCAAGTGTCCGATTCATGCGTTCGGTTTGGTCGTCCCCTTGAGCGGCGTGTGCTACCGTCGTGCTCAGCATCGTACCGATAGACAAGAAGACGTACTGCTAAAACTTAGATACAAACTTCCGGTCGCGATCGGAAACAATGTTCGTAGGCATACCATGTAGTCTTCAAATGTGATCAATAAAAAGACGAGCGATTCCTTCAGCTGATGCAGTCTTCGTTGTAGTCACAAACCGACAGTGTTTTGTCCAAACGATCGACCACAACCCATATCAACTTCTCGCTTGGTGCGTGGTAAGTCCGTAACGAAGTCCATTGGTATAGAGCACCATCGCTCATCTGAAATCCTCAGTGGTTCCCGCAGCCCCGGCGGTTTGCTCAGACGAGGTTTGTTTCGTCTGGTTTGCACTTTCCAAGTCAGTTCAGACTCATTGAATTCTTAACACTCAAAGTGATATGCTTCTCGAACCAGAACGCAAACCTACCTTAACTGGAATCACCATCGGCGAGAACGACTTCGAGTGTTATCCATGCAACCAAGCATCTCAGTGATACACACAACGATGCGTTATGACTCGAATGTACTGTCAAAACACTCCTCAAGGGCTGATTCAGGAGTAACCTCGATAGATTCTTGGATCCCTCCGGGTCATTCGATTTCGCGTATTTGTGAATACTTACCATGGTTAGGTATCTTGATTTGTTATCGCTGATCCATCGCCAAGCGGTATCGAATCGCGATTGCTTAAATCATCTCCAACCTTCTCCGAAACGATCTTACTAAGTGCGAATTTGGCATCATACGGTGGGAGCTTGTTATAGCAACCGCAATGCAAAAACAGGAGACTTTCCAGGACTAACAACGAACCACGTCTTATCAAGCAGCTTCAGCAACTCATATTGTTTCTCATTGAGTTTGCCCTGAGGCTCAGCGGGCTCGTCCTTGGCCCCCTTCGTAGTTTCCTCCCTATTCTGTCTCTTAGCCGCATCGCGATAGTCAATAGCCTCACAGTCAAACATATCATCAGCGATATCAATGACTGTTTTTCTTAGCTGATGGCTTCTTCTTAGCGGACTTTTCCCCGCACATAGGCTTCTCATCGGTACACGCCTGACCTTCGAATGTAAGATCCTGCTCGGACGGGACTTGCTCGGGGCGCTGATCAAGGTGCTGTGAACACCAATCAGCCTTGCGGCTCGATTGGGCTCCCGATTTGGTCATTCCATTGCACATGGTTATGAGTACAGACAGCGAGATCCGCAGACCACGCAAGCAGAACGGATGCTCCGCCACTCGCTTCAGCTGATTCCAGGCGCCTGACGGCCGGTGCATCAGCGCAGAGCCCTTCATCATGGAGTAGTGCAGGACGATGTAAGCTGCGAGTACATCGACTGCTTGCAGACTCAAGTTGTACTTCGCGCTCTCCATCTTGTAGCATGTCACGAACAGCGAGTGTTGGACAGAGACGATCTTCTTCTGCGTCTCGGCTTCGAACGGCTTCAAGTCAGGCACCTTGACCTCGGCCTCCAAGTCGTACCCGCTGAGCGCCTTGCTGACCATGTGCTTGCTTGTGTTGAAGATGTAGTTGAATCCCTTGTTTGTCGACGACATGTTCCAGGCACCGCGGTAGAGGGCCCAGCGATGCGTGAGGCCACCACAACCGTTCACGTGCTGCTCACCACAGCGGCGAAACGAGTGCGACGTCAGCGGGGTTGCGACTCCAGCAGGGTGCACGACGCGGTCCAGCTGGCGGTTGGCGTGCGTGAAGATCGGCGGTACTGCATCGGCGGGATTTGGAGCAGTGACGACACGTGCAGGGGCTGCGCCAGGGCGCCAAACTTGTCGGGGTGGTTCAGCAAGACGACCAGCGGCGTCACCGGCGAGAGTGGCGGCTTCGACGGGGAACTTGGGCAGGTTGTCGATCATGGCGACGGACGGAACGGCCTGTGTGACAAGAGCCACAGCGATCGCATGCAGCGGGCACGTGATGAAGTCGGCGTCCGGGAACAGCGACAACCCCTGTTCCTCGGACGTCTTCACGCGGATGAGGCGCACGAAAAACACGCCCGCAGCGTCAACAGAGCGGTTCTGGTTGCGGACGAGCGACAGGTGAGAAGCTAGTCCAAACAGGTACCACAGCAGACACAGCAACGCAGCGTCTTGGTAGTCACTAGAGGAACATGCATTCTTATACAAATACATCATTTTTATCAAGTCGTTCTTTGAGCGTGTTGGCGCTTTGCTTACAGCCTTCCCATCTCGCTTCGTGAAGAAGCTCTCGAGCGTCTTCCCCATGCTAAGCAATTTTGCTTCGACAATGTGTCGTTGCGCAGGGAAGAGCTCAAAGAGCCACAACTTGTTTTGCCTATAGTAATGCATGGAGGTGTTCCGTGCAAATGTTTTACCATTTTTACCCTTATGAAATGCAAGATACATACCAAACATATCTAATACGGACGCAATACACTTACCCGTGTCATCCTTCTCAATTCATCGTTTGACATAGTGATATTCTACATTTTCAGTTCTTACAAAGGCTCTGAATGCCTTGAAGGCAGTCGCCCGAGCTCGTTTCGTGTTACCAGGCTTGAGCTCGTCTAAGCCCATCCTGCTCGGAGAGGTTGGATAGGATGCAAATATGCAAATGACATGCTCGTAACTAGAATTTTGTATTTACTTACACATATTTTTCGTGGCCCTCCGACCCGATATGCAGTGATGGTTGGCTTAGAGGACCTTACTCATTTGTCACATGCTGATTAGCTTATTATATTTGAGAGACGAGGTCTGATTTGCTAACGTTAGATAAAACATTTAATTGGCTGTAAATGTCCTATACAAAAATTAAGTAAGGTCGGATTAGTCGTCATATTCATCCGTAACTGCATCGAGAGCATCTCCGCCGCGCGGAAGTGACTCGCTTCAAACGAGTGGAGGGGAGCGTGACGAGCTTGCGTTTCAAAGAGCGATCCGAAACGGAGACCGTCCCACTCCATCCGAGTGGGACTCAATGTCGGTTCGATAATATCGAATAGTATTTGGTCTGCTTCGGCCGAGGCGTACCGCGACTCGCGGTCCGCAGTAAGGCGCTTTCCTATTGCAGCATGCAGAGCTCGCTGTCCTGGGCGAGGTGGTCGCTGCGGCTACCGCCCGCGCTCGATGCAAGACCCCAAGCTTAATTAGCGCTCCAGCCTCGCCGCACTCGGCAACTACGAGCGCGTAAGTACTCCAGTGGTCCATTTCTGATTCGCGATCCGATCCGAGGCGCTGTGCCAGGGAGGGCGGCATATTCGTCTGCACCCTTCATTGAACCGCCATCAATGCGGAAGCTAGGTGTGGCGACTGCAGCAGAGAAGCGAGCACGCCCTCACTGCAGCTTGTTGTCCTTCGCGACGGACCACGAACGAGTCGCTGTTCGCGACGCCCAGGTGGTTCGCCGCGCGTCAGGCGATTCGGTTCCAGACAGGCTGCAGCACTCGTCATGCCGGATGCGAAAGACGATCCTCGGGGCTGCAGCTGTAGGCTTGCATGCTCTGATTTCCTTCCGCCCTTGGGCGCCCAACACGGCATTCAACCGTCCCGTATGTATGCATCCGCTTGCACCGTGCATTGCAGTCGCAGAGCTTATTATAACAGCGCTTCAAGCTCTGGCAAATTTCGGATCAGCCCAACGCGGCAAAGCCGGTCGCCCAGAGACACACCCGATCCGATGCTGGCGCAGCAAACACGCCACAGCGGCGACAAGCTCACCAAGGCACGGAGGGCAATGAACGCCGCCACCATCGGGCCGGCGTTCTGTGCTTGCCCCCATCGATGTGCAGCAAAGCTGGCTCTTTTGTGCCTGATTACGGATCAGCCGGGTCTCCCTCCTCTCCAGCCAATACTATCCATCCTCGCAGGTCAACTCAAAACCGCAGCCTCTCCAGCCCGCAACTACCCCCACACTACACACACCATCTCCCCACGTCCTATCACATTCCACAGCTATCGCAACACAGAACTCGCGCTGAGAATCCTGCGCCGCGATAGGCCGAAAAGCTTCTCTCGACCCCTTCCCCTCCTCTCTCTTCCTGCCCAAGTTGCCCGCAGACCAAGTCTCGCTCCTTGACGCACACTTGCCTGGCATCGGGCGCCCTTCCTCCCTCCTTGCTGGCTCCGTCCGCGGCGTAAGGGACCCCCACACACAGCCACCCGACCGACCGGGGCGACTCCCCTCCGCAGCCATCACGCACACGCCCAACTCGCCCGCCGACGGCGCGCCCGGCGACCGCAGCGAGCCGCTCGCCATCCCGTCGTCGTCCTCCTCCTCCTCCTCGGCCAAGAAGCCGCGCTCGGGCAGCCTCGGCGGCTTCAGCGGCAGCTTCGGCAGCTTCGGCAACCTGCAGCTGGCCGGCCGCGGCAAGAAGAAGGACGCCATGCAGAGCAGCCCGCAGGTGGGGCCGCCGCCGCCTCCGCCGCGCACAGCCTCCAGCCGCCGCGGCAGCATCGGCCTGGCCAGCGGCGCCAGCGCCGAGGACTCGTGCCTGTTCGTGGACAACCTGATCCGCGGCGTGCAGCAGCGCCTGCGCTCCGAGCTGGGCTTCCGGGAGGTGGTGGTGGCCACGGGCGAGGAGGCCGTGGCCTCCGACACGGACTCGGGCCGCGCGCGGCCGCTGCTGGCCGGCTCGTTGCTGGGCAACGACGGCGAGTCCCCCAGCCAGGACCCGCAGCCCTGGGAGGCCACGGCCGCCAGCAGGCGCCAGCTGCTCTACGGCAAGGACGTGGACCGCAAGGGCAGCGACGCGTCGCTCTGCAGCGACTGCGCCAAGGGCACCGTGTACGTGTCGGACGGCTACGAGAAGAAGCAGCGGCTGCTGGTCATCGTGCCCTACCGCGAGGCCGGCATCTGGAGCCGCAGCATCTGCATGAACCAGTTCGACAGCGACAGCGACAGCGGCTCCATGATGTCGTACCTGAAGAAGGCGCTGAGCGAGAACTACGGCGTGGTGATCATGAACCCGGCGGCGCAGAGCTGCCACCCGCGCGCGCACGTCGAGAGCGCCTGGGACCAGCTCGTCGCGCCGCTGCTGAGCGAGGTCTTCGTCGTCGCCTTCTCGCGCGGCGCGCAGATGGTGCTGCACCTGCTCAACTACGACAACGGGCTCGGCGTCATGCAGGACCGCGTCAAGGCGCTCGCGCTCGTCGAGCCCTCCCACTACGTCAGCGACAGCGACACGTACTTCGCTCGCCGCATGCTCGCGCGACGCGCGGTGGCCTGGATCCTCAACTCGGACATCGACGTCGGCTGCAAGATCCCGCAGGGACACGCGCGCCACGGCTGCGTCTGCGTGTCGGCAGGCACGGTGCCGTCCAACGTGCTGGGCAGCAGCGGCGCGTACGCGCTGGAGATGGTCAAGAGCTCCGTGTTCGGATCCTTCGCCGCCCGATGCGGCGAGGCTGCCGGCATTACGGTGAACGCCAGCAAGATCAGCGCGTGTGGCATCTGCCACCGCAAGCTCACGATGCTGAACCGCCGCATCCCGTGCTCGTGGTGTGAGGTCAAGTACTGCAGCCGATGCTGCGAGGACAAGTTCGTGCCAGCGTTCGGCAGCTGGAGAGTCTGCTCTCTGTGCCAGTCGCTGCCGTGCTTGATCGACCCGCGGCGTAAGAACCGTAGTGCGAAGAACCACACGAGTCCGACGGCCGCTGGCCAGGAACGCTGCAGTGTCTTCATTCGGCCTACGGCCGATGATGACGACCCAGTGTGTCTCGGAGACTTCGAGATTGTCAAGCTGGTGGGCCGTGGTGCTTGCGGTCGCGTCAAACTGGTGCGTAAGAAGCACGGTTACGACGAAGGGGTGTTTTACGCTATGAAGGCCATCCGCAAGAAACTTGTGATCCAGCGCGGTCTGGTGGAGGCTACCAACGCTGAGCGGCGTATCCTGGATCGGATTAAACACCCGTACGTGGCTACGCTGTGCTACGCCTTCCAAACGGAGGCGAAGCTGTACCTGCTGTCGAAGTATTACCCCGGTGGCAACTTGCTGGACCAGATGCGTCTCGCACGGAGGTTCACTGAGGATCGCACACGATTGTACACTGCCGAAGTGGCGCTTGCTATCCGCCACTTGCACCAGAATGATATTATTTATCGCGACCTCAAGCTGGAAAACGTGCTGGTGGACTCGGACGGTCATGTGGCGCTTACGGACTTCGGTATGTCTAAGGAGAACATGCCGGACGAAGGCCGCACCACCACGTTCGTCGGCACGTACCAGATGATGGCGCCTGAGGTGTTCAGCGGCAAATCGTACTCGCGTGCTGTAGATTGGTGGGCTTTGGGAGTTATGGTGTATGAAATGATTGACGGCCGCACGCCGTTCAACGCCAAGACCAACCGTCTCATCAAGGAGCGCATCGTGAACGTGGACCTGAAGTTTTCGCCTCGATTCACGGAGGATGCGAAGGACTTCGTGTCGAAGCTGTTGACTAAGAACGAGGACGATCGATTGGGCTCGGGTGAGCACGGCTTCGAGCACATCAAGCACCATCCGTGGTTCAAGGATCTTAACTGGGACAGTGTGGAGCGTAAGGAGGCGCTTTTCGAGGGCCAGTATGCTCTCATGGAGAAGCACGCTAAGGAGTACCGCACCGAGGATATCTTCGAGACCTACATGAACACTGTGGAGGTCCCCATCGACACGCCAGCGTCGGTCAAGAGCTCGAACGACGAGCTGTTCAACGACTTTGCTTTCAACTACATGGACGGACCCGAGGAGGAGCAGCGCGACATTCCCGAGCCGGATGAGGAGGGCGACGGTGAGAACCCGTTGTCGCCGATGTCGGCCAGTGACAGCACGACCGAGCGATCGTCCAAGCCCCGACCGCTGACTTTGAAGGAGGACAAGATGCTGGACACGTTCCTTTCCACGACCGGATCGCACTTCGACCTCACGTTGCTGCGCCCGAATCAGGCGACGGACTTTGGCCAATCTGCCTGCTCATCGCTGAGCTCGGGGGGCACGGACGACGAGGCTGCTGAGCCCGTCGAGCAGGAGGACGATCTGCTGGCGGTGAAGAAAAAGAAGACCTCGGGCACGAAGAAGGTGCCGTCGAGCCCGACCACGCAGCCTGTGTCGCCCTCCAGCAACGCTGGCACTGACTCGTCCGCGACCGAGTTGACGAAGACCGGCAGCAACTCGACGGACGCAGAGGCGGAAGCGGCGAAGGCCTCGTAATTTGTTGTGGGTAAGTGAACCAAGCGAGCGACGACAAACGCGGTCAGGTGTGCACCGTCGACGAGGATAGAGCAGCTTAGGCCGCGTACACGCCAAGTGTGCTGGTGGGTAGTATGTGAACATGCTGGTATTGATTGAGTTTCCTCCTAGTGTACTGAAGTCTCATATCCAATTTCAGTACATAGAGTTCTGCATGATTTTCCACCAATCGTCGCGCTCCGTTCCACCAATTTGAAGTTTGGTGAGCAGGAGCAATAATGGAGTCGGGGCGTCCGCGCGCCGGATCGGCCGCGCTCTCCAGAGATCCCCAGGCCGATTCTCGAGATGCCGCCACCGCCGACTACTGGACGAGCTTCTTGCAATGTTATGACTCGCTTCTTGCGCGCGAATTGGCCCAGGAACGGCCCCAATTCGTGCGCGCGCTGCGCCAACTGGAGCGGGACTCGCGTCTGCAGCAGGAGCGCCAGAGCGCGCAGGTTCTGGCCACGTTGCGGCTCAAAGACACGCGGATCTCGGAGCTGCAGAGGCTCGTGAGCGAGCAGCGGGAGCAGCTGGACGTCGTGCTGGACGAACTGGAGCGCAGGGAGACGAAGGAGGACAAACACGTGCAGGTGGACGCCTGCACGGCGCAGGATGACGCTGCAGTGCAGACGGAGGCAGTTGAGAGGACAGTGGTGGACGCTGAGGTGCAGACGGAAGACGTGGAAAGGGACAGTGGGGTCCTCTCGCTGCTGCAGAAGCTGGAGAAAGAGCTGCAGGCCGTAGAGCAGAGGAACGTGGCGCTGGAGCAGACGCTGCGGCTGCAGCAGAGAGATGTGACGAGAGTGGTGGAGAAGGAGGAGAAGGAGGAGAAGACAGAAGAAGATGAACGGATGGAGGAATGTTTGCAGACGCTGCAGAGAGGAGTGGAGGCCATGGACGTGTCGTGCGGCTGTGTGGATAACCCGCTGGCCTTTTTTGTTGGCGTCCCACGGGAAAATGATGAAAAAGAGAACGGGAAGGGAGGCTTTGGTGGTAATTTATCGGCGTGTGTGAATCTTGAGCACCGGCTTGAAGCGCAAGCGGTGCAGCTCGAGCATTTGCGGGACTGCTTGTATCTGTGGCGCGACGCAGCTGTTCAGATGATGAAACAGCGACATGGTTGCGAGGAAGGGTCAAGATCCGTGGCTTCGTCGCTGTTGCAACCCGTAGTTGTTCGTCGTGGTGACGGAGAAGAAGGTGTTGCGGTTAATTGTTCAGTGGCTCTTCGTGGTGCTCTAAAACAGATACGTGGTCGCTGCAGTAAGCATTGTGATAAGCGTTATGGTGATGAACAACGTGTATTGAGAGAACTGGCACAAGTTCTTGCGAAAGGGAAGAGCGGAGCAAAAGTAGCTGCTAAGATAGTTCGAACATGGGCTGGGTGGGAGGCTAGTCATCTCGAGGAGGTGCGAGCGTTGCGTCAAGGCATATCAGAAGAGCGAGCTGTGGCTGTTACTCGCCGAGTAGTACTGCTGAAGCGCATCGACCAGCTGGAGCAACAAGAACTAGACTTACAAGCAGAACTGAACGCACTTCGAAAATATCGGAAGGACCATGGTACCAGAAGTCTAACATCGTCGGAAAGTTGTGGAGAGAAGCTTTTTGGAGCAGATTCTTGTGAAAGACCCCTCAAGTATCCACAGCTGCTGCTGAGGCTTGCTACCGCCGAGCAGAGTCTGCTAATAAAGGATGAGCAGTTGAAGGCGGCAAACGGTACGGTCAGAGCTCTCACGTCATGTACTCCCATGCCAAGTGGTAGCAGTAATGTAGCATACAATGGAGGTGGGATGGACCCAGGGTCTATAGAAGTCCAACGCTCATTGCAGCAAAAGTTGGAATTCTTCCGAAAAAGAGAAAAGGAAATGGTGAATCTTGGTCAGTATTTTCGTTTGGAAAAGAGGTGTCTCCAGCTGAAATCGCGCCTTGAAGTTGAACAGAAGCATACAGCAACTTTACAAGCGGTACAACAAGTCTGCGAACGGGAGCGTGACGAACTTTTCATGAAAGTGGAAAAGCTTGAATCTGAGGCTTTGGTGGCGAATATCACCTGTGGAACGGCAGAATCGCTACCACCACCTGTAGGCAGGAACTTCTCTTTGGATACAGGTAGCAATGACCTGCAAAGCGATGCATATTTCTTGGTGAGGCGACTCCGACTGCTTGAGGACGACAACAAAAACCTTCGTGACCGTCTTCGACAATCGCAACTGCAAAAAGCTTTGGTGATGAAGCAACAACGACCGAACAGTGGCCCAGATACTTTGGTTACACAGAGGCGAGAAACTACTATTTTTGATATGATTGGGGACCATCATCGAAGGTGTGTCAGCGACTTTAAAAAGTTTCGGTCGGTACAAAGTGGCGCTACAAACGAGGAAGGCATAGCAAGAGAAGGAGAAGAAGTTGTGGATGGATCGTTCAGCGAGTGGGTCGTTTTGCTGAGCCATTACGATGCTTTATGGAGTGCATTTTACGCATTGTTTTTGTATTGTGGAAAGCATTGCGATGTTTCCAACGTTCAGCCCCCTAACTGTCAGAATGATGTCAAATCGATGTCGACTGGTGGTATACAAGAAGAAACGTTAGTGCTCGAGCTTTCTAGGCGAGAAGAAAAAATATTGTTATTGCAACAGAGGTTGATGGAGCAAGAAGGGCGATTATGTGGGGGTTCAACAGACTGCTGGCAAATTGGGAAACACTTCGACACAAAAGCAAATTTGGATAACTGTTGTGGTCAACAACTTGAAAGCGAATACCCAAACATCAATTCCAAGGAATATGATTTCAGCAACCGCGGAACCAAGTACTTGGCAGTCGTGATGCCGGATGAAACAAGGAATAGCGACATCAAAGTATTGTCCGAGGCTGAACGCCCATTTTTGGCGCTAATGAAACCGCCTGAATCCGCCAGTAACCGGCCTACTAACGTGATAGCACTCGTGCAAACTCCAGGCACTGAAGACGGTGCACGACGTATGGAAGGCCAAAAGGTATGGTGTGCGTCATTGGCCTTTGCAACATTGATCTGCGCGCGCACTGTGCTGTAAATCTAACTAGTTACCTTGGGTTTGCACAGCACACTGATACACCGGCAAAAGATCTCGAAACTTGCCTCGCAAAATGTGCTGAATTGACCTCGCAGAACACCAAACTTACCCGGCGATTACGTGATGAAAAGGAAGCCAAGAAAAAATATCTCAACGAAGCACAAGAGCTGCAAAAGGAACTCAATGCAAGAACGGATGCAAACTCGAACTTCGAGTACGCGGTCAAGCAAATCCAAAATCAAGTTATTGGGCCAAGTTCCATGTTGGAGTCTTCAATTGCTGGCGAAAATATGGGGGCTTTCCTCGAATCGAGTAATCACGAGGAAAATGTCAGTGCTGTTGCTGGCATTAGTGAGAAGGATACCCCCTTCCCCAATCGCACAAGCGAACAGGAATATGATACTCTACGAGAGCAGTTGTCATCCAGAGAGCAAGAAAACCTTGCACTTGTGCAGTCACTCTGCAAGATTAAGGAGAAATGTGCTCACATGGAGGCTATTTATCAGAAAGAACTCCGAGTAAAGGCGGCCGAACACGCAGAAGCCATGGAAAACTACATGACAACCGTTAACGAGACCTTGTCACGTATTGAAAGCGACAAACATCGCCTAGAAAATGAAAATGTCAAGCTTGGCGAGAAGTTACAACAGCTCGATGAAGAAATAAGACGGCAGGAGCTAGAGCGATCGCAGCGGAGTTCTAAAGGAACGAGCACAGAAGGTGAAACATTGGAGTTAGCTGCTTACACCCGCGAAAAGGAAAGTCTAAAGGCCCGTGTAGTGGATTTGGAGCTGCAGTTAGCTCGTGAGCGAAAACTCATGGAGATGGTGGAACAGAAGCAGCAGCTAGAAAATCAGCACGAGGAACTTCATGAGAGCGCAGCTAAAGTGGAGGTTGAAAAAGCTAGGCAAAAGTACGAGGTGCATTGTGAGGCCTTAAAGCAATGGAGAAACAAGCTTCAGCACGAATTCACAGAGTATCAGACTGTGGAACGCGCGTCGCAACAGGAAAGTGATAGGCGCATCGGTTTTTTATCGGATTGCCTAGAGGAGTTTATGCGTTTCGCCGATTCAACAGCTCCTACTTTTGGGAAGAATATTGATACGAATAAGCTTTATGACATTGTAATGGATCTTGCCAAAGACCCTTCTCGTGTTGCAAGCAGAAGCATTGCTTCATCTTCTCAAGTCAAGGAAAGGCTATCTAAGCCTCGAGGACAGAAATTCGGAAACAGAGATCAGCAATCTGTTACTACTTCGCGGAACACTTCGTCGAATGACGCTTTTGTCAAGGAAGCAAAGGGCCAGGACGAACCCGAGACAAGTGAGGTGATGTGGTGGAAATTGCGAGCGTCAAAGATGGAGGCTTATGTTCGCAGCGCAATGTTACAAAATGACACGTTTGAAGACACTATTCGACAGCTGGAGTCAGGCATGAGCAGAGTGAAGGAGGAACTGACGTCAAGACTTGCGCGTGAAGCACAGTTAATGGCGAAGTTGGGCGCTCTCAAGTCTGAGTTAGCGACCACAAAAGAACAAGCCGCTTCATTGTCAGAGAAGTATCGACTAGCAAAGGTAGAACTCGAGAAACGTCAAGGTGAAGCTACGAGCCGAGTAGATGAAACACAACGTGCTCGAATGGTCATTCAGAGAAAAACAGAGCTTTTAGCCCAACAAAAAGCCAAGGTTGAATCCCTTCAACATGAACTGGAGCAAGCTACAAAAAAAGTCGAAAGGCTGGGGACTGCTGAAAAACAGACAGCATTGCTCCAGCAGAAGGCAAAAGAACACACGCAGCAATTACTACACGCTCGTCAAAGCTACGAGCGCTACCACGATGACAACGTTCAGTTGTCATTTCATCTTGAAAAACTCAAAGAACGTCATGCTACCGTAGTAGCTCGGCTGAAGGCTGCACGCGCAGAGAACGCACAACTGCGGACGCCATCCTCTGACCTGAAGAACAACTCAAAAGCTCCTACACCACAAGGCAATATCGACATAGGTGGAAAAGATGTCCAACGTGGGAATCAAGTCGAAGAAGCAGCTGTCTTAATCGCTTCGCTGACTGAAGAAGCTCGCACGCTTAAACGGCGTGTGCTACAGAAGCAAGACGTTATCGTTAGCTACAAGTCAAAAGTTGCTAATTATGAAGCACAACTGGAGCGTCAGAGAGAAACAATGGTTAAGCTTGCACGTACCAATCGCGAATTGCAGCAAGGTCACCGTCAGCGAGAACAGCAAGAGCTTGAGTATACGGCAGCTCTGCAATCAAAACTTGAGCATCAACTCGAAGTCAAGCGAGAGGAGCTTGACGGTCTACGCGCTTCTGTCTACGATTCGCTCGAAGCTTTCGTGTTCTGCCAAGCTTCAGCTACGCCCACATCACCTTCGTCCTCTTACACCGCCTCCCTCGACAGTCCCTTGATAAACGAACCCCCCAACGAAAACGATAAACTTTTTGACATCAAACGGTGGACAAACTTCTCGGTTGATGATATCGAGGACCTAAGACTTGCTAGAGGAACTCGTCTGCCCCGAACCAAGCGCGAAAGAGAGGCTCAACATGACAGCAAAAAAGTAAACAAGCGAAAGGCTGCAGCCGCTGCACTTCGACAAGTAGAAGGCGCACTGGAGGCAAACCCGGAGGATTGCCGCGCTGAGATATGCCAGCTACTTCAGTGCCTTTGCGCCTAGAGCTTTTATGGGCCAAGTACTGCAACATCTTGAAGTAATCCTGTATTGAACACCACCAGGCCATTGAATTGGTTCGGGATTTTACAGTGAAGAAATCGATGGCCCTACCTGATTTAAAAATTATACTTCAAAGTATAAATTGACTACAAGATAACACTTCGATAGCAGCTTGTTGATACAGCTTGGACGTGCGCATTTGTCTTCGTGCATCATACCAAGTGTTCATGAACTTCGATTGCGTCAAGCGAAACGGTTTCTATCAAGATCAGATCATGAAAATGCCAGAATTAGTGGGATGTCTTACAGCAAACGTTGCAGTTGTCAATTACAGCCACGAACGACATGCCTCCAGTTCGATATTAATAGCGGAGGCATCTCTAGAAGTGGATGTCCCAGACAAACAATCGAGAGAACGGAGTCTGGAGTGCTATCGTGTGTCGATCGAGCTGCCCTCCCATCGTCGTAGAATAGTCTGTGGATATGAAGGAGACCGTCGTAGCGGCTTGGAGACGCTTTTATGATTGGAAGACAGAGCATCACTTTCTCGGACGCTTCTCGGTGGATAAATTGCAACAGTTCGACCGGTACCAGAGTCAGGCAAGCCTATCACGGTGCTTGGCTGTTATTTGGTTAATGTCACTTTTACCAAGTTTCACGCTATTGGTTGGACTTCATGCGATTCCTCTCGCTTCTCCTGGTCTGGGCATCTCTCGCAATGTTGGCGCGCTTGTGCGGTCGGCAATTGGTCATGCGGTACTTACTGTGACATGGGTATTCTACATGCTGCTATCTATTGGGGATGTGAAGGATTGCCGTTCACCTAGGACTTTTCTGGCTTCTGTATTAATTGGTGGATTAGTACCCGAGGGATTGTGGCTGATAGTGTCGTTGCTTTGGCGATATCCTGCGCCTGGAGGTGGAATCGCAAAGATGATTATTACGCTTGGCTGTATTTTCTATCTCACCCGCTGCTGCCAAACAAAGGCAGCTCGAGCTATGAATCGGCAGCGAACGCGCGTTCTTAGTATCGTAATGGCCGAGTATCTTCTAGTCGTTGTCTTTTTCTTGGTGTTGGCTTTGGCGTTTTCTCAGGCCCCGTGGGGTGTACAACTTGTGCTAATGCTGGTACATCCACCTCTTAGATCTCTACTGAAGCGTCAATCGTGGGTTTACGCTCGCAAGCTGATTGACTTAAGCTCGGATGTTACGCTCAACTTCGTCGATATGAGTGCATCAATGTACCAAGCGTTATGTATACAACACGCTCGGAAGCCGGCGATAGCAGCGCTGGTCGTTATTGGAGAATTTCTTCTTGGCGTTGCTGTAGCGCGTATGTATTCGACACACACCTTTATTGTAGACGGCTCTCGAACGCTTCAGACTGCCATTAAAATCGTAGAAGGTAGTCTATCGTCGACGTTAGTGGTTGAGGAGGACGAGACGCAAAAAGAAGAAACCGTTTATTCGGACGAGGCTGTTGTAACACAACACCCAACACCAGTGGAGGAGGCAACCAGCGCGGACGTTCAAACCATTGAACTCCCCAGTACGACTCAGAAGTTGCGGCGGGCATCATCAGATAGTGCCACCACCAGTCCACAAACTCGCTTCGCTGGAAACGCAGCCACCGGTGAAAATGACCCTCAAGCCTGCAAATGTTTCCCTACTGTGATGCACAAGGTTCGTCGCGTTGTTTCTGATCCAGTCAATGGGAAAATCAAATCGCGAAAAGTTCCCCGCAGGCATTCCACCGAAAGCATACATTTCGCTTGTGATAGCCTGAAATCTATTCAAAGAGTTCGTCGAGCGGCTTCCTCCTGCACAGTGACAGACTCCGGCAACATCAAACCGCAACACCTGCATCGGCATTCAATCGAAAGCAATATGATTCCTTATCGCGCGGAAGTTTATGATGGTCTGAAATCTGTTCAAAAATTTCATCGTACTGTTTCGTCAGGAATAACCAAAGAGCCCAGCTACGAGACGCCACATCGACTGCATCGACGGATGACAGACATGACAGTTCCTAGTTCGGCCAGGAATTTGGATCATCTTGAGCCGTCCTTATCACAAAAGTCAATGTATCTGCTTCGACGCACAGCATCCGATACAATGCCAGAAAACATGGTTGAACGAGAGCGGCCAACGCGCAAATCTGCTTTTAGAGATGATAGCACTGGACGAGGTGTAAACTATGTGAGGAGAGGTGAACCACGCCTGCACAATTGGTCTCGAGGTACTTCAAAAGTGTACTGTTTCACTGATATCCGACCAGAAGTTGCACCACCTCCACCCTCGCCAAAACAGAAGAAACCTTCTCAAGGTCGACGCAGCTCAACAGATCTTCCACCTCTTGGTGATTTACAGTCTGCTGAAGGATTTGGGCGTAGCCCGACACTACGTCGCTCCACTTCAGTGTTTCTAACGCCGCGAACACTGATGAAATCAGGATCCAAGCGTTTGCTTGACTTGGGTCGCAGCAATCGTGGACTTGCGTACACCGCTGAAGGAGGGGTTTGCGAGAAGAATAGCCCGACCGAGTCTCGGAAACCCACCCAAGTGAACATTGACGGGATGCTGGTTGTGCGAAAAGACCAAGCACGGATTTTGGAGCAGACGTTGCAACTACTTTTTTCGTGCGAAGTGCTAGTCGTGACTGAGTTCATCAAGGTTTTAGTTCCACTGATGCTGGGTACGTAACTATTTTTCTTGCGCAGCTAAGTTTAATGTTCTCATCGATTACCGCAATGACAGGCCTACTGCTTGCTACTCTTTGGACTCTGCCCAGCGCTCGCTACAACATTCTCCTTCGCGATGTCACTAGGGAGGTGATGGTAGAGAGGATGCTGTGGTGTCTTTGTTTTGCACTGTTCGAGCTACCTGCGCTGGTTATTGTATGTGTCGCAGTCTTAAAAAAGTACGGCATTTCGCCGGTGCATCTGTTGGCATTTCTCCTGGAACAGCAATACGCGAACTTTCAGACCAAACTTATGAGCTGTTTTCTCGCGCTCATCTTCTCGACTTCTGTACACCAAGGTACGCAAAACGAATCGTAAAATATCGCTGTGCGAACTGAACAGGAATATTGACATAGTCTTCTCTGGATGACCTTTTGTGGGAGAAGGAATGAACGGGGCTGCAGGCAGGAGGTGATCGGATAAGTCTGAGGGCGTATATTACACAGAATGATTAATGGGAATGCCAATGGCATCGTGCCATGTCGGCATTCAGTCCCAGAATTCCAGAAAATAAAGTGTGTCATCAGTACGGTAAGTGAACGATAAATCCTCGCTCAAAGACGCTTAATTTTACTTCGAAGTACATCCAAAAAGGTCGCTGCGATGAATCAAACTGCGGGCCAAACTTTCCAACCACCATGCCATTGAGATGTGTTAGCGGCATCCATCGTATCAAGATTGGATGTGTTTATCTGCACTTGAACCGTGATCGATCAAAGGATAGTGATTATAATAGTGACGCTTTGGTGAGCCCAACAATGAAAGAAGCGCTGTAAAAACCTTTTCAGGATATCTGGAGCTTTTATAAAAGCATGGGAAGGAATCTGGAAAGCAGTTTAGTTAGCACCGGAAAGCGATTCCCAGCCGGTAGCAGTGCAGTGACACGAGGCAATTTTCAATCCTCCATCGTAACGCTTGTACATACTTCATAAGTATTTTTTTCAATTATGAATGCATGAAAACCTCAGACGAGCTCACGACGTTGTTCCGTTGGCTCAAACAGTACTGATGTTGACGTTTAATCTGATGTTCAGACCTAACGCTTTGCTCCACGTTCAAACAGTGCTGACGTTGACGTTTTCATCGTTGGCACTCGAAAGCGTCACACTTGCGCTCAGCTGCTGGTACTGGTGCCAGTTTTGGTGCAGGATGCAACGCTTCTCCGCTCGCTGAACAGCACCAGAAACCCAATCAGCCTCTTCCTGCTTCGTAAAACGAAGCAGCGACGCCCCCAGAGATCGAGATGGGCTCGACTCGTGACCGAGGTACATGCGAGCTAGCAGCGCCGCTGCTGGGTGCGCCTGCTGGCCAACCTCGCGGAACCACTTCAGGATATTCACGTGATGGTACAGCTTCAGCAAGTTGTACTGGCCCTTGTCGAACAAGTCCGCACCCTCGCTTGCAAGAGTATCCCAGGCGACGTACACTTGCTGCCACTCACGCCACGCTCGGGCCTCGTCCTCAGCAACCGCATCACTTGAACGCCTTCCGTTGCTCGTCGTGGAGGGCGCAGCGGGCGGCTGGTTCTTCGGTCCATCGACCATCAACAGCGCGCTCATCTCGTCATCGTCCTCATCGTCCTCTTCCTCTTCTTCCTCGACATTCGTTGTTGTCTCAGACTGGCGAGATGCGATCAGCTCGAACACGACGCGGTGCTCCTGGCGCAAAGCCTCTTGAGCACGGCGGAATGCTCGGGCATCCGTCACCAGGCTGGCAGCCTTGGAGCTGATGCGCGGGTCCAACAACATTGCCTTGATCTCGTCGTCTGCAGCTGATGTAGTTGTAGGAGCTGGGAATTGCTGCATGATCAGCTCACGGAGTCGGATAACACACTGCTGACCAGCGGGAGTAAAGCCGTCAACGCGTTTGGACTTGCGGCGTCCAGCACGGTTGCCGGAATCATCCTCCAGCGAGAGGCACTTCAAGCTGGTAGCGTGGGCCGTGACACCAAGAAGACGCCGGAACAGCAAAGCATAGGACGGGGAGACCGCTCCTGGACGCGGAGCAAGGCATTCCTCCAGGCGGAACTGCGCGAGCTGGTTCAATGCCGCCTCAATCTCCGTCACAGCGCGCCAGTCATCCATGGACAGATGCACCCAAGCCGTCTCCAGCTCCGGTTCGGTAGCGGTCGGTCTCACAGGCGACTGGAAGTACAAGCAGTACCCACGGTACCGCGCGCAACTCACCCGCAAGAGCTCTGCGAGCGCACCAATGGACGTGGAAGTGGATACCGCTAGCTCATCAATCAACGAAGCCGAACAAGGTGGCACCTGCACACCCTGCTCCGCACTAATCTCTGTGAGAGCAGCGGCACGATCAGGCGCCTCAAAGTACCGCACGAGCTCCTGCAGCAAGCGCAAAATGCGACGGACATCCGTCTCCCCGCCAAATGAGGAGTCAGCGCCAACGCCCAAGGCGTCGATCACACAACCGCGCAACGTACGCGTAAGCAGGTCCTCTTGCTTGTCCGTCGTAGACTCATACTCGCCACCAGCTGCCAAAGCCGACGAAGTGCCTTCATCGGCTCCCACATGGAACCGCGCATAGTTTGAAATCGAGTCGATCTCGTACGCCTCCGAAACAGTCTGACTCACAAGCTGGTTGACTTGCTGGTCCCACCCGCGCGGGACTTCCTTGGCCGCGAGCACCAGGTCCACTCGGCGCCACTGCGAGTCAATGAACCCCGCCGCGACACTGAGGAACGCCTTCTCCTGGCTCGGGGTCACCACAGCCGCTCTCGCTGCATCCTCGGCGGAAGCAGCAGAAATCGGCCGGAACTCGTGGCGCAGCGTCAGGAACGGCAGCCCCATCGCCGCCTGCGACTCCGCGGCCAGATACACCTTCAGAAAGCCGCGGAACTTGGCGAACTCGTCTTGCACCTGCGCGTTGAGGTTGGCGGCCGTGGGCATGGCCACGATGGCCGAGGGAGACAGCCTCATCAGCTGCTGGAACGTCTCGTCCTGCAGCGTGGAGACCGGCAACCCCGACGAGATGAGCCAGGTCTTGAACAGATCCGCCGCCTTCCCCACCGCACGCTTCCGAGCCAACGCTCCTGCGCTCGGTGTCTTCATCGACACAGCAGAGCCTTGAGTCCTGGCGACGAGCGCGATCGGCGTAGCATCGGCCGGCTCGCTCTCGTTGGCGCCGTGGGCGTCCTCGGCGTGGGCTTTGGGCGACTTGCGCCTGGGGCCGGGCGTCCTCTTGGCGCGCTTCTTCCTGGGCTGGCCGCCCTCGCTGGCCTTGGCGGCGGCGCGCTCCTCCAGCGCCTCGCGCTTGCGCTGCTTGTAGTCGGCGATGGCCACGAACTCCTCCGGGTGCACGCGCTGCAGGTGCGACACGGCGTTGGTGGACATGCGCTGGCGCATGAGCGCGTTGCGCCACGTGAAGACCTTCTTGCCCGTGGGGCGCAGCGGCGGGGAGGCCGCGCACAGCACGCAGATGTGCGTGTGCGGGCGCTCGGCGCCCTTGGAGTTGGGCAGGGGCGTGGCCAGTTGGTGGATGTACTGCCACACGGGCAGGTCGGTCTGCGGGCTGTGCGCCACCGACACGGGGATGCCGTACTGGTCGGTGGGCTGTCCGGCGAGCGGGTCGGGCGTCTCGGCCTGGAAGGCGTCGTGGCTGCGCATCATTACCTGGTAGTAGGTATCGATTGTCGACAGCAGTATGCGGTTAGTACTCGAGGGCTCCTTCTCCTCCAGCAGTGCTCTCCGCGCGCAAAATGCTACCACGAAAGGGGGGATTTGTTTCTGCGTTGACTTGGCGTTTGTATCGACGAAGGGGTAGGCGTATTTCAATTCTGTAGTAACTCTATTATTAAGGCGCCTTACCAAAATATGTTTTAGTGCGCGATTTACTACGTCGATATCTTCTGTGCATATCCCGTGAAAATTGAGTTAGTACGTGTACGCCTCCAATTAATGCACACCCTCTCGAGCCCTTGGCGACTCTACGAAGCAGGAAGATGCTTCTAGCGCTGTTCAGCGCGAAGTTTAGCTGATGGTTAAATAGATTGAACTAAGGTCGTAGAACCGTACCACTTGCGCTCAACGGATGCGGTACACTGTGTGTTTGTTATTGCGGTCACAATGATCTAACTATAGAACTTCCATATCGCTCCCCAAGCTTTTAGGAAAAATATTGGCCTTTAAAAAAGTGCTTCACCGTTTCTTTCGTCGTCGGGCTGACCAGTGCTCCCAGTCCTGACGCTATCCAAAGTTCTAGAATCGAGTGGTGATTTTGGGGCGATACGAACTCACAATGATGGCATGTTACTGTATAGGTAGTGTAGGTGCTAGAGATCCTTGATCCGGCCAGAAATCTGTTGGATAACGATTAGTGCTAACTGTTCTGCTTGATTTGTTCCCGCAACGTCTTCATGCCGCATTCTGTTTTCGTTACCATTGTGAAATCGTCTTGAAGTCCTTAATCGACAAGAGCAGTAGCTGGATTGCTGCGTGTTCTCGTACGGTCTCTCTAAGACCCCAACCGCTGTCGCTCAAGAAGAAACTGCATCCATTGTCGTCAAGGACACCGATATTGTAGCAAATATTACAATCAAAATAAAGAAACCGCTCAATCCCCAAGACTCGAAAAGAGGTGACTGACTTCACGCAACAAGACACTGGCGGCTCGATCGACACGGAGGGGAGAGCACTGGTCAGCCCGACGACGAAAGAAACGGTGACGTACTTTTTCAAAGGCCAATATTTTTCCTAAAAGCTTGGGGAGCGATATGGAAGTTCTATAGTTAGATCGTTGTGACCGCAATAACAAACACAGTGTACCGCATCCGTTGAGTGCAAGTGGTACGGTTCTACGACCTTAGTTCAATCTATTTAACCATCAGCTAAACTTCGCGCTGAACAGCGCTAGAAGCATATTCCTGCTTCGTAGAGTCGCCGAGGGCTCGAGAGGGTGCGCATTAATTGGAGGCGTACACGTACTAACTCAATTTTCACGGGATATGCACAGAAGATATCGACGTAGTAAATCGCGCACTAAAACATATTTTGGTAAGGCGCCTTAATAATAGAGTTACTACAGAATTGAAATACGCCTACCCCTTCGTCGATACAAACGCCAAGTCAACGCAGAAACAAATCCCCCCTTTCGTGGTAGCATTTTGCGCGCGGAGAGCACTGCTGGAGGAGAAGGAGCCCTCGAGTACTAACCGCATACTGCTGTCGACAATCGATACCTACTACCAGGTAATGATGCGCAGCCACGACGCCTTCCAGGCCGAGACGCCCGACCCGCTCGCCGGACAGCCCACCGACCAGTACGGCATCCCCGTGTCGGTGGCGCACAGCCCGCAGACCGACCTGCCCGTGTGGCAGTACATCCACCAACTGGCCACGCCCCTGCCCAACTCCAAGGGCGCCGAGCGCCCGCACACGCACATCTGCGTGCTGTGCGCGGCCTCCCCGCCGCTGCGCCCCACGGGCAAGAAGGTCTTCACGTGGCGCAACGCGCTCATGCGCCAGCGCATGTCCACCAACGCCGTGTCGCACCTGCAGCGCGTGCACCCGGAGGAGTTCGTGGCCATCGCCGACTACAAGCAGCGCAAGCGCGAGGCGCTGGAGGAGCGCGCCGCCGCCAAGGCCAGCGAGGGCGGCCAGCCCAGGAAGAAGCGCGCCAAGAGGACGCCCGGCCCCAGGCGCAAGTCGCCCAAAGCCCACGCCGAGGACGCCCACGGCGCCAACGAGAGCGAGCCGGCCGATGCCACGCCGATCGCGCTCGCCGCCAGGACTCAAGGCTCTGCTGTGTCTATGAAGACACCGAGCGCAGGAGCGTTGGCTCGGAAGCGTGCGGTGGGGAAGGCGGCGGATCTGTTCAAGACCTGGCTCATCTCGTCGGGGTTGCCGGTCTCCACGCTGCAGGACGAGACGTTCCAGCAGCTGATGAGGCTGTCTCCCTCGGCCATCGTGGCCATGCCCACGGCCGCCAACCTCAACGCGCAGGTGCAAGACGAGTTCGCCAAGTTCCGCGGCTTTCTGAAGGTGTATCTGGCCGCGGAGTCGCAGGCGGCGATGGGGCTGCCGTTCCTGACGCTGCGCCACGAGTTCCGGCCGATTTCTGCTGCTTCCGCCGAGGATGCAGCGAGAGCGGCTGTGGTGACCCCGAGCCAGGAGAAGGCGTTCCTCAGTGTCGCGGCGGGGTTCATTGACTCGCAGTGGCGCCGAGTGGACCTGGTGCTCGCGGCCAAGGAAGTCCCACGCGGGTGGGACCAGCAAGTCAACCAGCTTGTGAGTCAGACTGTCTCGGAGGCGTACGAGATCGACTCGATTTCAAACTATGCGCGGTTCCATGTGGGAGCCGATGAAGGCACTTCGTCGGCTTTGGCAGCTGGTGGCGAGTATGAGTCTACGACGGACAAGCAAGAGGACCTGCTTACGCGTACGTTGCGCGGTTGTGTGATCGACGCCTTGGGCGTTGGCGCTGACTCCTCATTTGGCGGGGAGACGGATGTCCGTCGCATTTTGCGCTTGCTGCAGGAGCTCGTGCGGTACTTTGAGGCGCCTGATCGTGCCGCTGCTCTCACAGAGATTAGTGAGGCTCAGGGTGTGCAGGTGCCACCTTGTTCGGCTTCGTTGATTGATGAGCTAGCGGTATCCACTTCCACGTCCATTGGTGCGCTCGCAGAGCTCTTGCGGGTGAGTTGCGCGCGGTACCGTGGGTACTGCTTGTACTTCCAGTCGCCTGTGAGACCGACCGCTACCGAACCGGAGCTGGAGACGGCTTGGGTGCATCTGTCCATGGATGACTGGCGCGCTGTGACGGAGATTGAGGCGGCATTGAACCAGCTCGCGCAGTTCCGCCTGGAGGAATGCTTTGCTCCGCGTCCAGGAGCGGTCTCCCCGTCCTATGCTTTGCTGTTCCGGCGTCTTCTTGGTGTCACGGCCCACGCTACCAGCTTGAAGTGCCTCTCGCTGGAGGATGATTCCGGCAACCGTGCTGGACGCCGCAAGTCCAAACGCGTTGACGGCTTTACTCCCGCTGGTCAGCAGTGTGTTATCCGACTCCGTGAGCTGATCATGCAGCAATTCCCAGCTCCTACAACTCCATCAGCTGCAGACGACGAGATCAAGGCAATGTTGTTGGACCCGCGCATCAGCTCCAAGGCTGCCAGCCTGGTGACGGATGCCCGAGCATTCCGCCGTGCTCAAGAGGCTTTGCGCCAGGAGCACCGCGTCGTGTTCGAGCTGATCGCATCTCGCCAGTCTGAGACAACAACGAATGTTGAGGAAGAAGAGGAAGAGGACGATGAGGACGATGACGAGATGAGCGCGCTGTTGATGGTCGATGGACCGAAGAACCAGCCGCCCGCTGCACCCTCCACGACAAGCAACGGAAGGCGTTCCAGTGATGCGGTTGCTGAGGACGAGGCCCGAGCGTGGCGTGAGTGGCAGCAAGTGTACGTCGCCTGGGATACTCTTGCAAGCGAGGGTGCGGACTTGTTCGACAAGGGCCAGTACAACTTGCTGAAGCTGTACCATCACGTGAATATCCTGAAGTGGTTCCGCGAGGTTGGCCAGCAGGCGCACCCAGCAGCGGCGCTGCTAGCTCGCATGTACCTCGGTCACGAGTCGAGCCCATCTCGATCTCTGGGGGCGTCGCTGCTTCGTTTTACGAAGCAGGAAGAGGCTGATTGGGTTTCTGGTGCTGTTCAGCGAGCGGAGAAGCGTTGCATCCTGCACCAAAACTGGCACCAGTACCAGCAGCTGAGCGCAAGAGTGACGCTTTCGAGTGCCAACGATGAAAACGTCAACGTCAGCACTGTTTGAACGTGGAGCAAAGCGTTAGGTCTGAACATCAGATTGCTTCTTCGTCTCGTTGTATTTCTCTGTGCATGTTATGATGAACTCGACAATACCCGCTCAAGCTTATGTCTTAGTATCCCTCGCACAAATTGGTCTATTGATCCTCAGTGATTCATGTAACTAAACATTTTGCGGTTGCTTACCAGGCTCTTCCGAAAGAGCAAAGGGTGTTTGGCGAAGGTTTTTAGCGCTTCTTTCACCCCCGGCTTATTTCTGATCCAGACAAGCTGGTGATGTGTTGTTGGCTGAAGTTGTCATCGTCGGAGTCACCGCTTTCCGAATCGTGGGGGTTGTTTATCTCAACGCCACAAGGTTTCCTTCCTTGGTGACAAAGGATGCAGTCTGTTCTTAATTGACAACGGTTGGCGTCTTGCTCTCGGTGCCGTCAGCGAAATTGTCGATGGTCGCAGCCAAGACTCCGCACACCACTAGTACGATGTAGCGAAGGTGCATGATGTACCAGGTGAAACGTAGTTTGGAAACTTGAGAGATGATTGCACAATGAGCAGTAAAAACACAATGAAGCGAGAACAGAATCAACTTTGAAGGATTGCCCGACGATTAACAGTAATCACTATTCAACCGATCTCGGGCTGTATCAATACTCTTGAACAGTCAGGTTGAGCAGATCCCAAACCAGGTTTTTGTGACGGAGAGCGGGGTTTCCGAGAAATGACACTGCCTCGCCCTTGTCTAAGTCAAAGACGATTGTCGTTAACGTCCAGCCTGATAAATCGCCACGTTCATGTGACAAAGCGTCGTGGAACACGGGCCAGGATTTATCTTCTTGATCACCGAGCACCTTGAGCGCATCATCAATTGTCGTAGGCGGCGTCAATTGACTGTAGCGATGTAGGCGGTGAAGGCTGCTTTGGTAGGGCGGTTGTGCGACTTGTAGGCGTTGGTATTGATTCGCGTGGAAGAAGGTCGATACATTTCCCCCATCGTCGACGTACTCGTAGATCGCGTGACGCTCAAACGATGCCACCTCAATGTTCCACACACGTCGTGCACGCACGTCCATCAGCTGGAAATTGTGACCAGCAGCTTGTCCTGCCCTCGTGACGATCGCAATCGCATCCTCTGGGGATTTCGCCGTCAGCAGATCACGGGAAATGAACCCTCTTCCTAGACCTCCAACATATATTTCGGCTGGTTGAACAACTACAACATAACCGTTCCACGAAGCAAGCAGCATCAGTTTCCCGGCTCCATTCGTAAGTGAAGAATATACTTTCGGCACGTACAATTGAGAGTGAACGCGACACCGTTCTCATTGTACCCAAACGCGCCCGACGGGAGATCGCCCAAGTAGGTGTAGGCCACAAACTTCGGCTTACCTGCGATTTTCGCAATGACGATCGCCGTGCGATTGACGTCGACCTCCCCACTGTCCTCGTTGTGTGCCACCACGTGCATGTCCTCGCTCGTCAGTACAATGTCCGAGCACCTCAACTCCGGGCGGCGCGCTTCAGCAGGGAAACCCTCACTCTGAAAGCTCGGCGGAATTGAATTGGAGAACTCCTCCACAATGTTCTCAATGAAAATGGTCTCGAATGGCACGCCGCTGCCTGTCGCCACACCTTCCAACTCCTCCACGTATTCCTGCAAAAGTACACAATCAACAGCACCATATTACTTTTCTTACATACTTTCAATTAAAACCTTGCATCATCAATCACCCACAGGGAATGTATCTCTATGCACTGCCAGGTACTTATCCAGCAGGACTCGACCTGCTGGCGTCTGCGCGAACGGCAGTAGCAGCGTCTGCAGTTTCACGTTGAGCCTCATCCGATCCTGGATCTTGTCCCGGAATCGCGCCCCCATTTGCCTCCCGAACTCGAAGTGCGAGTCCCCACTAAACTCGAACACCTCCTCCGCATGCGCGCCCATTAGCCAACAGCATAGCGGCAGCGAGGACACTAACAACAACAGTACATGCAGCCTCATGATCCCCGACCTGATTCTCTCGTTCCAGAATGGGCACTTTTTGGAACACTGGTTCGCTCCCAAAACCAAAAATGGACAACTTCTGGAACGCCGCTTCGGCGGCCAATCGCAGCCGCCAGTATCGAAAATGTGTGCCAACCGCTCTGAGCCCAGAGCCCAAGCGAGCAGCAAGCGTCACAGGGCCAAGCCCAGGAAGGTCGCAGCGCAGACCAATAGCAGCAAGAAGGAGGAGAAGCAGCAGCAGAAGAAGAAGAGCGTCCACGACTCCCTCGTGATCGACCTCACGGCCGAAGAAGACAAGAAGGAGAACCAAGTTGAAGTTGACGGCATGGACGCGCCCGCGCACCTGGAATCAGACGACTACTTCGAGGTGCTGGGCCTGCCGCGCACAGCGTCGGAATCAGACGTGAAGCGCGCCTACAGGAAGCTGGTGGTGCAGTGGCACCCGGACAAGAACCGCACCAACCCGCGCGCCGAGGAGTTTTTCAAGAAGATCAGCGAGGCGTACGAGGTGCTGAGCGACTCGGACAAGAGGGCGCGCTACGAGAGGCACGGGAAGCGGGGGCTGGACGGAGGGCACTCTGCCGCCCACTCGAGAGCCCCCGACGAGGACCATTTCACCGGCTTCGGCGCCGGCTTCTCGACGAAGCACGCGCGAGACATTTTCGACCAGTTTTTTGGGGGCCAGGACCCATTTGAAGCGTTCTTTGGGGGAGGGCAGCGTCGCGGCTCGACCCAGAGGCGCGGGAGGTTCGGAGACGACCCTTTTGGAGACATGGGCTTCGGAGGAATGGGCATGGGAATGGGCATGGGCATGCGCGGCTTCGGGAGTATGGGAGGCGTATCCATGATGGACTCGTTCTTCAGTGACGGCTTTGGCGGGATGACCGGAGCAGACAGTGAGTTTTTTTCGATGAGTTCGAGCTCGTCGTCGTCGACCTTCACGGACCGTAATGGCCATGTGGTCACGCGGAAGACGACGACGACTACAGGTGCGGACGGTCGGACGGAGACCGTCACTGAAGAGTACCGTAATGGTAAGTTGGTGAACTCCACGTCGTCGACTGGAAGTCGACTAGCTGATGCTGGGCGGATGCAACTTGAGGGTGGAAACACAAACACAGCGGGGCACGGCCGCAGCTACCAGCGTCGCGCGTCGAGTAACTCGCGCCCAAAGTACTAGGCGGAGAGGGAAGGCACTTCAGACCAACCTGCTAACAGCGATTGTAGCACACGAGTAGATGACGTAGAAAGAAGGAATTAGTGGGTAAGTGTCATGAAGCGCTACAAGGAGCCAACACGACGACAGCGTCGGGATAACGTAATATTTACCTCATGAAAGCAAAGCTGTAGTCGATGAGGTGAATACGCAATGAAACAACGCATTGGCAAAATCTCTTTGTTTACCATCTAACCAGAAATGAGCTGCTGTCTGTGCTCAAGCTCGCGCTGGATAGTCTGCATCAAGTGGTGAATGAACCCGGAGACGCTTGGAGTTCGCGACTAAAACATACAAAAGGTTAGTGGATCCATGAAAACAAACTGTGCACAACACAATACCGCACCTGAACAAAGAAGGCATGCGCTTGAAATGGGAGCTTGCGGAGGGCACGACCGCTGAACCCTTCTGCCATCTCTGCAGCTTGCAACAACTCTGTCGACAGCTCCAAGTCTTCGCTACCAGGTGGGCTTGTCATCTGTCCCGCCGCTCGCTTTCTTGACGCTGTCTTTCTCATTAGCTCCTGGTGCATGCACACAGCTTGCGTACTTGCTTGAAGAATCCCCACACGCCGAAGTTCCTCAATACAGCTTCTCAAAATCTCATAACGGGCGTGGCAGGATGGGAGCCCAATGAATCTGGCAGGTTTTGGATGTCAGTTCCTACAACATCGAAACAGCTTACAGCACTAGCCTCAACGTACTGCTTAATATCAGCTCGATCGACAAACGCCACGTCTATCGCTTCCGTGATATTTGACGTAGTGAGAATCAACACGTTCGAGTAGCGCTTCAGCGAATCCAGCTGTGTCAATAGCGCGTTAACTACTCGAATAGCGTCCGATGGCTCCGATCCGCTCACAGCAGATTTTCGAGCTGCCGTCAGTGATTCCACTTCGTCTACAGTTACGAACTATACCGTTAATATCAACTACGATAGTTGGTTGCCCACATGAAAGCGCACCTATCAACACACATATCAGCGATTCCTCGTCTTCCACCAATTCTTGAATCTGCCGGAAAAGCTTCATCACTAGCTTTCCACTCTCAGAAAACCACTACATGGCACATGCAACCGTCAAAATTCCTCTCACCACTATACTCAATTACCACGCCGTACCTTGCTAAACAAGCTGTGAGCATTGATCTCCAGTAGAACTGCGTTTGGGTATCTACACTCCACATCATCATACTCATACATAAGAGAACGCAAAACAAGCAAACAACATCTTACCACCGACCTGGACGAAAGTCGAATGCTGAGTTTATGGGCCAGCGCCTTGCACAAGCTCGTTTTCCCTGTTCCTGGCGGGCCATGCAGCAACACCACCCGGTTCCACGAAATGATGTGCGGGTTCACCTTGGAGTCCGAGAAGAGCATAGCCGTCATGGCATAGTCCAGCACGTTCCTCTTCACCGCCGTGTCGAAGATCAGCGAGTCCCAAAGTCCGTCAAAGCTGCAGGCAGGAAGAATCGTCTGCTGGCACGTCGTCACGTTCTCATCGTCATCTGCAGTCTCCTCCGCCGGAGCTTCCTACAAAATCCACGTTTTAATAATAATAATAAAGATATAGCTATCACCTCCAGCAATTTCAACAGACGCAATTTCACTCACGTCACTGAGCTTGAACACGTGCACGAACATCTGTGCTTCGGAACGTGGCACCCCCACGCCGTTGGTCTCTTCACTCTCATCCCCATCGAATTCCGTGATGTCGATACGCTCCACATGCGCCGATAGTGGCGAGTTCTCATCCAATACGACAGGTCCTGCAATAGATGAACTTTTGTCAATTGTAGTGCTGTTGCAGGGATTCATACGTGCACGCACCCTTGGTGAAGAGCGAGCACGCGGCACCCAGCAGTTCTGCGACGGCAGTCCTCACTTGCTCGTAGTCGGCTACGCTTTCTTGCTTCAAGCACACCTCCACTACATGTACACAGGACTATTAGGTGGTAAGTACAGCAGGGGGGGCGGCAGGCAGACGCACCGTGCACTCGACGCAGCACCTCCATGTCGCGAGTGTATAAAATCTGACAGAGAAGACCGATGCATGTATTGTAAAACCCTATATAGTGTACCCATGTCCCGATTTGGCTACACAAGTTGCAGTTGTCGTACGCCATGGCTGAAAGCACGGACGTGGCTGCTGCAGCAGCCACCATGGAGGCGAAGGGGGACGATGCAAAACAGGGAATTACTGGAGGGCCTGCGAAGAGCACCGGTGAGGCAGAAGTGCGACGGCTGTCGGTGGATCCGCTGCTGAGACGACGGTCGTCCTCCTCGCTGGGCGCTATCGCCGAAATGGACTTGGCCGAGTTGTCGCTGCTGGACGTGTTGACCCAAGCAGCCACAGACATTCTGGGTTCCATTCCGGCGCAACGCTGCATTGTGTACATTTACGACAAAGCTGCCCATCTACTGAGACCGCAGGTGGTCGTGGACTGCAACGACAAAGACCCAGACGACAGCGAACCAGAAGAGGACAAGCCGACAGAGTCTACGGGTGAAGACACAGCAGAGACGACTAAGGAGAAGGATGCTATTACTAGTGACGCCGCTGGAAGCGAGAGTGACGATGCTGCTAAGGCCCCAGTCGTCAGCTTCCCGCCGGTGGTGGGAATGGTCAGCTCCTGTTTCCTCCAGAGACGCTGTTTGCGGATGCAAGAGCCCAGTCCGGTACGAGCTAACGCACTTGACCTGCTAGTTGTGCAACATTATCTAACGTTTGGGTTTTCTGCAGCACCGCACCTTTCATCGAGAGTACGATGCGCCAAAAGACATGCAGGTGGACTCTATTCTCTGTGCCCCTGTCATTCTGTACCACCGCGCCACGGCGGTCATCCAGGTACTGTGCAGCATTTGCAACGATAACTTGCGGGGCTGACTTCTAACGCTCAGAGACTACGCGAAACAGCTTTTAAATCGCTTGGACATGACAGGAGAATATGCGTTGGAAGAAGCTGAGCGTGCTGCCACCCCGCAAGACCCTCACAACGAATTGAGCAGCGAGGTCAGATTGAGGCGACACAAGACGGTTAAACTGATTGTGAAGACGGGATTTTCAACGAAAGATGAGCAGAAGCTGTTGCATTTTACCACGCATATCGCGGTGAGCTCACACCAGTGCAGCAATAATTCATGTTGTCAATTGCTAACGTCACTTGATGTGCCTCCTTTTCACAGCAAAGCATTGAAATCAACACGAAGAAGCTCGCGAGTGGCCGGAACCACGCCAAAATCCGTGAAGTCAAGGCCAAAGAGGCACTAGATCTGCTCAACGCTTTAAACGGCAACATCGTTGCTCGCGTTAACAGCACCGATAAGATCATTCCGGGGAACGGAGAAGACATCACGGAACGCAGCATCTACATGCGCCGCGCCACCATTACCAGACTGCCATCCCAAAAAGCAGTTCTCACAGATATGCTAAGTGCACTGGTCGTCATCATGCGCTTGCAGGCGATATTTCGCGGGCGTCGCCAGCGCCGACACGACAAATTCACCGAGGAACTGGAAAAATTCAGGAAACAACGCGAGTTGATGCAAACAATGACAGTGATGCAACACATCGCTCGAGCTCCAGAAGAACCTCCAAAAGTGAAGCCAATCAGTGCTAAGGGAGACTCATCTCGCGTACGAATACGTCCTGAGGAGCCAAAGAAGCCTCAACGACCATCGATCAAACCTCCGACGCAAAGTCCTCCTCATCCTCATCCACCGCCGCTGCAACCTGTGGCACCAGTGCCGCGACCACCGACAGAGCTCACACGAACTCAGACAAGAAGAACGAGCGCCATGATAATTCAAAAAAGCTTCCGACAGCACCAAGAGCGACGGCGAACGTTATCACCACCTCGTATTCTTACTCTCTCAAAAGAAAAGTTGGCCAACGAGACCGCCAGTGCCGTGAAAGTGCAGTCTTTCGTGCGTGGTAATTTAGTGCGAAAGCGCATACGAAAAGCGCTCCTCGAACTAAAAGGTCCACGGATAATTTGTCTGAGAATCGCATCGTCCTCCACTGAGGATGTGTCGAAACAAAACGGCCACGAGAGTCCCCGTCCAGCAAAACTGCGATCGCAAACCTGTGTCTACGCCTTGCCTGGACATCCAAACAACCGTCGAATGCACCAACGCGGCCAAGTATCTCGCTACGGCTTAGATGATATTTCAAACGATTCTCAAGCGTGTTCGTTGTCAACTCGCAACCAAGGTGTCGCTGTGGATACGCGGAGACTTGCTGCAGTTCACAAGAGCGACGAAAGCCCGCGCGTAGTCAAGTCTCCTACACGGTGGTCGAAGCCGCGTTGGAATCGATTCGTTTCTACTGTGGTTTGGGAGACGCCTCCAAACCCAGGACACGATTTCGCTCCGCCGGGCGTTGAGTTCGTCCGACATCGAAGACCGAACGCAGGTTCCTCATCAACAGGTCGGCGAGCGACTTCCCCTTGCATCATATCGATGACGGCTGAGAGCTGCAAAGACGATAGGCCCAACATGAGACTCCCTGCTCTCGCCTCGCGTTCGCGGTGCGAGGCAGCACAGAACTCGCTCCTGTGCTGTCTTCTGCCAATGCAAGCAAAGAAGTTGACGGGGTCCGTCAACGTCGCCACCGAGCCGCTAGCTGTCCGTCCGATCGCACAGGTTGGTCGCAAAGCTTTCCAAGCCAGACGCCGCCCGCAGAAGTTGTCGTCGCCGATGGCTGCTGCACCCGATGCGATGGCTTGAATCGATCTGCTGCAAATTCAACTTGGTGTACTGTCCACCTGCTTCAACAGCAACGCTCCGTCTCGATCGATTAATGCAGCTTCAACAACGGATTAATCTGCCCGCAAACCATGGCGGTGCGTCGCCTGCAAGAGTTCACCACCACCTCGAAATCGTCTGCTTCCGTGAGCGCGAGCTGAGGGTGAAATCGGCGGCGTTGCAGCTGACCTGCAGGACCCAGCGCGGCGAACAGCTTGGCCCGAGCGAATCTTGCTGTCTGTGAACGAAGGCCGCGTCACGCGCCGCGAAATATCGACGCTCGGTGTCCCAACGCGCAGAGCGCATGCAGCCTCCGGCTCTCGTCGCTGCATGCGCGATGCCAAGACACCGGCAAGCTCTCTCGACCAGGGCCAACAGACTCTGTAACAGAGCCCTAGCTGGCAACGCCGAAGCCATCTGAAAACCCGAGTGCACGTTTCCCTGCCGCCACGTGGGGAGATTTGCGTTGCCTCGAGCCTGCGATTTGCAGCACCAGCGCGCGGCTTCAGTGACAACTTTGAAGCCGTCTGCAAGTCCAGCGTGGACCGCCGCGGCCGTGAGCCCTGGGCTGGGGGAAGAAACTGCCGAGGCCTCGGCGAGCGACGCGGCCTGGTCCGGCATCTCGGGAGCGGGCTCAATGCCTGGCGAGGTTGACGCTCATGCATGTATACAGGTATGCGGCCCAGAAGTTGGAGGATTGGCGCCACGCGATGCGCAGCAAGCTGCCACGCACTTCGGATACCGTAGGTAGGGCGAGCTCCGTCTCCCTCGCATCTGATACAAGGTCAAGTCGGTCCACTGGTGACGAGCCCGCCATCATGCGAGCTTGGTGAGCTGCAGTCGAGAGCCAGCCAGTCGTGCTTTCATGTTCAGCGCCGAAGACACAACGCTACAGGCAGCGACAGCAGGCGCTCCGCAGCTAATGGCGGGCGTCAAGCACTTGCAAGCACTGATCACTCGGGGCAGTCCATGGATTATGGATTATCTCCCGGCTGCGACCACCGGACGATGTGCGGCACTGATTGTACCACCGAACGGCCTCTCGCCGCGGAGGAAACCGGTACTACCGGTTCAGTTCCTCGTTTTTCCGCCAATGCCATCTCCTCCCCGTCCAAGTCGATCGCACCTTCCCCAGGTTTCCACTTGAAACCGTGACAAAGACACTGCGCGGCGCTGTTTGTGCCCATTGCTGTGTGGAGATTCGGCCCGCGCGGAGGAGCAGGGGGCCCAGCTGCTGCTTGCCGTGTTGTTGGGCGCGTCCAGAAAGCAAAAAGAGCGAGCGACCAGAGGGCGACGGGGGCGTTTGGGCTTTTTGGCTTGGGCTCTTCTCGGCTTGGGCTGGCGGAAAAAGGGAAACAAAGGCACCGAAGCAGCAAGCAGCGACACTTTTTTTTTGGGCGGGTGCCTCTTGTGTCCGACCGACCATCACTCTTGCATTCCGCACTCGTCAGTGCGCACTCCGCAGAGCCGCAGCAACTGAAGCATGGCGCACATGCTGGAGGCGCGCCTGATGTCGCGCAAGCCGTCGTCCTCGAGCCTGACGGCGGCGGTGCGCGGCGCCAGCCGGCGCAAGACGTCCATCAGCGGGCCGTCGTCGAGCAGCAGCACGGTGTCCAGCACGCCGCGCAGCCGGCGGCCGTCCATCTCGCGGGGCAGCGCCGGCGCGTCCAACCTGGCGGCGGCCGCCGCCAACTTCGGCTCGGCCGCCGTGACGCCCCGCCCCAAGAGCAACGGCGGCGCCATGGCCACGCCCAACCTCATCGACCTCAAGACCATCACGGCCGAGGAGGTGGAGTGGGAGGGCTACCTCTACAAGCAGCGCAAGATCGTCAAGAGCTGGACGCCGCGCTACATCACGCTGCAGAACCGCACCATCTCGGTCTACAAGTCCAAGAACCACGCGCTGGCCAAGGAGCAGCACCGCGGCCGCTGGGTCATCAAGCAGATCCTGAGCTCGCTGCCCTCCGCGGGCTTCGGCGGCTCCAAGCTCAAGCCCGAGGAGCTGGGCTTCAGCTTCCTGGCCACCAACGGCAACCTCATCCACTTCATCGCCGCCTCGGGCGTCGAGAAGGCCATGTGGATGCACATGATGCAGCTCAGCCTGCACAACACCACGGCCAGGGAGGCCTCGCTGCTGCAGCAGGGCCGCCCGCGCGACGGGCCCATGACGCCCTCGCCCGCGCCCACGCCCTCGGCGGCGCGCTCGGCGGAGGAGGTCGTGTCCATCGAGTCGTCCATCACCACGCACTTGGCGGAGAAGTTCCTCAACGACTTGGTGCACCTGCTCACGGCCACGTCGCCCGACAGCGTCATCGAGCGCCTGCCGTCCTTCCTGCGCCAGCTCAGCAAGGACGTGGAGCTGCTCTTCGACCTGGAGACGTGCGAGACCACGCAGCCATCCTGCGTGTTCAAGGGCATCTACCACGGGCGAGAGGGATTCGTGCACTTCGCCGCGCTGTACGCGAGCAAGTACCTGCTGGCCACGGATGTGAACGAGGAGGTCGTCCACAAGGCCGACGACGACGACCACCACGCCTTCAATTACTCGGGACACCGTCTGATCAACACCGTCTCGGGATCGACGACGGAGGGCAAGTTTGGACTGCAGATCACGTTCACCCCGGCCCGGCGTATCTCTCGCGTTGTGCTCTCGTTCCGTCAGCGTAGTGCGTCGGCAGCGAAGGCGCGTCGTGTCACGTCGAACCCTATGGTGATTGCGGAGCACCCGGCGTGCTTCCACCAGTACTGCTTGACGAAGCGTTCGCTTGCGCTGTCTTTCTCGGACTTCGACGTGGTGGGCGTGCTTGGCCAAGGTGGTTTCGGTACGGTGGTGCTGGTGCAACGCCACTTGAACCCGGACGAGTACTTCGCTATCAAAATTATCGACAAGCAGTCTGGAGCCGAAAGTGCGCTCAAGGAGCGTCGCATTTTGTCTGGCGTCCGCCACCCGTTCCTGACGTGCTTGCGATTCGCTTTCCAGACGCAGACCAAGCTTTATCTCGGTATGGATTACTACAAGGGCGGAAACCTGTATTTGCATATGCATTCCTCGAAGATGGACCCGAATGTGTCAACGAGCAGTGGCCGGCGTTTCACCGTGGAGCGCGCTCGCTTCTACGCGGCAGAGCTAGCTATTGCACTTTCCTACTTGCACGCCCACGGAATTATCTACCGTGATCTTAAACCGGACAACATCATGCTCGACAAGACTGGCAACATCCGCCTTGTGGACTTCGGCATTTCGAAGCAGCTGCGTCTTGAAGGCGAACCTGGAAGCCACAATTACTCCCAGGCTGGAACACTGGCTGGTTCCCCTGCGTACATTGCTCCTGAACAGTTGCTGACGCAGAAACCGCAGTATGGTATGGAAGCGGATTGGTGGAGCTACGGCGTGCTGCTTTACGAAATGCTGACTGGAAGCACCCCGTTCTTTGACCCGAACATCTCGCAGATGTACAAGAAAATTCAAACTGCGGATGTGAAGTACGAGAGGTACCCGCCAATTGACGAGGATGCCATTGATCTGATGCAGAAGTTGTTGGTTCGTGACCCTGCTGAGCGCATCGATATCGATGGTGTGCGAGCGCACCCGTTCTTCGCGACGATCAACTGGGAACAGCTCGAGCTGAAGGAGGTTGAACCGCCTTTCATCCCGCCAACTGAGGAACTGATGCAAAACGTGCATGAGCACTTCCGCAACATGAACATCGACGAAACGATCGGTGAGAACCCCAAGGCCATCAACGGAAAGAAGGCTTCGACGGTCGCGAACGCCAGTGATGAGTCGCACTTCGATGAATTCAGCTTTGCGTATGACAAAACTCGCGATACGTTCGATGATCTGTCGATGGCCGATGAAGGCTGGTTGGTGCGGCAACTAAAGGAAGGTGCAGCAATGCGTGGTCGGTTGAACGCTAGTGACAACGACCCGGTGGCAGATGAGTTGGGTAGCGAGGACGAGATCCCGCACCCGATTTTGAACGGCCAAGACAGTAGCGAAAGCGATGAGCCCGAGGTTGAAGTCACCAACATCTAAGTGGAGCACAGTCGCTCCGAGGGGGTGAAGATTGTGTTTTGAAGCAGAATTGAGTGAACAAAACGAAACCCAACACATGTATGCACCACGGAAGTCGGCACGGGTCAGAGCCGCAGCACATTAGATAACGAAAATATTTTTGTTTCACAACTCCTGAGCATTGCTTCAAGCTTTCTCATGTGCCATTAAATAGTATGTGTGCACCATTGACATGCCGAATATGTCCGCGCTTAACAATGCGTTGGTTCGCTTCAACTAACGTTAGTATAGAAAAACTTTAGAAGCAAAGCCCTTGCTACACCAGTAGTATTTTAATGTAAATGTAAGAACGACGGTCTTAGATCGTCATTTCCATGGTTGCAAGCAACAAGCAAAAATCGCATGCGCAAGGCAAAGCGTCGTCGTCTTAGACAGGTGACCGCTTCCTATTTTTTGTAGAGAACATTGCGCTGCAGAGATAACATTCTGCGAGAAAAAAAAACAATCGATCACATTTTACGCATAATCTACAAAGCTACTTGCTGGGTGCGTTGGAGGTCACAAACTAAGATACGATTTTCTGTTTCTTGCGGGCGGGAGTAACATTTGGACTCGCGCCGTCTTGCTCCGTGTCACTATCCACAAGAAGCGGCGGCGGGCCACGTCCGTGCCGTGTGGGCTCATTGACCGCGCGGTTAATCAAGGCCAAGTCCTGAGAAACACAGCAACACCGTCAGATCCTGGCACTACAAGGATTGACAAAAATATATACCACATCACTTACCCGAGCGGGGCTCTCGCCAATGGCGTAAAGAGCATGTGAGCGCGGCGTCAGCTGCGATCGCCGATCCAGACGCACTTGTTGCAATGGCGACATGAATACGTTAGAGGATCTAACGCGCTTCGGTGACGATTGGTGCATCGATACCGGCAGCGTTTCCACTTCCGCTGAGGTGAACATTTGAAGCGCTGACACAGCCGGTGACGAAACAAAAGGCGACGAGCGCACACCACGACGGTTGGGGCGCGGGGGCGTGCTGGGAAGAACGCTGCTTCTGTCGTTGGCCGCGATAGAGGAACTGCTTTGAGTTTGGAGAAGCTTCTGAACAGCTTCTGTCGCCGCTTGAGCAATACTTTCCGCATCGGAGGTGGATGAGGCTAGTCCCATAGCACCACTGCTGCCTTCTCGTCGAGGAGTGAAACCTGGAGCTAAGGCTTGAGGTACACTTGATGCCTCAGCCACAACAGCGTCAGCCGCAGCCATTTGCGACTCTTGGCACTGAAATTGCAGGATAAAGACCTTCATCGGGGTAATATAGCAGCGGTTGTAAAACTTAATGATATCTCCACGCGAATGCTCGCTGTCAAGCTTGATACCGTGCGTCACCCCTTCTCCTGTGCGAGAAGAAACGAGTGGACTTCCACCCGTCGAATTAGTGCCGGTAGGTGCCTGTCTGTTCAGCTGCTTGTAACACGATAGCAAGCGCTTGAATGACATCGTTGATGAAGCCTGCGAGACATTAGGGCCACGCGAAACTTTGCACACCGCATAAATATTGCACAGCACAATCAAGTCCAAGTGACGGTCTCTCAGGAGATAGTGATGTGATGTGATGCACTCCTTCACCGCAGTCCAGATCTGGTTTTGGTCTGTTGAGTCCAAGCCGAGAAGGTTGCAGAGTTGGTAGATTCTGGAAGCCGCGCGGGAAAGCACCATACGGAAAAAGAGGCGCAGTACGGGGGCATGCCCAGCTGCCCCGCTTGTGCTTGCAGCAGTGTTTCCATTTAGTCGGTCAGCCAAACTCGGGGTGCTTGGAGATGCAGCTGAAAGTGGTGTTCCAGGAACAGACGTCGGCGGGCGGCGAACACCCGCCAGGAGCTGATAGAGCGCCGAGTCTGATCGCCACACGAGCGAATCCAGAATGCGGTTCTTCACGTCTCCCATGTGCTTCTTCAATGCAACTGGAAGCTTTGGCGCGTACTTGACAAAACTTTCACTTGTAGTAACGAAGTGAAAGGCATTCACGTGCAGGTGATCCAGCAGGAACGGGTACGAAATTGTGATGAGCGAGTGAGCTTTAAGTACCACTTCAGCGCTGCACGCGAACAATGCCGCTAGGAAAACTTCGTTGTTCAGCAGCTTGGAGAAGTCGTTGTTGCGTAGTCGCTCGCGTTCCGAAACCAGTAATGGCTCGAGAACGCGATAGAAAAGCACGACACTCAAACCTTTCGTGCGTTTGAGAGTCTCATCCACACCCGAGGAAAACGAAGCGTTCCGTCCGCTGCCATTTTCATCTCCGTTGTCATCTGGTTCATCATCCACCATCATAACCGTCGCGCGTACGCTCCTAGAGCTTACCCGACCAGTAGTTCGGGCAGCAAGCAAAAGCTCAGAACGCTCCTGCAAAACACGCGAGATGCGCTCCACTGGGTCCACCGAACACTCTGAGAAGAACTCCTGAAGTCGCGGAGTCACGGGCGTTAGCATCGTGCTCGATAGAGTCTCGCGCACCCAGTTATTCGTTTCCACTGCCGCAGTAACGGGAGTGCGCATAGAGCTCGGCGATGGACGAGGGCTGATGCCGGGTGGAAGAAAACGAGCGCCGCCCGGTGAACCTTGCCACTGCCATGAATGCATCAACGGTGAATTGATTCCACGACCATGGAGCGGTTGCTGGTGGTGGCGAGGTGGGGTCATAGCTCCTCTCGAAGCTGGAGTAGCTGAACCATGCTCTCGTCGCCGTGCCATCATGTTGCGACGTACCGGAGACAGCATCGCATGGGCTGCACTTCGGCTGGTATTCAACCTGCCGCTCGTTGCGTTCGCAACCCCAGTGTCATCATCCGCGGGCTTCGCGCCCATGATAACACGTCGGATGCGCGCATCCAGGAAGAACCTTTCGTCCAGTTTTCCGCAGCCATCCAGGTAGTCCTGCTTGTACCTCTCCGACAGTCTCTCAACGTTCGCGTCCAGCACTGCATCAGCGAAGAGCGTCATACTGAGCACGGCGTGCTCGTCCTCGTCCTTCTGCAGCACGTCCTCGTCTCTCAGCTGCTGCAGCACGAGCCCCAAGTGCTCGGACGCGCGCGACACGTCCGCGGGGTCCACTTTGGGCGCCGCGCAGAGCGCCTCCAGGATCTGCGCGCTGGTCTTCACGCCCGCGGCTGACTTGACGGGCGACGCCTTGCCGTCTCCGAGCGCGCCCATGGCGCTCAGCGCGGCGGCCACTTCGGCCTCCACCGTGGCCTGCGACGCCTGCGCGTTGGTGATCACCAGGTGCAGCGTGGCCAGCAGCAGGTTGTACAGCTGCCCGAGCCCCGAGTAGTGCGCGCCGAGCCTCCTCTTGGCCAGCAGGAAGAGCAGCCAGCCGCCCTCGAACAGCTTCCGGCGGCGCGCCCTCGTCTTGGTCTCTGCCTGCTGCGGATTGCCCTCGGGCTCCGGGTCCGCCTGCTGCAGCTGTTGCTGCAGCCTCTTGGGCGCGCGCGCCTCCCACAGCACGCGGAACTTCTCGAAGAGCAGCGTGGCGACCGTGAACTCCTCCTTGAGCAGCGTGGTGGCCGCCAGCAGCTCCGGCTGCAGCAGCAGGCGGTTGAACAGGCTCGTGAAGTAGAGCAGGAACTCCTGCAGCCCCACGCCCGCCTCGGCCAGCAGCTGCACCAGGTCCCACTGCAGCGTGTGTGCGTCTTGCTCCTGCTCCTGTCCCTGCTCCTGCTGGATCTCCTGCGTCATGCCCGTGGCCACGACGGCCACCAGCGCCCAGATCTTGTCGGGCTCGCTGTCGCCGCTGCGCGCGTTGCTCTCGGCCGCGCCGGCCATCGGCGCGGCCGGCAAGATCTGGTCGTACAGCGTCTGCGCCTTGTGCAGCAGCGCCGCGTCCGCGCGGATGCGCGCGCGCGCGCCCGACGTCGCCGCGAAGAAGCGACTCAACGTTCCCGCCATCCCGAGGCTTCAAGGGCGGAAGACTTGACTACTGAGAGCCAAAACAGCGGGAAAAAATATTATTCGTTCTTGGAGGGAGTCGGGAAACCTGCGAAGGGTTATAATATAGACGGATGACCATGGAAGACCGACCAACGGTACTGAACGACCACTTGTTTGAAGCAATACAGGCAGGAAGGACTAGGACTGGAAGAGACAAGAGGTGTCACTTGAACCTGGAGCTCTCCAACTGCTGCATGAGCGCGTGCCGCTCCGATAGATAGAACTGCAGGTCCTCGGCAAGTCGCTGCGTCTTCACGTTGGACAGCTGCACGAAGCCGCTCTCGGTGTGCGCAGCGATCTCCTCCTCCACGTCGAGGATCTGCTGCCGCACGTGCCGCAGCAGCGTGAAGGTGTCGCTGCGCTCTTGCAGCGACATCTCGACTGGGGTTCGGTCCATGGTCGTCGACAGCGGCGTCGACGGGATGCCCGACCCGTAGTCGGTGGACATGGAGCGGTGCTCCGAGTCGGACGCCGCCGGACTCACGGGCTGCAGGAATGTGTTGGTGGCGCTGCTGCTGGTGATGATGATGGGCTCCGCCGCCGTGCGCTGGCGCTTGGGGCTGATGGACAATTGGTGGGCCTCCGACATCTCCCGGTCCTGCTCCTGCTCCGGGTTCTGCAGGAGGTTGCGGTTGTCCACGGGGTCGCGGTTCTCCTCGTCCTCGACGGCGCGCTCCCTGTCGGTCCCCCGCTCTCTCGTGCTCTTGAGGAAGCGGTAGCTCTCGGGCACTTGGCCCTTGAGCTTCTTCTGCGCGATGAGCTCCACCATCACGTCCTTGGACTTGTTCTTGTAGTAGCGCACGCCCAGGCGCGAGCAGACCTTGCGCAGCTGCTTGTACGTGATATTGGCCGTCTCGCGCCCCCGGATCGAGTGCGCGTAGCTCACGTTGCACGCCTCGCCATCCTCGAGCACCTGCCGCTCGCGCAGCTCCACGTCGTCCAGCGACAGCGTCTCCGCGAAGGGCCACGCGCGCTGTCCCCCCTCCGCCCCAGGCGCTCTCGGCATTGTATTTGGCGAAAGGCCAGGAATTATTAGGAATCGCAGGTTCACGTAACCTCCTATGATTGATAACTAAAACACGCAAAGTGGAGAACGCCGTTGTTAGCAACCGACCTACTCGTGATTCGTCCAAAATTATCGAAGTGCCACTTCAATTCGAGTTGGTAGCCCAGCTAAACTTGAAAGTAAAAGCAGTAGCACAGCGTTAGAGAAACATGTGAGGTTAGTTCTTTGTTTTGCTTTTGCTGCAACAGCACAACGCGCCAAAGAGCACTACTCGATAAGCCGGAGACATCATCACCCACGTGACTAACTTGTTTGGATCAACCCCGTCTGAGTCTCTAGTACAAATGGCAAATGATAAAGCACATTTAACCGTAAAGTACGGTAGCTACCAGACCGAATGAAACCAGTTCTACATCCACAAATATCCCGATCCAGCGTGTGATTTGATCCAGGTACTTCAGACCTGTTAATTGCATTATTCCTTTGGGTCAATGGAACTATAACTTGTGAGCGTGCTTTTTGCCTCTTTTGATATACAGTGATGTCGATTAACACGACTTCTCCGGTGGCAAAAGCACCTTGCAGCCTCAGCACATTCAACGGTCCGTCAAGGAGCGTTCGCGAGTTGGTTAAGACAAGTTCTGTCGTACAACGGCACCGAGTGTGGGAGACAAGAATGAGCTCGTACCTCTTCAGAAGTTCTGACTCTTGGATACGTCGGCACGATAAAGACGGCAAGCCCCACTCACCAAGCCGATACCGGTATCTCCTATTGTCTCGCTGAGACTATTCAAAAGGCTGGATGTTCGTCGATGCAGTTTGAAAAGAACTGATGCAGACAGCACAACATCGAGTCCGGTGAGCCATGTTGGCGTTGAGGTTTCCGTGCTTGTGGACAAGTACAGTGAGTTGAAAATGTTGAGTGTAAAAATGACTGCCTCGGGTAGTATGTCCTCCATACGTGGCAACACAACACAATAATATTTTCAAAGACAATTTGATGATGGGGAGCAAGAAAATCACTGGGAGTTCATATCTGGTATCGCGAACGGCTTGGAAGTGTACTTGATAGGCAGGATAAACCACTACAATCATCTGTCGTGAACCCGAAGAAGGCCAAGAAGCTGATTAGCTCATCTTTGTGTTGTACATGTAGTATTTGACACACAAAGGGTATCCCAGACACAGCGTACAGTGATAAAGGCATTACAGCATTAAATGCCGAAGCCATTGTAAGAATAGTGAACGCAATCGGGAACCACACGTACGCTGCGAAGATGATTGTCACTGCTATCTGTAGCAAAACCACAGTTGTGAAGAAGAAGAAGAAGTGGCGAGGGATCAGGTTATAATTCACGAGGAATTTGGCCTGGACACAAGCGCCGACCACGACCGCAGCTCAGAACCAAAATACATTGTTGGTTTACCACCTCCAATGAAAGATCTTCGAGTGACAAAGCTTCTTGAACGATTGCAATAAAATGTACTTGGAGGAATACCCCCAAACAAACGTGCATAGCACGCAAAAGCGATGTATCTCGAGTGCACGCTTCTGGCAAAAGAAGCCGTTCAATACAGTAGTGTCCGCCACAATAACTCTCGTACGGAGAAGACCAGAGCCGCCAAAGCCTCTCGATTCATTCCCACATACCAAAACGGTCGTCGGCACTCTTATTCGTCGGTGAGGACGACGCTAAAATTTCGTCGGGGATGTTTGTAGTGGCTGGATAGATCATTTCTAAATGGACAAGTGAGCAACATGCCAGAGACACAACACCTCTTTTAAGAGGTGTTGTGTCTCGGTTTTAAAAAAACCGACCATCTTATTTTAGCAGCGATGTCATTTAGGTATAGATTACTTCGTGGTCAACGCCAGAATATCGACATGTACTACAGCTCAAGATACATGTAGTAGCTGAGCCTGTGTGATAGTAATATTCAGCGTTGGTTTTGTCGACACGTTTGAGACAGAAAGAAGCTACTTATGACTGGATCGTGTATTAAAACACGCACACACACACACACACACAAAACTTTTGCGCGGTAACAAAAACTCATTTGTTTTAGTACTAATGGAGTAGTTTGAGACAGAAAGATACTGTAACAATGAAGTTCTTGTGGAACATGAGTGATAGCGGTTCGATCTCCCAAGTCTCCGACGCTTACATACTCATATCCTTCCTACCGTGGCGAGTTGGGCTGGAGTAGCTGGTGTCTCCAACTAGCTTGTTCGCGACGTCAACCACTGCCTCTTTCGCTCTTTCTGCTAGCGACGGCGACAAAGCCTTCTCCGTCGTCGAGATTTGTTTCTCGAGAGCGTTGAAGCCGCTGAAGCTGTCGCGCAAAGTCGACCGCACCACGGCTTCCACTGTGTCGTCTGACTTGAGAATGCCGCCACTGGAACGGGTCTCAGTCTTCTTGTTGTCAGAACCAAACATGCCTCCGTTGGGTTTGTTGCTGGTTTTGGAATCCTTGACCTTGTCGTTTGTGGTGAAGAGGCCCCCTTTGCTGACATTTTCTTTGTCGTCCTTGCCGCCGAGGATGTTGCCCATTATTCCCGACGTTCCTCCCGAGATTCCGTTGTTCTCATCGTAGACGTGGCCAGACTTTTTCAGATCGTTCATGGCCTCCGCAGTTTCGTTCATGCTGATGCGACCAGCGTTGATCTCCGATTCGGTTGGGACTTTGCTCTTGCGGATCCGTGTAGCCACGTGCCGCAAGTCCGAGGCCGAATCCTTCGCGACACGAATGTCACTTCTCATGAAGGACCTGGAGGTGTTGCGGAACCGGAGTCCGTGGCGTTTGTCGTACAAGGCGAGATTGCTCTTCAGAACCTTGAGGCACTTGGATGCGTCGTTCGCCGTCTGGACGATCAGCAGTTCCAATTTGGCGAATTCTTGCTCCGCGGCGATACTGTGTTCAATGATGGACTTGCCCATGGCTCTTCGTTCGTTGAAGTTGGATTTTGCGTTAATAAGTCGACTTGAGGTGCAGTGTGCGCTTACGATGAGGTGTCGAAATGAGCAGCACCGCCACTAGCATCATGGTGCAGCATGCTAGGTGTGGCGTAGCCGTTGCCGTTCCGTTGCACGCTTCTTCGACGAAAAATATTGGCTGAAAGCGACAACCCAGCGACACCGAAAAAGATGAGGGCGAATACAACTGTCTACTACCGTGTCTTCGAGCTTGAAAGTTTTCCGGGTGTAGACTATGGTCACGTGAAAGGAAATGGCCAGGCCACTGGTGTGTGAATTCACTGCACTCTCTACTACTGGTCTTGACGTTCCACAATGCTTGTTAACCATAGTCGCATCTTCCCGAGCAGCATGAACTTTGATCTGCGAAATTGGAAGTGTCTTCAAGACGGTAGCTAGCTGGAAGCAGCCACTATCAGCTTTCATTCAGTGTTTCTCAGCTAGCACCACGCCGGCGCAGCTCCAACTCAATGCATTTCAAAACGTGACCTCAACCACGCAAGTCGACACCCAAGCAGCAAGCCAATCAGTAAGCCAACGAGCCTCGAACACCCCAAAACCATGGGCAAGTCCGCTGAACATAACGCTACCGTCGACAAGGAGTTCGCCTCGCTAGAGCAAGTGCTGATCCAGACAGCCGACGACGCGGCCACCTGCCTCAAGCTGCTCAAGAAGAACCTCTCCGAGTATGACAGTCGCCACGGCAACCACTTCATCAACACGGCCAAGTCCTACATGCGCAGCGACATCCGCAACGTCAAGGACATCTCGGCGGACCTGAAGCACGTGGCCCACCAGATCAAGAAGAGCCACAAACCTTCCAAGTCGGAGGTCAACTCCGCTCGCAACATGATGAACGCCACCTCCAAGGCCATGGACGTCCTGAAGACCACCGCCCGCAACTACGACGAGAAGAACGGACGGGCGACCGGCGTGAAGGGGGCGATCAAGAACGCCATTGGCAAGAACGACAACGATCCCGTCGATAACCTCGGCGGCGGCGTTCTGGGAAGCCCCGACACCGTCGAAGCGCTGGTCAAGGCGACGATCAAGGACAACTTCAACACGAACGTGCTGAGCAACCAGATCACTGCCGCGGAGAAGTCGCTGTCGTCGCCCTCCATTGTCGACCGCGCGAAGGAAGTGGTGCATGAGGTGAAGGACAAGCTGAAGGGAGACAAGTCCAGTCCGATCCACAACGACCACCACGTCAACCATGCTATGGATCCGTAATGCGAGTCGACACTAGCAAGGTAACACAAAATCTAGCTGGAACCATTCATATTGATAACAAAGACAAGAACTTTCATGTCCGTCTTGTCGATGGATTGAGTGACTCACGATGTAGTGATATACGGCTAAAGTCACTATGATCATTGATTCACATTACGATAGGCGCCGTTGGCTGCTTCACTGAGGGGGGTATTGCTGCTGCCTGCCTGCCTCGCTAGCCTTCCTATCCTAACTTACACATATCCGGGTTTTGGCGTATTTACACCGGGTTGCTCGCCGTGGACGTGCCAGACGCTGCTGCAGAAGAGCTGGCAGCGAGAGGTGGCAGGTCGCGCATCATGCGCACAGCCTCCTCAACGGAAATGGTCGGGTCGTTCGCCAGAATCCGCTTGAGCAGGTTGGTAGCCGCCAGCATGTCGTACAGTCGGCTCTTGGCGTTGGCAATGGCGAAGCGCACCTTGCGCACCGCCAGCTTCTCCTGCGTGTCGGACAGCACCTGGATCGTGGTGGCGTCCATGTCGTTCATGTGGAACGTGTCCAGCACGACACCGCGCGTGGTGATCCCCAGCGTCTGCAGGCGGACCATCTCGCGCTCGATGAATTGAGCCACACGCTCACAGTTGGCGAAGTACAGCGAACTCTCGACACGGACGGCGATGATGTCGCCCAGGTGGTTCGCCTCCGGGAAGTTCTCGCGGTCGACGAAGCGGCCGTTGTCCAGCTCGCCGAGGATGGCAACGGGCTGCAGCTTGGACTTCCACATGAGCGCCAGGATGGAGCAGATGATCGAAGCGATCAGGCCGTTGAGCACACCGAGACCCAGCGTGAGCACGAACGAGGCCGACCACACGAAGAACTCGTCGCGCTTGACACGGTACAGCCACTTAGCCTCGCGGAATTCAACCAGCGACCAGCCAGCCACGATAATGATCGACGCCAGCGTTGCGCTCGGCAGGTAGTAGAGCGTGCCCGTCAGCGTGTACAGGGCCAGCACCACGATGAGGCACGTGATAATCGACGCCAACTGCGTGTGGGCGTTCTGCAGGTTCACGGCCGTGCGGGACATACCGCCGGTAGGAGGCATGGCCTGGAAGAAGCCGCACACGACGCTGGCAATGCCGACGCCCGTCAGCTCCTGCTCCGTGTTGATGTCCTCGCCACGCTGAATCGCGAGACGCTTGGCCATAGCGATGCTCGACAGGAACACCACCACCGACACGGTGAGTGCATGGTACAGGATGGTGCCGAAGCGGTCGCCGTCGATCAAGTGCGAGGTGAAGCCGTACCACGGCACCTTGGGCTCCGGGAAGCCGCCAGGGATGTCGCCCGTCAGCTTAAGGTGCGACGGGCCCAACGCGTAGCCGACAATGCCGCCGAAGATGCAGACAACCAGCGGACCCAGGTCACACAGCGTGCGCATGAGGAAGATGGCCATCAGGGCGCCCTTGGACTTGGGCTCCTCCACTGTGAGACCGTCCTTGCCGGCGTTCGCCAAGGACTCGCGCTCCTCCTGCGGGGTGGTCTGCGCGTGGTAGGCCGAGTACTGCTGATCCGTGAGCGAGAACCCGTGGCCCGAACTCCTCTGCGGCAGGAAGCGCTCCTCCTCCTCGGCCTTGCCCTGCTCCTTGATGGCCGGGGTGTCGCTCTCGAACAGCTTCATGAGCACGGGCGACGGGAAGAAGCGCTTCTTGATGATCTTGACCGAGAAGAGGTAGACGATGGAGATGGCGGCCACGGCGAAGGCGTTGAGGTTGGTGTCGCCGATGTGCTTGAAGATCTGGTACACCGTCGCGGGCGGGTAGTCCTGCGACTTGAACTTGATGCCCAGGGCGTTGGAGACCTGCGAGAGCATGATGAGCAGGCCGCCGGCCGAGATGAAGCCGCCCATGACCGGGCGCGAGAAGAAGTCGGCGATCTGGCTCAGGTTCAGGATGCGGACCAGCAGCAGGATGCAGCCGCTGAGGAAGGCCATCATGACGCCCGTGGCCACGCGCTCGTCCTGGTCCTCGATGTCCTCGAGCGTGGTGCCCACGAGCAGCGACACCTCGGAGCCGCTGGCCACGGACAGCACCGTGCTGGAGCCGAAGATGGCGTAGACCAGCGGCGCCGTGGCGGCCGTGTACAGGCCGTGGTGCGCCGGCACGTGCATGATGGTGGAGAGCGACACCTCCTGCGGGATGAGCATCATGGCCACCGTGATGCCGGCCACGATGTCGAACTTGAGGTCGCGCTGCACGCTGTAGTTGGGCAGCCAGCGGAAGATCGGCGCGTAGTGCTGCACCTTTTGGCGCCACGTGGGCTTGGGCAGCGCGTAGCGGTCGCTCACGCGGCGCGGCTGCATCCCGGTCAGCGCGCTGAGCCACGACATGTCTTCTCGATCAGGTGGTGGGCAGGCGCTTGCGGGGCGCGAGGCGGAAAGCGGAATGATCAGTGCACCGTGATGTCAAGTCGGTCGGTGCGACGCGCTGCCACGGGGGACTCGTCTCGGTGTCGATTAACGGCGGTTTCGCCTTTTAGTCACGCCAAGGCGACGGTATCCGCAAAACGGAAGCGCGACGGCGTCTGGGCCAGTGCGCGACGCGGACTTGCTCCAGGTGGCTGGCGCTGCACTGCGTGTGCGGTATCGGCCCATGTGATTGGGGATAGCGCGAGGGATTGTGACCCAGTGCGCGCGCCGAAAGCCGAGCTGTCGACGCGAGCTGGAGTACAACCTTTCGCGGAGTTAATCGGGCCGGGATGCGTTAGTCGCGCCCGTGCATTTGCATCCGTCGTTGCAGTCGGGCTGGTCAGCACGCCCACGCCAGCTTGGGCCGGCGCCGGCTGCCGTGAGATGGACGCGCTGCCTGCCGGTTTGGGCAAGCCAGAGAGTACACTGGCCAGTGGCGGCGATGGACGCGCTCGCCAGGGTGCAAGCAGCTTCCAGCGGCTGGAATTCAGCCTGCCAAGCTGGCTGCGGTGCTGATACGGTATCAGTGCCACCGGGCACTCGGCCGTCTTGACGAGCGGTACTGTGGCTGGTGGCAATCAGTGCTGGCGAGCGATCCGTCAGCTGCTGGTCAGGCCCACCGCTTCCCGGCGCTGAGACTGCCGAGGCTCGGCTGGAGCTCCGTCGTGTGGCGGTGGATGGCTTCGCATCCCCTTGATCTGAACCAGCGTGATGTGCAGGCCACATTGTGTACATTGTGTACAGGCGCGTTATGCGTGCTGCTCACAGTTTTGCTGAGTTTCCAGGCCAAACGGTTCGGTACAAATTGGCCTTGTCCCTAAGTATGAAGGATCCGTTAATGGTGAACGTCGAGCACGTGAATCGCACAGTGGGCGAGTCGGCGTAGGCGGAGTGGTGGTGAAAATATGTTGGAATGCATTTTTTACATTTCCTAAGACATTCACTAGATCATTGATTCAACTTACCGAGGTAATGCGTTGCTGTTAATGTTGTCCGCTTTGATAGCCTTCGCATCCTAACTTCTGTCGTCCAGAATCGATAGTTCGCATACACTACTGGTGCTGAAGCGTGTCACGTAAGAGCACTCGAACTCCCGGGTCTCTCGTGACGTTGTGAGCTTCTACGAGAGCGTTGAGAGATTGTTGCTGGACGTTCAGCAAGCACTTCACAACTGGGTATTCCCCTGCCCGAGCAGCGTTGATCAGCACCCACGGCGACATCCGCTGCTTACTACAGAGGGTTTTCAATAAACCAATGCGTCCAGATGAGACGGCACTTGAAACAGCCTTGTCGAAAGCGTCGATGGCGACTTGACCGGTCGTCAGCAGGAACTCGGCGGCATCAGTATAATAGTACCGCGCTGCATTCACGAACGCTTTGCCTACCAGCGCTGACGAGGGATGCAACGTATCGTACAAATACTCGACCGCGTCTTTGCGGGCATCGCGAGCCATTCGCACAAACAAGTTGCCACCGTCCGCGTACAACGGATACGCTTCATACAGCATCTGTACGATCACTTTGTCATCAATCCCCATAGCCTTCTCGAAAGCAGGGTCGATTTTCCAGTCGAATCCGTGCTGGTCTAGGAGAAACCGCACCACATCTGCGTGACTTCCACACACAGCACAGTAAAGGGCGTCAGACCCGAACGGCGACGACGCCACATAGCCCAACGCCAGCGCGTGCTCCACTCCAAACTTGACAACGTTGAGGTGCCCCTCCGCCGCCGCTTCATCCATGACAACCCACGTCACATCATCGATGCGATAATACACGTTACGCTTATCAACAGGCTTCCTAAAACTGTTTTCGAACTCGAGCAGCAGATACTGCGCGGCATTTAGCATACCATTCTTGGCGGCGGCCGCAGCTGCAGTGGCAAGCACTTCCAGCTCAACTCGATATTCGATTCCAGATCGCAACCAATGTAAGGCAGCTTCATTCCCGAATCCTGCGGCCGCCACAAACGCGTCTGACGTATCACACGCAAACCGACGGAGTGTATGGCGCAAAGCTCGGGGATGGTTTGTCGTAACTGCTTCCACGAGGGCTTCTTCCGGTGTCATTGCCAGTTTGTTGATCATCTCCACAGCGTAGGGGAGCGCAAGAATATCATGAGGAAGCGGCGCGGATCGCAGAGTCTTGCACGGACGAGCGCAGCCTGCATCGGTAGGCAACGTGCGAGCCCGCTTCGTGGCACGTGGAGAGGAGAAACTTTGCTTCCTGCCCATGGCTGATAATTTATTTTTTCGTTTGGTGTCGCACGCACAAACTGTTCTTTGATGGGACTGACCACTCCTTTTATTTTTTTCCTTTCTCCAAGTCTTCAAGTCTTCAAGTCTTCAAGTCTTCACTTGAATCTTCAAGTCTTCAAGTCTTCAAGAAAGGGAAAAACTAGTCTTCAAGTCTTCAAGTCTTGAAGAGTCTTCAAGTCTTCAAGTCTTCAAGTCTTGGAGAAAGGAAAAAAATAAAAGGAGTGGTCAGTCCCATCAAAGAACAGTTTGTGCGTGCGACACCAAACGAAAAAATAAATTATCAGCCATGGGCAGGAAGCAAAGTTTCTTCTCTCCACGTGCCACAAAGCACCAGTAGTGTATGTGAACTGTCGATTCTGGACGACAGAAGTTAGGATGCGAAGGCTATCAAAACCGACAACAATAATAGCAACGCATCACCTCGTAAATTGAATCAATGATCTAGTGAAGGTCTTAGGACAGGTAAAAGACTCGCTTACGCCGACTCGCCCACTTTGCGATTCACGTGCTCGACGTTCACCATCAATGGATCTTTCATACTCAGGGACATGGCCAATTTGTACCGAACCGTTTGACCTGGTAACTCCGCCAAGTGGTAGCGAGCTACAATGCAAGATACCAGCAGCTTCATCTCCATGGTTGCAAGGCGACGACCCACGCATATTCGCGGGCCAGCTCCAAACGCGTTAGTAGAAGCAGCAGGCAAATCAACAAGCTTCCCGGAAGTCGCGTCCAAGAAGCGCTCTGGAACGAAGTCTGCAGCATCTTCTCCCCAGTACATCTTCAGGCGGGCCAACACGTAACGCGGTAAGCCAAGAATTGTGCCCGCGCGCACAAACGTACCGTCCGGGAACACAGTGTCGCGAACGCATTGACGAGTGGTGAAGGGGAAGATCGGGAGAAGGCGCAGCGTCTCGTTGATCACGGCATCCACGTACGGCAAGTCCTGCAAGTCGTCCAACGACGGCAAATAGTCCTCCTCCAACGCTAGCTTCGGCAGTTTTTCCAGCAACTCGGCACGTAACTTCTGCTCGACACGAGGGTGCTCATGCAGCATATGCAGGATCCAGCACATTGCGTTCGCGGTTGTGTCTCGACCAGCGATCAATGAGAGCAACGCGAGGCTGCGGATCTCACTGGGCTCGACATCGTTTCCATCCGCTTTCATGCGGTCGAGTATTATCGACACAATATCATGCCCGGAGTTCCGCTTTTCCTGTTCTTCGACTTCATAGCCACGTTGCTTGCTCTTGGCAATCGCCTCCAAGATGATCCCCATAATGAGCGAATCCATCACCCGCACGGACTCACGAAGCTGTCGCTCACTGCCCACATTGAGCCAACGTTTGGCTTTCCACAACCATCTCGGCACCATTCGACGTGCCGCGGCAATATGAAGAGCATCGTCGAGTGCCCTCCCAAAGGGATGGTCGTGACCGGACTTTAGAGTTCTGAGCTCGCTGCCGAACCCAATCTCGGCGAACGAGTCCAACGTGAAGCCGTGCATCAACTCGCAGAGCTCCAGAGGCGTTTGCTTCTCTGCTGCCTGCTCAAAAATATTCAGGAGTACACGAGTGTGTTTGGCGACAATGGGCATCATGTGCTCTCTCAGAACTCGAGCGGTGAACAGCTTCGCGAGCACTTTGCGCTGATACTTCCAGCGTTCGCCGTCGATGATGACAACGTTGGGGCCAGCAACGTCCACCAGCAGCTCGTAGAACTGGTCTCCCTTGATGAAGTTGTCGAACTGGGTCTTGAAGATGTGCTCGTGGTGTTCCGGCACAGCGGTGACCAGGAGATCACTTCTACCCAGCAACCGTAGCTTGAACGGCTTGCCGCCACGGGCCTCGGCGAGCTCTAGCAACCAGTCCAAGAACCGGTCCGCGTTGCGTGCCATGTCGAGAGTGTGACCGAGAACTGGAAGACCACCGGAGATGTACGAGGTGGGGACGGGGGTGTCTTTGTTTGGATGGAGCTTTGCCTCTGCATCCTTCCGCGCCTTGCATCTAGCAGAGTAGAGTGCAGCGACGAGTGCTGTAGCGACCAGGCCGGAGACCAACTGAGCGGACGGAGCACGAGTGAAGAACGCCTGCAGCATTTGCTGTGTGTGTGTGGGAGGGGGGGGGGCTTTGAGAGGCAAATCGGAGTTTGACCATCCAGGCCGTTGTGAATTACAACGGTATCACAACTTGTGATATCACATCACGCCCTGCGATGGGGTGACTCCCCCCCCCCGCAGGAATTTGTACTACTACCAGTGTGGTTGAAGTGCCATTAGTGCATTCGAATGGAGCCAATATGATCAATCAATGGAGAAGTAAATTCCCTTTCTCGTTATTGGTAGTATCGATTCGATACGTATGAGTGTACTTTGTGCTGCCTGGCCAGGTTCACACCGCATCGATCCGCATTACGGGTTCATGGCATGGTGGTCGTTGTGGATCGGACTGGATTTGTCTCCCTTCAGCTTGTCCTTCACCTCATGCACCACTTCCTTCGCGCGGTCGACAATGGAGGGCGACGACAGCGACTTCTCCGCGGCAGTGATCTGGTTGCTCAGCACGTTCGTGTTGAAGTTGTCCTTGATCGTCGCCTTGACCAGCGCTTCGACGGTGTCGGGGCTTCCCAGAACGCCGCCGCCGAGGTTATCGACGGGATCGTTGTCGTTCTTGCCAATGGCGTTCTTGATCGCCCCCTTCACGCCGGTCGACCGTCCGTTCTTCTCGTCGTAGTTGCGGGCGGTGGTCTTCAGGACGTCCATGGCCTTGGAGGTGGCGTTCATCATGTTGCGAGCGGAGTTGACCTCCGACTTGGAAGGTTTGTGGCTCTTCTTGATCTGGTGGGCCACGTGTTTCAGGTCCGCCGAGATGTCCTTGACGTTGCGGATGTCGCTGCGCATGTAGGACTTGGCCGTGTTGGTAAAGTGGTTGCCGTGGCGACTGTCATACTCGGAGAGGTTCTTCTTGAGTAGCCTGAGGCAAGTGGCCGCGTCGTCGGCTGTCTGGATCAGCACTTGCTCTAGCGAGGCGAACTCCTTGTCGACGGTAGCGTTATGTTCAGCGGACTTGCCCATGGTTTTGGGGTGTTCGAGGCTCGTTGGCTTACTGGTTGGCTTGCTGCTTGGGTGTCGACTTGTGTGGTTGAGGTCACGTTTTGAAATGCATTGAGTTGGAGCTGCGCCGGCGTGGTGCTAGCTGAGAAACACTGAATGAAAGCTGATAGTGGCTGCTTCCAGCTAGCTACCGTCTTGAAGACACTTCCAATTTCGCAGATCAAAGTTCATGCTGCTCGGGAAGATGCGACTATGGTTAACAAGCATTGTGGAACGTCAAGACCAGTAGTAGAGAGTGCAGTGAATTCACACACCAGTGGCCTGGCCATTTCCTTTCACGTGACCATAGTCTACACCCGGAAAACTTTCAAGCTCGAAGACACGGTAGTAGACAGTTGTATTCGCCCTCATCTTTTTCGGTGTCGCTGGGTTGTCGCTTTCAGCCAATATTTTTTGTCGAAGAAGCGTGCAACGGAACGGCAACGGCTACGCCACACCTGCAATGCTGCACCATGATGCTAGTGGCGGTGCTGCTCATTTCGACACCTGATCGTAAGCGCACAGTGCACCTCAAGTCGACTTATTAACGCAAAATCCAACTTCAACGAACGAGGAGCCATGGGCAAGTCCATCATCGCACACAGTATCGCCGCGGAGCAAGAATTCGCCAAATTGGAACTGCTGGTCGTCCAGACGGCGAACGACGCATCCAAGTGCCTCAAGGTTCTGAAGAGTAATCTCGCCTTGTACGATAAGCGCCACGGACTCCGATTCCGCAAGACATCCAGGTCCTTCATGAGAAGCGACATTCGTGTCGCGAAGAATTCGGCCTTGGACTTGCGGCACGTGGCTACACGGATCCGCAAGAGCAAGGGCCCAACCGAATCGGAGATCAACGCTGCTCGCATCAGCATGAAGGAAACCGCGGAGGCCATGAACGATCTGAAAAAGTCTGGCCGCGTCTACGATGAGAACAACGGAATCTCGGGAGGAACGTCGGGAATAATGGGCAACATCCTCGGCGACAAGGACGACAAAGAAAAGGTCAGCAAAGGAGGCCTCTTCACCACAAACGACAAGGTCAAGGATTCCAAAACCAGCAACAAACCCAACGGAGGCCTGTTTGGTTCTGACAACAAGAAGATTAAGACCCGTTCCAGTGGCGACATTTTCAAGTCAGACGACACGGTGGAAGCCGTGGTGCGGTCGACTTTGCGCGACAGCTTCAGCGGCTTTAACGCCCTCGAGAAACAAATCTCGACGACGGAGAAGGCCTTGTCGCCGTCGCTAGCAGAACGAGCGAAAGAGGCAGTGGTTGACGTCGCGAACAAGCTAGTCGGAGACAAGCTAGTCGGAGACACCGCCAGTCCAAATCGCCGAAGTAGGAAGGGTATGAGCATGTAAGCATGAGAGACTTGGGGGATCGAACTGCTATGATTCGCATTTTACATTGTTGTTGTTTAGTCTCAAACTACTTCAGAAACGCCCGCATACCTAAATACTTCTCTTGAACCCCGGTTATTTCTCTTTGGGTTGGAGACCAAACATAATTGATTCAGAGCAAGCTAGTCCAGTAGGTGATCGTGACGATTCCCCCAGAGTAGTGCGTTTTGGTGCGTTGAGCGTTGTCGCTGTGGAATACTAATAAACTGTGCAAACCTCGCTTCATCTCTATCCTTATGTTCTCCTGCCAGGCATCGACTTTACCTTGTCAAAGACGTTGAATCAGAGCTGGATCACCAACACTTGGTATGAATAGAAAGTTTTGAACAAAAACCAAGTGATCGAGTATATTGAGCCGCAAATTACAGTAAGTTGTTTGTCGCTCGATGCAAATGGCGAAGTGAATGCATTGATCGCTTACTTCAAGTATTTGCCTACTCGCTGTAGTCTCCTAGAGCGCCCTCCTGGATGGTCCCCAGTTGCGCAACTGCTTGGCTGTACTTGCTCGTTCCCTTGCGCAGTGCTGCCGTTGCTGGACCAAACCCCTGCAATGGCTGCACGCTGTAGCTTCAGCGACAACGTGGTAGATCAATATCCCAAATCGGTCGCAAATGAAATCAGAGTATGTACACGCCGCGATGCTAACCTCAGTTATCTCTGCGTTATATATATATTATTATTAATACGTAGTATTTTTTTAATCGGAAGGTGAATCAACACTAGTAGGAATGTGTACGAGTGCATTTGCTCGTGAACAGCACAATACCGGTGTGTTTCGAGTCTTCTGGTGCCAGCTCTTTGGAAGGGCCAATATGTTGGTTGAATGGCAATCGCCCATTGAAGTACTTTTAAAGGCGTAAGCAAGTGTGAACACATGAGGTGATCATTTTGCTCCCGATCATCAAACTGGCCCCGAAAATGTCGTATTCTGTGCTAGCATGGGCGACCTATTACCTGAGGCTGTCAACTTTATAGACGACTTTTTCAATTCGTTGAACATGGTAAATGCGACCTCTTCGACTTTACAGACGATTTTTTCAACTCGTTGAGCATACCGTTGTAAACGTGACCTCTTGGATTACCGTCGTAATTGATGTCGCGCGATGTCTCCATCTGTTGTTTTCAAACTGTGCCTTGTGGTCACTTTATACGCGGTCATAGGCGAGTGCTAGCCGTCAGCGACGAATCCAAGCGTCAGAACCACCAAAGAGTGCGAGGTGCCAGGTCCGCCGCAAATGTAAGAATGGTGGACGAAGTAGGAAAACCCAAGTAGACAGCAGAGATTTCGTTATCAGAAAGCTGCTATCTACGGTAGAGATCATTTCGTTCCCTCCGATCATGCACACGATGTGCCGATCTGTCACCAACTATGGTTACCTCCAAGGCTTAATACATCGTAAACCTTGCTTGATAGGCGAATTCAAGTTGTACAGATGCAGGACAATGAATCGTCTACATACTTGCGTCCCGCTTGTCGCACAACTCCATAATATCAGTTTCGTTGTCGTTCGAGGCTGTGGGGAAACCACCATTCCAGCAAGGGCCAAGAGCCCGACAAGTTGTCGCCGACAACTATGAACAAGGCCATCGAGCGGAACATTGTGGCGAAGCGCGAGTTCTCGAAGTTAGAGCTGGAGTTAATCCAGACGGCGAAGGGCGCACTCAAGTTCCTCAAAACGCTGAAAACCAGCCTCGGCAAGTACGATCGAAGTCGCGGACAATACTTCCTGAACACGTCCAAGCGCTTCATCAAATACGAAATCCGAGAGCTGAAGAAGAACGTCTCAGACATGCTGTACCTGGCTACTCGGATTCGTAGGACCAAGAGTTCCTCTGCTTCGGAGATCAACGCCGCTCGTATGTGCATGAACCAAACCGCGGAGGCCATGATCGACTTGATCCGAGCAGCTCGAGTGTACGACCACAACTACGCTACAACGACCTCAATGATGCTCCTCGGTGACGACAGCATGAAGGCAGAGACCAAACTGTCCGGCCAGAACAGCAAGTCCATGGAAGACTTGTTTCGTTCCGGCAGCAACGAGTTTAAAGTGCGAGTTGTGGGCGAGTCTTTCAAGTCACCTGACACGATGGAAGCAGTGGTGAGGTTGACTTTGCGCTCAAGCTTCAGCGGAATTAATGCATTAAGAAGTCAAATTGTCACCACGGAGAAAGCGTTTGTAGCTTCACTGGGATAATGCGCCAACAAGCCTGCCACGGACGGCGCGAACAAGCTGGAGGGCGATCGAAGCCCCAGCTCAACGCGCAAGTGCCAAAGATTCTGAGAGCACAGCTCATGTCTCTCTCGCTACTTTGGAACACTTGTAGCTGCCATGCTCGAACTGTAAACCAAAAAGAATGAAAAACTTGGCCGCCACCGCTAGTATATCCTGTGTTAAAATATTTCCAGGCTGTAAAATCTGTAGGTTGCATCAGCACTTGAGTTCGTGTTAAGAGGCTTTCATTCTCTTCTAGCGTACCAAAAGAGCAGGATTCTTGACCGCATACTACAAATGCACGCCATTCTCATCGAACGCGATAATGTTTGCTACTGGCATCGACGAGGAATCTGCCATTGCAACAGCTAACAGATCCTGTTCCTGCGAGGCGTGCTGCCTGAAGGCTGTGTCGTCATTTGGTAGCGGCTCCGTAATCCCTCTGGACGATGCCACCATCATACACTGGCGGCTGTGGTCCTTTACGCGGCGACGAATGGTTTCGCACGAAATACGCACCCCGTATGCCGCTAGAAGGTGTTCCTTAATCACGCGAGCGGAACTCTTCTCATTCGTCTTAACGGCCTGCAATATGACCTTGTCCACGATATCGTCGGTTTTCCGTGGGCGGCCACTGCGCTTTGCAGGAAGAACACTGCCAGTGCGCTGGGCCTTTTCGACAATAGCTCGCACAGTCGTGTGCGGCATATTCAAGGACTTGCCAATTTGCCGATACCCTTGGCCTTGGGCGCGGAGCGCCACACACCGCTCGCGCGTTGCAATACTGTACTCACTGCGTTTATGCTGCTTCTGGGGTGATGCTCCATTCTCCGACTGAGGTGGTGCAGCTGGTTGCATCTGAGGAACACCGTTGATCCCGGCAGCATCGGTCGCCGTTTGGGGAGAAGATGGCGAGCTGTTGGCACCAACCGCTGGCTGCGTGTCTCGACTATCCTTAGTGTTAGCTGCGGGTGTGCTGAGACCGTTAACAGCGCCTGATGTAGACTGTCCTTCGTCATGGAGCAACTGCTGGAGTGATACCGAATCGGATAGAGAGGTATTTGCAGCGTGTGGTCGGTCCTGAGAAGGGTTCGCCATTTCGATCTCAACGCCAGTGATAAATTTATTGTTCTCTCCCCCCACAGCTGACAGCTCACAAGAAACCCCACCCGAGACCGTCTGCATCCGCTGCTTGGTATGCTCAAGAACACGTCGCCGCACGGTCTCCGGCGATATCTTCACGCCGAACACTCGTAATAGGTCCTGCTGGATGGCTTTTGCACTGCATTGTTTGTTGGCCTTCACAGCCTCAAGTATCACTTTGTCCACAATCCCGCTAGTTTTTCGGGGACGCCCACTGCGTGGCGCCGAGCTCACGCTGCCAGTCCGTTTCGCCTTCCGCACAATAGCCCGTACCGTGTCATGAGGGATTTCAAGTTCTTTTGAGATCGTCGCGTACGATGCTCCCTCAGTTTGATGTCTTTGGACACACAGCGCGCGGATCTCTTCGGAGTACTCGGAACGCTTCTTTTTAGGTGCAGGCTCGGCCTCTTCTAAATCTGCCGCAGGCCGCTTCGATGAACTTGCACCCGCAGCTGCAGCATTATTATCTGAAGAACTTGAAGAAGAAGCAGCAACAGCAGCAGCTGGGTCTCCATCACTGGAGCCTTGGGTACCCACCTCCGGCGCTTCTGCAGCATCTTGCATTCCAACATTGGAACACTCCGCAGTCTCTTCATGATTGTCTCTTGGTTCACTTGCTGTATCTGGTACAACTCGTGAGGACTCTACGGTTGGCGTGGTTGGTATCATTTCAATGTCCACGGCATCACCTTCGGACGTCTCCACCAACGGACCTTTGTCTTCACCTTCTCTTTCTTGTTCTCCAACATTGCTACTATCTTCTAGGGTGCCCACAGCCCCCACAACATCCGTGACGATGGACCGCACAGTGTCCGCCAGCATGTTTAGGTCTGCGGTGCGGTCTCGCGACTTCCTGTCGTCGTTCTCTTCTTCTTTCTCCTCCTTTTCTCCTTCTTCTTGATCTTTTCCATTTTCAGTAGATTTTTCCGTCTCCCCTGACGGGTTGCTCGACGACGCCAGCGCCTCTATCTCCGGTTCTAGTGCGTGTGGCGGGGCCGCGTCGGCTACATTCGAGTGAGGAATCTCTGGAGGAGTAGGAGACGCGGACGAAACTTCCATAGAGGCGGTGGGGCCCGGCGAAGCCATCGAGAGCGCGGGCATTAAGCGCTGCCGACCGACCGTCACCTTATGCCTTGAATTGTGGTGATGACACCAGCCAATGGGGTCGCGGGACTTCCCCAAATACGTGTGTATATGTCCTTCGCGATTCCTTGAATTGACAATAGAAGGGGATAATGGAGAAAATGCTCGCTGTGAAATGCTGGAGCTGCGCGCTGTGACGCCAACGAGCAAAAAGCGTCTTCGAGGGGACTCGAACCCCCAATCCCCGCCTTCGGAGGGCGATGCCTTATCCATTAGGCCACGAAGACTGCACGCTTTGGTAGTGTCATGGCATAGCACAGCCACCTGCACCGGCAGAAAACGGTGTTGCAGTGTCTTGGCCAGTCGTTGGGGCCGAAATGCAGTTGCTTCGCCCCGTTTAACATCGCATTCGTCCTGTCGTCGACAGGACACAGGCTGTCGATGGCGTTGGCAGTGGCGAGTGCGAGGCAGGACAGAGTTCAGCTTGAACGCACAACGCTAGCCAAAGTACCCAGGTGCTGTAATGCGCTGCCTGATCTGCCTAACGCAAGGGCTCACTGACTCATACCAACCATAGCACCCACGTCGGACCCAAGCTCTCTGAGTCGAGCCCGATACGGCCAAGAGATCTCTGGGTGCTCGACTGTCGTGCACAACGGCACGGGAAGTTTTTGCTCGTTTGCAGCCTTAGGCAGGTCGACGAAAGTCAAGTACTGAGTCGTGTGGCCAGAGGCCGTTTCTAAGGTTTTCTATTTGCTTGATAAAAAGGTTAATATCTTCTGGCGTTTGGATGATAGTTTATACAGCAGCTACATATACCTACGCTACGCGGGAGATGCTGGGGCCGTGTGAGGGGAGTGACGGACGACGTACGCGGCCCTCTTCGTCTGCTCTTACGGGTCTCTTCATGGGCGATCGGCTCTGTGCGACGGCGGCTGCAGACGGGAGGCGTAGCGCCGCGAGCAAGTCCATCGGCGGCTGCTGTTGTACGGCTGTACTCCTCGTGGGCAGGCACGTGAAGTCGGGATACCGCTGCTCGATCACTGCGATGGACTCGTTCTGCTTGCGTTCCCGCAACGTCGTCAAGGTCTTGGCCATGCCGAGCGCCAGCACCGATCGCACCGTGCGCTCGCGTACCTGGCTCACGGCCAGGTAGAACTGCAGGCCGTCGAAGAGCTGGCTCTGAGCTGTGCTGGAGGTGGTGGGGGCGACCTCCGCGCCGTCCTCCATGTCGCTGTCCTGCTCCTCCTGCTGTTGCTGCTGCTGCTCCTTCTCGTCGTCGGACAGGTCGCTGATCTCCTCCTCGGGGGCCTCGTCGTCGCTCCAGGAGGCGGCGGGGAAGTCGCGCTTGTCCACGCGGGGGCCGTGCAGCAGCTCGGCGTTCTTCTGGTCGGCTCGCATCTGGGTCTCGATTGCGCTGGCTCGGGTCAGGCAGGGCAAGTTGTGGTCTGGCTGGTTCACCATGAGCAGCGGCAGGCCCGTCAACTGGTGCAGCGCGTCGAGCACAAATTGCAGAATGGCTTCGGCGGACGTGGCGGGGCGGCGCGCTGTCGCCATGGGGCGTGGGGATCGATCTACCGGTGGCGACTGGCAAGTGTCACAGCCGTTTCCGGATGCGGTTTTGCCTGCGGGGGCGCGCGAGAACTCGTCGCACCGGGGCTTGGGCGCTGCTTGCCGGATCGGGAAATGCCATCCACGCGACGCAGACAGAGCCAAGCAGCAAGAACCAGCAGCAACGGCACGACAGTGGCGGTGCTGGGGCGGCCGTGGGGCCCATACCTTCCCTCGAATTCTGGTGGAAGAGCGCTCCGGAGCGCGCTCCGACACCCGCGACGGTTCAAGCCCCTGTCGTCGTTTCGGAAAAAGTATCTTGCGAGGCCACTGACTTGCGCCCAGTATACTTTTCAGAAAAGCGCAAACTTCCCGGAGCGAAATTCGCAAAACGATGGCGCACCAGGATGTCTCGCGGCTAGTGTCGCTGCCCGCTGCGCTGTGGCTGTACGCGCAGTGGGCGCTGGAGACCCACGGCTGGAAGCTGCTGGGCGCGGCGCTGCTCTTCGTAGTGGGGCGCCGGCGCCTGCAGGAGCTCTTGGCGCGGCGCCAGCAGAAGCGCTCGCTCGCGGAGGCCAACGGTACGTCGTACCACCGTTTCTGGTGCTTCTTCCTTCTGTACTCTCGAGCTGGCGTGGATGATTTATCACCGGACGCTTGACGCTTGGCGAGCGTTCTGTTCCGTTTGCGGAGCGTCGCTGACTCGGCCTGTGTGTCGCTCTGTGTGCAGACCCGGCTCGAGTCGCGGTGCTCCAGCGAGAAACGGCCCGCGTGCGACGCCTGCAGCAGCAGCAGCACGAAGCGAAGACCACCAAGGTGAAGGTGAAGGTGGAGAAGGCCGCGTAGCGTGCGTAGGTAACGCTACAATACCATCGAGACCCGAGTACAACCCATGCGCACGAGTTCGTCAGGATAAGCGGCTCTCGAGCAGGCACGCACTCTATTCGTATACATTTACATGTTGCCGCTGCCACCGCCTCAAGTGGGCCGCGCCACATGCAGGCGGGCAGGGCCGTGTGTCACGGTCAAGTCCGCGAGCTCTGGCCTGACGCCGGAGAAACGCCCAGCGGCTCAGTCCTCGTGGCACAAAGCTTGCGCTACCCCGCGGTCGCCGAACTCGCGCAGGAAGTTCGTTGCTATCTTCTCGTCCAGCCGGTAGTAGTCCTCCACCGACTTGTGCGACTTGACGTCCAGGTCCACGATCGCCACCACGCAGTCGAACGCCAGGTTGCGGAAGCGCACGTGGTGCTCGAACTCCACGAGGTGCTGGAAGCGAGGCCGCGGCTTCTCGCCTCGCTGATCGTTGCTCCGGCTGGCGTCGTCGCCGGGCGAGCGGCGCAGGCACAGCAGCAGCGAGCAGTCCTTCAGCGTCGTGGCCACCTGAAACCTCTTCTCCAGCTCCTTGAACAGGTCGTGGAACTGCTGCAGGCGCATGGTGTCCCACGACTCAACCTCCTGAAGCACATCCAGATCCGGTAGATGGTTGATTGCGATGCGCAAGAATGCCAAGCCGCGAGCGAGACTGCCTTCCTGGTCCACGTCTTCATCCGCTGCAGAATCGCTTCGCTGTCGGATGGACGCTACCAGCTGGCCTACCGTAAGATCTGCTACCGACGGCTCGCGCTTATTTTCTTCATCGAGCCGCTGGAGCAGCAGCTGGAGATGCCGCACTCCATCAACCGAAATGTGGTCCAGCAACTGCATCTGCTTGAGGTCCTCCAGAATGTCTAGCTCCTGCAAAACTTGAGTGATAAGCTCAACTACTTCGGGCATCAGCTGCGCGTGGTCACGCTCGTGCTCTGCTGCCTCCTCATTGAATGGCAGCTCGCGTTCTGCACCTATGGACTGGCAAGAGTGACGGAATCCCATTCGTTTGCGCCGGCAGTAGGAATATCGTGACTGAGAGGCACCCTTCGGTAGAGCGTCCGCGTTCATACCAGTGATGACATTCACGACTTCGTCTTCGGCTGAGCGCACGAACACCTTGAAGTTGTTTTGGGGGGTTCGCTGCAACGCTCGAAGAGCTCGCCGCTTTCGAGCGGGGTCGCGCGAGAACAAATCCAACGGACAATACTGGCTGATCTCTTCTACCTTGCCAGCCTGCTTCTTGTAGTGTTGGTGCATGCAGAATCGGCACACGCGCGCCTTGGTAGGGCTGACCAGTGGGCCCTTTGGCTTGAATCCGATCTTGGGCTTCAACTCGACGCAAATGTTGCGGAAGCAGCAATCAAACACGTTCCCAGCCCGGAACGAGCTGCTCTGCACACTCTTCAGTGAGCGCGGCACGCTCGCACGCGGCAGGCCAGCAGACCGCCCCAGCGTGGTCGTTAGCGTCTCCTTCATCACCGACGTCTCCTCTTCCTCGTCGTCCTCCTCCTTGTCCGATGCACTGCTCACACTTGTACTGCTGCACACAACGTACGGCTTGCCGTCCGCCTCCGTTCCGTCCGTCTCCTCCTCCTGCTCACAGTCAGCGTCATCCTCGTCCGTCTGGTCCGCCAGCGACTCGCGCCGTTTCGAGGTGGACACCTCCTCTTCCTCCTCTTCTTCCTCCTCCTCCTCTTCCTTCTCAGCAGCGTCAGCCTCTGCCTCCAGGAGGCTGCGGGTGGACTGGAAGAACGTGGGCAAGCAGTCGTCGGCCGGCGGCGGCAGCGTCACGTCCGGCAGCACCATGACGCACTGCAGCGAGACGTCGATCTGGCTGTGTCTTCTGTGCGCCGGCCGCGTCTCGAGCGCCAGCAGCTGCGCGTTCAGCGCCTGCAGGAAGCCGCGCTCGACATCCACGAGCTCCGCCACCTGCAGGTACGTGTTCTCCCTCCGTCCGAGCGCGCCGGCGCCGGCGCCGTGCAGCTGCTGCTCCAGGTACGGCATGATCTCGTGCGTGGCGTAGTCCAGCACCTGCTGCGGGTGCGGGTAGTGCGGCACGTAGGGCTTCTCGCCCGACGGGCGGCGCTTGACCTGCTTCTGCTTCTGCTGCTTGCTGCTGTCGGCCGCCACGTCGCACTTCTTGACGCGCAGCAGCTTGCCCTTGAACTCGCGCGCGACGGCGCTGGCCGCGGCCTCGGGCGCCGGCCGGTGGCGGAACAGCACGTTGGCGCCGCCCTCGGCCACGTACTTCCACTCGGAGGCCAGCAGCCCCGCGCACAGGCGGCGGCTGGACGCGTCGGGCGCGGCGCTTGGACTCGTGGACGGCGGCTTGAGCAGGAACATGGCGGGGCTGGTGGCGCCGACGGCGGCGTTTCTATTATGAGCCCTGGCGAGACTGCACCTGCGCTGTGAGAGCTGATGGGACTGCAAATCAGGGCGAGGGACCTGATACGACCCCGAATTAGGGGAGGGAGACTGCGATTAACGCCGCTAATTTTTGCAGAGAGAACGCCAGCAGCTGGCGCTGGCTAAGTACTCGGCGGTCGAGTGGGTTGGCACGCGCTCTCGCTTTTGCAAGCGTCCTCGCCTATGAGCTGCTGCTGTGTAATAGCGGATGCGAATGTGCATGGTATTCGCAAGGCGAAGCGGACAAAGACCGGCTGCATCCTTCACCACCTCGTCCGGCCGCTATCATTTTGATCGCGTCCAAGCGCTTGATCACGCGGCTGGCACGCGCTCTCCTGGCACGCGCGCTCCTGGCAGCGTACGCATACAGGTCGCGGTCATGCTGACGTGCACTGCGACACCACGCAGTCAGTCCGTCAGTCGGCGATGCAAAATTCGAGTACCCTGCATGTTGCACCCACATCGTACCTGTCCGAATGATAACAGTACTAGCTTGAATCCAGTCCGGTGGCGGCAGTCGTCTCGCCACAAGTTGTAGTGTTCCGTGACAGCAAGTGTACATCTGAGTATTCTCCGCAGAAAAGCTCAGAAAGCCGACTGTTCCTCCCGGCGCGGCTACTTGCAGCCGTGAAGCTCCTCCCACTGGACGCACGTCAGGCCCCACAGCAGCACACCACAGCTCGCTAGTCGCCCAGCGGAGCGGAGCCGATATGCAGGCGCTCGAGCAGGAGAGCAGGCGCGTGCTGAAGAAGCAGCGGCTGTGCGCGGCGCAGATCGACCGCCAGCTAGACGCGCTGCTGGCGCACGTGGAGACGACCAAGCAGCAGCTGGAGCAGCGGCAGAAGGAGCTCTGTCGCAAGAAGAACCGCCACTTGGAGGAGGCGCCCACCAGCTCCGCCGGCGAGGGCGAGGAAGGCAGTGGCGGCGGCAGCAACAACACTGCAGATACTACTGCACCCGCTGCAGCTACGGAGGAGGATGCGGCCAAGGCTGAAGCGTCTGGCACGCCGTGCAATACTGAGGACGCGGAGGCCAAGCAGGACGACGTGGCGGTGGAGCAGCAGGACAACGAGACGGAGTACATCGTCCGGGACTTCATCCGACGCGTGCGGCAGCTCAACGTCGAGAAGAACGTGGCGGCCGAGCTCAAGGCGATCCACGTGCTGCTGTCCAAGTACTCCAAGCAGATTGACAAGGTGGGGGGAGGTTCACACTGGCAGGACTATGCCGTAGAGATTGGTTGTTGTGTGTTCTAACTTGAAGTGGCGGGTGGGGGATCTGTTGGTGCCTACAGAACCTTTGCACGGACATCACCAAGGTCTGTCGCACCAATGAACTGGACCAGAAGCTGGTGTGTCGCCTGGTGGCGGAGTATCTTTACCAGGACGGGCAAATTGAGGCGGCGGATGTCATGTGCAAGGCAAGCATGTTGTTGACCACATGTTTTGGTTGAGTTAGTACGTGCGATTGACTTCTGTGTGCCTCTATTGTTCAATGCAACAGGAAGCGGGATTGGAGCTGCCGCCGATGTACCGTGAGTGCTTCATCGAGCTACACCAGATCTTGAAAGCAATAAATGAGCATGACATGCAACCTGCTCTTGAGTACGTTTTCTTGGAGGGCTTGCTATTTCCCTTGCCCAAGCTTAAAGTTCTTTATGTCGTGCGGTGTTACGCTACAGTTGGGCACGGAAGCACCGCAAAGAGTTAGGGAGACTCGACATCGACATTGAGTTTGAGCTCGTCCGACTCAAATACGTGGACATCCTGGAGTCTTCACCGGACATGATGGATGCAGTCAACTTCGCAAACAAGGAACTTCCGTATTTCCACCAGACACACGCCGAAGGTAAACTTGCCATTCGATGGATTCGCTGCTGCTGCTGCTGGTGCTCATTTTGTTCGTATGCTTCACTGTACTGTTGAACAGAGGTGGGCGTCTTGATGAGCTGTGTGCTGTATAAGGGAAAACTGGAAGAATCTCCGTACAAGAAGCTTTTTAACGACGATCGATGGGACGAAATCCACGACGCTGTCATCCGGGCATGCTGCCGTCTTCGTCGTGTTCCGTATCGATCCTACCTCGAAACATGGTGCGGTGTTTAGCTCACGATGTTTCTTAATGTGACATTCTAGTGATCCTAACTATTCATTTTAGTCTGTCAGCAGGCGTATCTGCACTGCCTGCCATGCGCAAGCTTGTGTCCGTCATGGATAGCAAGTTGGCTGACTGGAATAGCATGGAGGAGCTCCCTGTAAGTAGATCCAACATGTACTGCCAAGTGCGTGGCCGTTTTACTCACCTATGTCAATTTGCCTCGCAGGTTGAAATCCCGATCGCGAAAGATCTTCGCTTCCACAACGTGTTCTCCTGTCCGGTGTCCAAGGAAGAAAGCACACCCGAGAACCCACCAATTCTACTGAAGTGCGGCCATGTAATTTGCCGCTCATGTGTCAAGCGCTTTTCCTACAACATGACTCGGTTTGTTGGTCTTTGTAATTGAGGGGTATGGATTGAACGCTAATCGTGTGTTTTGTGACTGCTACCCCGTAAAACGCAACAGACGATTCAAGTGCCCCACCTGTCCTGTTGAGCAAACGGAAAGTGAAACCCGAACGCTTTTCTTCTAGAGTCTACCATTTTGACCTCTTGAGCTCGTTGAATGAGTGCCTGCAGCTTTGCAGCTTGCGCGTATCCCATACCTTCATTGATTATCTGCGCTACGCGAGTCGGAAGCGCTTCTCGAATATATCCATATCCGTCACGCTGTTTCTCTTGTTGCAGTTACTGTTCTTGTTTTGTGTCTTCTTCGGCTTGATCTTGAAGTAACCCTCGGTGCTGCGGTGGCCTTGAGCTTCTCCGTGACCCCTGCTCTTCGGTGTGCGGGAGTATGGCGCCGTTGCAACCACCTTCCTCTGTGGGACCTGTTCTCGTCGTTGTTGATTTCCCTGGCGCCGGAGACGCCCCACGTCCTTCTTCAACGCTTCAATTTCATGTGCCATGTCATTTACTTGGTTCTGTAGAGACTCTAAGTCACCCTGCTGGTCACTGATGAGGCTTGTCATCGCGTTGATCACATTGGCTACGTCCCGTTCGTGTCGAGCTTGGTACTGTTTGTTTTGATGGAGCTCGTGGCGCACACGCATCAAGGTGCGCAGGTGCTGCTGCGGCGACTGGCTTCTCGCTGGAGACTTGCATAAGTCTTGAGAGTTCGGTGGCGAGGTTCGCGCTGACGCCTGGGAGGAGCAGCTGATATGCTGCGGCTGCAAGCCCCCGCCCAAAAACTCTTGCTCATGGCCGCGATGGGTTTTCCCCTTCTGATGAGTAATCCAGGAGGCTAGGGAATAGCTGTTCATCGCCTTCAGCGTCAGCGTCGTGTTGCACCTAGTCACAAACATGAAAATAGCCCCATCCTACCATCAGCTGAAGTGTTTTTGAGCCGGCAATCGAGTTCGGTACCATTTGCAGTGGATCCAGGAGCCTTTGCGGAGATCGAGTCCGCCCACGGCTGCGTCAGTGATCACCCTCCTCTCGTAGTCGTAGACCTCGGGTGGCCAGCACGCAGGAGCGTCGCGTTTCCTGCTCATAGCCTCGGCGTCTCCCCTCTTGCTGCCTCGGCCGCAAAATGCGGAATGAGGACTCAACTTCAACTTCCGAGTCAGAGTGATGGTCACCACTTCAACATGTGGCCAGAGGTTCAGAAGACCCCTGCGGCTTAACCGACCGTTGGTATAATAGAAATGGCCGCAGCGGCGGAGGAGACGCACAGCTCCTTGAGCTTGGCGCAGGTGGAGGAGGAACTGCGTAGTGCGGAGGCCTACCTGACAGCAAGCGAGGTGCTGCCACGATCTCTTGCAGGTGCTATCCATGAGACCTTTGAAGACGAGGCTGATGTGAGGGAGTGGCCACGACGAAACGAACCGGGGCTGGAACGTGGTCAGTGCTGTTCACGGAAAACTCGCTGCTATGAGAAGATTGTTCTAGGCTGACTGTGTGCGCTACTTGCAGAAGATTCCAACTTCCGCCGGAAACTGAAGACGCGGCCGGTTCTGTCGGTGTGTTGAGCATGAGATTCGTGTGAAGAAGGTACTTGCAGTGGACTTATATGTCAGATTTGTTGGTTCTGTCGCTGCAGGAAGAACGGCGACGTGAGATATTAGCGAAACTATCTTCCGAGCGACAGGCTGCTTTACATGGTCGCCACGTCGGCGAAGTTGATACAGATACCCTGGCTGAAAATGCAATCGGAGAGACTTCGCAGCAGAAAGATTGGCTTGTGTCTGATCCTGGTGAGAAGAAGTACAGGACACCAGAGGAGCGCCACCAACTCATTCAGAGGTTGCTTGGTGACAGAGCGATGGGTATTACTCCAGAACCGGCTGATGTGCATGACAAGTATTTTGAAGTGTCTCCAATTCACCCTGGCGAAAGTGGTCGGGAAGAGGAACTGCATGAAGGTTTTGGACAGGAATCGAACGGGTACAGCGGTGTACCAAGCGCAGAGTCTGACGATGACGACGAGATTTACTATGCGTCAGACATACTTGACAATGTGACTGCTGCTGATATCCAACCTAGGTCGAAACTTGATTTCATTTACGAAGGGGAGGTCGTGGACCAAATGCCAGACCCTGAGCCTTCTCTTCACTCGTCACCAATTGTGGTGCAGGCATCAGTGCTGCAGACAAACACTGATGAAGAGAAGCAAGGACTGGAGCCGTCGACATTGTTTTCGAAATTGTTGGGGAAAGACAAAGAGACGGAAAATATATTTCACGACACACGTGCTCATCAATCCTCCAAGGGTGGTCAACAGTATGCCGATGAACCATGGTACTCAACTGACGAATTCCAGGGCAAATCCTTTGACCCCAAAGCAAATGTTGCGAGTGTCGATCAAACTCAAGTTTCAACGAGAAAGCCATTGAGTCGAATCGATTACTTGGCCCAGCCTCGAAATCAAACCTTCGTAGAACGTGAAAAACAGCGTCTTCTGCTAGAGATGGAGCAGCTCCGCGAGTGCACGTTCCATCCAAATGTATTGAAGCCCCCTCAATCTATATCTAAAGCGAAGAGTGTGAATTCGGCTGGTCGACCCGGCGGCACAGCTGAATTCCAGTGGCTAACACTAAGCCCACGCCAGAAGATTTTTAGGCGAGATGAAAATTTACGCTCAAACAAGGAATGCAATGAAGTTGATAGCCACAACGTGATCCAAAGGCTACATCTGGATGGCACAGCACGCTATGACGCTCGAGAACGCGCCCGGGAAGCTCTTGAAGATCAGCAACTACAAGAGTGTACGTTCAAACCAAAGATTAACTCGACATCGAAGTCGATGTTCAGTATGGTTGATTACAAACCAATTTATCACCGCGTCTCGGATCTTCAAAGAGCAAAGGTACTGTATATTTCACTGATGTCCTGGGCTTTAACGTTTCTAATCAAGTATTGTACGCCCTTAGGCCGAATACATCGAGCGCATCCGTGAGCAGCTTGACCTGGAAGAATACGGCCCTCTATCGTTCACTCCCATGATAAATCCCAAAAGCAGGGAAATCGCTACCAACAAGTTGGCGGAAAGAGAAACGGATGCCTTCATCCAAGCTAGGGTTGGTAAGCCTAGATCTCACAAGGTGACTGAGCGTTTGGCTGAAGATGCTGATGCTATAGCGGAGAGAAGATTGGCCACTCAGGAGTACTTCGATATGCTGAACGAGCAGCCGTTTGCACCAAAGATTAGTGAGACGTCAAAACGAATCGTGGAGCAAAAACCAGAATTTAAGATGGACTTTGTTGCGCGCCAGCAATACTTCCAATGTCGCGACCAAGAAAAGTTGGAAGCACTTGAAGGGGTTTGCGATATGGACTATGCTCGGGGAGAGCGATTGACGTTCAAGCCTGATATTGGAAATGCAGAAGGCGTTCTCAAGCAATTGCGGCCTGATCGGTGCACCGAGAGCAGCCAGCAACAGCTCTACCGTCTTACGTATAATGACCAACGAGAAGTGGAATTGAAGAAGCAGCGTTTGAGGGAGGAGCAGTACGCACAGTTCACATTCAAACCAGAAATTAACCCTGTATCGAAGGCGCTAGGCAGGTCGTCCACCCTTGACGAGCTTTCTCATCCTGTCCGTGATATTCAGCAAGACGCCCCAGCCTCTAAACGCTCGTCACCGCAAGAGCGCAGAAGTCCAGGTGATTCACCAGCATCGAGGGTTGCTTTGCGGCAGTATTTTGCCAATAAGCGTTTTCGGTCCCGCGTGGCTCTTGAGATGGAGGAAGCAAGTAAAGCTGAATGCACTTTTCAGCCCACCTTGATTGCCTCCAAGAATCGCAATGGCAGTGTCAATACGAACAAGCTCTACAGTAGAGAACCGCGGTCTAGAACAAAGCTGGAGTGGCATTCGGAGAACTTGCTTCATCTTATTGAGGCAGAGCGTCAGAAAAAAGCAGATGAGATTGAGGCAAAGCGGAACGCCCAAGAGCTAAAGGAGCTTGAAGAATGCACTTTCCGCCCCAACCTGCAAAAGCCAAGGCGAAGAGCTAACTCGGCTAAGGGATCCCCCTCCCCACCACGGGACTCCGACGCTGACGATGTACGTATGAACTTGTATAACCCTTACTTGCCGTTGAGTATGTCTCTTATGTTGTGAATGTTTAACCCCAATAACAGAAACCGGTGATCGTTCGTGGACTTGGGCGGTTCCTCGAGCTCCGACAACTAGCTCGAAAACAGCAAGCAGAGCAAAAGCAGCGCGAGCAGAAAGTATTTGCGCCGAACACATCCTACGAGCCGCGTAGCTATACAGTACCGAAGCCATTCAAGTTGTCGGAAAGCAGCAAAGACTCCATTCGGCGGCGGCTGAAGGTCCGCGAAGACATGCGAGCCAAAGAGCGCGAAGAATGCACTTTCAAACCGCAGACTGTGTCATCGCAGAGTCGGCGTGTGCTACAGAATATGCTAAACAACTAACAAGTGAGTGGCGTCTGCTATAATTCTCCAGTAGGCATATCTAAGAGCGTTGGACAGCCATGCATCGTTCGTGATGAACTTCTTCAAACGCGCTCGACGATCTCTGCCGCGGGAATTCTGGCAGTTCCCGCTGGCGATGGGCTCGTATCACTGATTTGGTCTCAGATGTGGCGCCAGTCATCGCGGCAGCCACCTTCCTTCAAAGGCCTTTTTGCATGCAGCCCAACCCGCACAGCATAGCACACGACAAAGAGAGCCGCAGACCGCCGCCGCACATTTACATGTACAATTGCATGGGTCGCCGCTGACGCGGGAAGCAAAAGCACTGGCGCTGGAAACAGAGGAGGATTCGTCCAACAAGGGCGATGTGCAAGCGTGCAGCGCCGGGCGCAAGAAAAAGAATCCAACTTGTTTTCACTATACTAACATACTTAGATCCAGTTTGGTTCTTTTTCCTGAAAGCTCCTTGTGATTGGTCGGTGGGAACGTACGTTTCTGGACCTGTCGCACTCGCCCATCACCACCGACACTGACTGCATATTATTTAATCTCACAGGCTACCACAATGAACGGGGTCAGTACTACTTTTCTACGTTTAAATACAAAATCGAACATAAGCAACACCAGTGCATTTGACAAAATCAGTATAGACAGGGTTGAAGGCCGCCGCGCCTTCGGCGAGTCCCGCGCGTGTCGCCGCCGCCGATATGGCCTCACTTCGCAATCTGCCACCTTCGTCTCAAGTGGCTCCGCTTCAGCCCCTCGCCTCGCCATTCCAGCGCCACGATGCCGTCCCGATCTCCGCTCGCCTCCACCTCCTGCGTGAGCGCGACGCCCCCGCCGCTCGCCATCGACGAGCTCAACGGCCCGGCCCGCCGCCTACTCAAGGCGCGCCACCACGACATGGACAAGATGCAGATCGAGACCGACGCGCTCACAGCCATGCTGCACGCCGAAGCAATCAAGTTCACGGTGTACAAGCTGCAGATCCGCAGCACCGCGCGCTTCGTGGACGCCGGCGAGTGGATGCTCATCAAGCGCTACTCCGAGTTCTTCTACTTCCGCCAGACGCTGCTCAAGCTGCTCCAGAAGTGGGATCTGCACTTCCGCGACGACGCCAAGAGGCTGCAGTGCAAGGAGTTCGCGCTCGCGACGGCGCTGCTGCTGCCGGCCCTCGAGATCCCCACGTTTCCGCGCAAGCACATGCGTTGCGACACCGCAGCCATCGTCAGCGAGCGCCGCACGAAGCTGCAGAGTTTCGTGCGCAAGATGCTGGACACGTACACGGACATCTCCGTGTTCCTGCACGACACCCAGTCGAGAAGCACCCGAGCGTTCTCGAACCTCAGCGAGGTCCTTGAGGTGCTTGAGGAGTTCCTGGATATCCCCCAGCAGCAGAAGGAGATCAACCGCCGCCAAACCGCTGCTGTGTTGGCACTTGAGGACGTTGAAGTTGAGTCTAGTTCTACGTCGGACTGCAAGGACCGGACGTGCTGCATCTGTTTGGATGACTACGACTCGGAGGATGAAGAGTCTGAAGTCGCGGACAACAGGATGGTGAGGCTCCCGTGCTGTCACCAGTTCCATGAAGACTGCGTCATTGACTGGTTCAACACTAGCACTACGTGTCCGCTGTGCAGGAAACCGGCATACACGGATGAGCAGTGGTCGTTCGATGTATCTATCCACTAAGTATCTAATGCAGCAGCACGCTGTCAATCAATCAATAACTGTACATGCCGATTTCGTTTGAACACTACACGCCACTCGATCGGCACTAGCAACGCGAGTCTTAGCGTCACGCAGAACTTCACTGCACTGCCTTTTCCCTCTGGACGTCACCACGCTCAATATGCCTTGTACATGTACATTGACACTCATTATTCATTGTTTTCAACTCTCCACTGCGCCTACAACTTCGACAGACTCAGCTCAAGCTTCGCGATGGTACGCATGTGCACCTCGTCCGGTCCGTCGGCGATACGGAGCGTCCGGAGAGCAGTGTACAAGTATGACAAGATGAAGTCCTGGCCCACACCAGCTGCGCCGTGGAGCTGGATGGCGCGGTCGCACACGTCCAGCGCCATGTTAGGCGCCACGATCTTGATCATCGCGATGGCCTGCTGGGCGACCTTGTTTCCTCGCTTGTCCATCTGATGCGCGGCCTGCAGTGTGAGCAGACGTGCGCTGTCCAGCTCGCAGCGCGACTTAGCAATCTGAGAGCACACGAGCGGGTTCTCAGCCAGCAGTTGTTTGAAAGCCGTACGTGTCTTGGCGCGCTGCACCATCAACTCGAGGCAGCGCTCCGCCGCGCCGATCGCACGCATGCAGTGGTGGATCCGACCCGGTCCGAGACGCGCCTGGGCGATCTCGAAACCGCGGCCCTCACCAAGCAAGATGTTGCTGAATGGGACGCGAACGTCCTTGAACAGCATCTCCATGTGGCCATGAGGTGCATCGTCGTAGCCAAAGACATGCATGGGCTTCACGATCTGCACGCCCGGCGCGTCCATCGGAACAAGGATCATCGACTGTTGCTTGAACACACTCTCCTTAGCCCTCTCTGGGTGCTTGCCCATGAGCACAATGATCTTGCAGCGTGGGTCACCCGCTCCGGAGATGTAGAACTTGTGGCCGTTGATCACATACTCCTGGCGCTCTTCATCGCGGACGATACTCGTCTCAATGTTGGTAGCATCGGAAGACGCCACGCGCTTCTCAGTCATAGCGAAGCACGAGCGGATTTCGCCCTTGAGCAGTGGCACAAGCCACTGGTGTTTCTGCTCCACCGTGCAGAAGCGCGTAAGGATCTCCATATTGCCTGTGTCTGGCGCGGAGCAGTTGAAAACCTCCGGCGCCAGCACAATTGACCTACCCATCACCTCGCACATGAGCCCGTACTCGAGGTTCGTCAGGTCTCCGCCATAGTTGACATCCGGTCCCTTACCATCCAGCGCTGGTACCACACACTCGGGCAGGAAAAGGTTCCAGAGTCCCAACGCCATGGCCTCCGCCTTGAGTTCCTCAACAATGGGCGGCACTACGTCCCAGACGCGCCCTTGTTCGCGTGCCTTGGCAATTTGCTCAAGATGCACGTGCTCGGCCGGGTACACGCGAGTCTGGCAGAACTTGAGCAGCTTCTTGTAAATCTGCAGTGCATGCGGACGGATCGGGAACGGTAGAATATGTTCCAGCTCGGGCTCCGGGTAGATGTCAGCGGACGCGTCCATAATGTCGTCACTCATGGCCAGCAGTCGATCCATCGTCGTCTTCGCACACGCGGCGTTGGCCGACGAGGCGTTGCCCAGCAGTGCACGCGCGTACACCCCGTGGCAGATGGCTGCAAACCTGTACACGACTATGCCCATGAAGAAGTTCCACGTCTGCGTGTTGAGCGGGAAGCGCTTAGCCCGACGGCAGTACCCGAGCAACAGGTCGCTCTCCGACGGGATGCCCAGCTTCTTCAAATGAGCATCAGCGAGGCCCGGCGTCATGATCGTGTTCGAGTTGTCGATGGGCAGTCTGTACGCCGAGGTGAGCGTAGCCACGTCCGCGAACGGGTTGCCGATCGTGCACAGCTCCCAGTCCAGGATGGCGAGCACCCTTGGCTCTGTGGGGTGGAAGATCATGTTGTCGATGCGGAAGTCTCCGTGGACTATACTGGCGCCTGCGTCCTGGGCATTGGCCGTGGCCTTCTCGGCGTCGTCTGCGTTCTGCTCCAGCCAGTGCTGCAGCTGCGCCATCTTGGGGTTGTCCTTCACGCCCGCCTCGGCGAACACCTTCTGGCCGCCCTGCACCTGGCGGCTCCAGCGCGCCACCACGCGGTGGCAGTACTTCTCCGGCCGGCCGAAGTCCGCCAGCCCGAGCTTCCTGTAGTCCAGCTCGTGCAGCTTGACCAGCGCGTCCACCGCCGAGCTGTACATGGCGTAGCGGTACATGGGCTTGACGCCGGGCAGCGACGGGTCCTGGAAGATGCGGCCGTGCACGTACTCCATGAGGTAGAAGGCCGTGCCGATGACCTTGGTGTCCTCGCACAGCAGCACGGCGCGCGGCACGGGCACCTCCGTGTGCTCCAGCGCCTCCAGCACGCGGAACTCGCGCTCCACGGCGTGCGCGGACGGCAGGATATGGCCGTGCGGCTTCTTGCGCAGCACCCACTTGGCGCCCGAGCCGCCCATGGTCACGAGGTACGTGGGGTTGGACTGGCCGTGCTGGAACTGGCGGATGGACGCGATGGCGCCGTGCGACGCGCCCAGGCGCGAGTGGATGTAGGCCTCCAGCGCGGGCGCGTCCAGCGCCTGGCGAACGTCTTGCACCGTCATGGCGAGGAGAGAGAGAGGCGAGGGGAGCGCTTGAGCAACACCGGGACGATCTCGGAATGAAGTCGGTCGCTTGACTGCTGAGGATACACCTGCGAGAACGAATAGTTTTGGGAACACTGGTGCATGTGTGGTGTTAAAGGGTGTCACGATAAAAGAACATGTTTTGTATGTTTACACTGTATACAGTGCAGGAGGTATCTGGTCTCGCAGGTGCGGCGTTGTCGCGTAAACGGCCAACTTCAACGTGAAGTGCTCGCGGAGCTTGCTTACGTCGAATGGCGGGAAGGCCGAGACTGACGTGAGCTTTGGTGGGCATGGCTGGGCTTGAAGGATACATGTATTACTGTACTGCAAGTGCGGTTGTTTGTTGACATTTAGTTGGATTCGTTACGAATGCATACTTCGCTAGCTAGAGCTGCTGGCTGCTCGCAGCCGTTTAGTTAGTTGGTCTCGTTGAACTCCTTGTTGAGCGCGCCGCCGATGACCAGGTGCATGATCTCGGACGTGCCTTCGTAGATCTCCGTGATGCGCGCGTCGCGGTAGTGGCGCTCCGCAGGCATCTCCGACACGTAGCCCATGCCGCCGAGCACCTGGATGGCCTGGTGTGAGCACATCGTGGCAGCCTCCGAGGCCTTGAGCTTCGCCATCGCCGCCAGCTTGGTAAACGGTCGGCCGGCGTCCTTCTCCGCGGCAGCCTTCCACGTCAACAGACGCGCGGCCTCGATCTCCGTGGCCATCGTGGACAGCTTCGTCTGGATGATGGGGTTCTTGGCCAGAGGCACGCCGAACGTCTTGCGGGTCTGCGCGTACGCGATAGCGCAGTCGAACGACGCCTGGGCAATGCCCAGCGCCTGCGACGCAATGCCAATGCGCCCCGAGTCCAGCGTGATCATCGCGATCTTGAATCCGTCGCCCTCCTTGCCGATCAGGTTCTCCTTCGGGATCTCGACGTCCTCGAAGATGAGGTTGCCCGTGCTGGAGCCGCGAATGCCGAGCTTGTCCTCCTTCTTGCCCAGTGAGAAGCCCGGAGCGTCGGTCGGCACGAGGAAGGCGCTGATACCCTTGTGCTTGAGGGACTTGTCCGTCGTGGCGAACACAATAGCCTGGTCGGCGTCGTGGGCGTTGGTGATCCACGCCTTGGTGCCGTTCAGCACGTAGCCCTTGTCCGTAACGCGGGCCGTGGTCGAGGCGGCTCCAGCGTCACTGCCATTGCCAGGCTCACTGAGTCCGAAGCAGCCCAGCTTCTCTCCGCTGGCGAAGGGCGTGAGGTGCTTCTCCTTCTGCTCGGGCGTGCCGAACTTCTCCAGCGGCGCGCAGTACAGCGACTGCAGCAACACCAAGCACCAAACCCCGTCAGCTTCTCCCTTCCTCCTCCACAAGCTACTAAAATGCTGGGGCGACTCACGTTGTTGACGGACATGATGACGCCCGCAGTCGCGCAGCCCCGACTGATCTCCTCCATGGCGATGGCGTAGGCCAGGTAGTCCAGGCCCGCGCCGCCGTACTGCTCGTCGATGGCGACGCCCATGAGCCCCATCTCGCCCAGCTCCTTGACCTGCTGGGCGGGGAACCTGTGCTCCTTGTCGACGTCTCCGGCGATGGGCTTGAGGTTCTTGGCCGCGTACTGCACGCACATGTCGCGCAGCATCGAGTGCTCCTCCGGCAGCGTGGACAGGAAGCCGAAGTTGCGCGATTGCGAGCGTCTGCAGAGCCACAGCACGAAAGTCGCGTTAGCGCGGGCAATTGCTCATATTTTGAGGCCGGGAAAGCCGGACAATGTAGGTGAGACGCAGGAGACACGTACGCGTGCTTGAGCACGGAGGTGGAGGCCGCGGCGGCGCGCTGCAGAGGCTTGGAGAACATGATCCGGTGGAGCGTGTGCGGGCGGCGGCGAAAGGTGCTGAATGGGGTTGAATCAACGTCAGAGGATCACTCGAGCCCCGCTTCTGAAGTTCGGCGATCTAATGCTGTCTTGCAGGTAATCGCTGTATGGATCTGAAGAGGTGACGACACCGGGTGGGGAATTGGCTGTGCTCTGCAAAGTTGAAGTTAAAACATAATAATAGACGGGGATCGGAAACGAAAGGGATATGCCTGCACCACGTCGGATCGCCGGGAAAATGTCCACGTGTGAAGGTACCTGGGCAACGTTGAAGGTAAAACCATTTGTTTTGCTGCAGCGCTGTTTTTCTAGTTGTACAAATACCCGTGCGTCTCTCATACTACTCGTGATCAAGGTGGCTTCTGCTAGGCAGAAGCTTATAAAATTGAGCAGCACGAGTTGTTGTTGGCCCCGATCGTGCAGGGGCCGTGCTTGACCTCCCACACGAGGTACTCAACTGCTTCGCGCTGGAATGTCTCGGGGCAAACGTAGTCCCAGCCGCTGTATGCAGCCTGCTCCTGCTCCGACAGCTTGATGCCCTTCACAACCGAAATGTCGAAGGAGCCGATGTCTGCTTGTGACGCCGCATTGATCTCGTTATCGGGCACGAACGGCGGCGAGACCTGCATCAGTTCCATCTGCGCCCAGTCGATGGAGGAGAAGAATCGCATCCGCTTGACTTCCTCTGCACCTTTCGCTCCGAGTCGTTTCTTGGGGTCTCGATTCAGCAACTCTGCACATACGAAATATCGACAAAAAGAGTGTGAGGAACTAGTTGAGACGCTACCGAACATTACGCCGCAGCAAACTTACGCTGGATGAGCTCCGCTGCTTCTGGAGAAAAGTACTTGGGGTCGTACGCTGGCGTGAGCTCTAGCGTGGCCTTGTCATATGCCTGTTGTTTGTCTTCGTGCAGAGCCTTAGCCTTAGATGTCCGGAACGGGCACTTTCCGTACAGGAGTTCATACACCAAGCACCCATAGCTCCACCAATCTACTGTTTGGTCGTATACCAACCGATTCCCACTTTCGTCGCGCAGAAGCATTTCAGGGGCCCAATACCCTCGAGTTCCGCACCGCCCTGTTAAGGTCGGCGTCACCTCAACCGCCAAGCCAAGGTCCGAAATACTGCAGTTGCCCTTCTCGTCCAGCAGAATATTCTCAGGCTTTAGGTCCCGATATACAATATTTTTATCGTGCAAGTGCTGAATGCCCAGCAGGATTTGTGCAGCCCAGAAGCGCACTTGCGTCTCGGAAAACCTGGCCCGATTGAGATGGAACGAAAGATCTCCACCCGTGCGCAAGTCAAGAACGAGAAATAGTTCTTCAGGTGTCTGGAAAGAGTACTTCAAGCACACAACAAACGGCGACGAGATCATCGCTAGAATTTTCCGCTCGGCCAGGCAGAGCTTTTCGGCATGCTTCTTCTTGATCATTTTCTTGTTCATCACTTTCATAGCATACAGCGATGCCGACGTCCGCTTGATGCAACCATTCACCATGCCAAAACCACCGCGACCAAGTACCCGGAGTACCGTAAAATCGTCTTCACTCACACGTCGCTTTTGCAGGAACAAGAACGCGATTAACCGCTTATGAAATGCGGATGAGCGAAAGTCTTTCAGGTGGTACTGCTCCAGACTGCACAGCACGCAAGCCTCCAGCTCGTCAAATAGCGTCAATGCGCACGCTTTCGTATCCAGACTTAAACGTTTCTGGCTGATGGTCTTCGAAACCGAGCTATCCGATCGGTTCTCCATCCCCAGGTCGTTCAGCTCGCTGGTAGACACGGTGCTAGAGGTGGGGCTTGCGGGGCTGGTTGGGCTACCATCTCGTAAGCAATTCATCGAGTCTCCGCGTTCCGATTCCGCACTTGCCTGGGGTTGTTTCCGCTTGAAAATCGCGCTCAGCCGCTGAACCACCTCGCCACCAACTCCAAGAGTATTCGCTTCCGTGGATACACTACTGAAAATGCTGCGTACATCGGCCCTTGTCACCGAGGACTCGTTTTTCCGCCAGAACACAATCCCATTCGTGGTCATGGACGCCACATTCAGTTCCTCGAGACATCCGAGCGACATTCGCGTTGGGTTGGGACGCCCCACAGGCGGACTATGGTTTACGTTGGTGCTGGTTCCTGGTGAAGTTCCTGTCGAGCCTGGCATACCAATCGAAGACGAATATTCCGTTCCAGGGGAGGAGGACGGAGCCGTCGCAGGGGAGATTGGCGTAGGTTGGTGAAGCCGCGCTTCGCCTCTCGTTACAGGCGACCAAACCGTGACGCCGCCTTCTCGCGTCGTGGCGTTTGCGTCGCCACCTGGAGTGGCGTTTCCAAAGAAGAGGTCCCAGATCTCCCTGCCCTTGATAGTGCGCTGCTCGGGGGTCTGCAGCGTGCGGTACTTGGTCACCTCGACCAAGAAGTCCAACTTGCGGCTGCCGTGCTGCTCCGCCTCGCAGAACCGCCGGAAGAAGTAGAAGCCCAGGGGCATATCCAGCAGGCTCTCGAGGCCGAGCCAGTCGGCGCCAAGCGCGCGCTCCTGGCGGTCCACGAACTGCGTCAGCTCGTTGGCCGACGGGTTGTAGAACGCCGCGCTCGGGCCGCGCTGCGAGTTGGTCACGGCGCCGATGTACTGCGCGTCCTGGATGGCATCGTGCAGCTCGTCCATTGTCCTCGCCGCTCTGTGGCTTCAGTGACTACTGCCGCCGAGTAAATCGCTGGTGTTCACCGGCAGTCGCTGTCGTTGCCGTTCGTGTTCCTTCTTGACTCGCAAGGCACTACTCAGACTGGTCAGCAGACGTCCAATGCCTGCCGGTGCCAGCGCCAGCGTGCCACCAAAAATATCTGCCCTGATGCGCTCCTCCCCACTTGGTTCCTCCGCGCAGTCCTCGGCCGATATATTTGCGCAGTGGAGACCTAGACCCCCCTCCCTCGCCTGCTTGCTCTCTCCCTGGCACGAACACCCAGACTGGACTTGGGGCTGGAAATAGCGAGGACGCGGGACAATCGCCCTCCACCAAGATAGCGGCTGGGGGAAATGCCCTCGCGCTCTGAGCGCTGCCGTTCGAAGTGGGCGATGCTGGCTTCGGCGGTGCTGCCTGATACCGGTACCACTTGACCTTCAAGTTGACTGGCGAAAAATTGCCTCGGAACGAGTGACTCACTTTCTTTGCGCTTCAGTTGAATCACCTCAAGGACCGTGTAATAATGTAATTTACTCGTAGAAGGAACGTCTTCGGCTCGCGAGCTTGTGGTGGAAATCGTTCACGGCGCTGGTGTGCAATATCCCCCTCCGCAGTTGAGGCGAAATCAACTCGCTTTACAAGACTATGTAGCAGGTACAGTATGGCATTGTGCAGTTAAAGTATTGTGTACAGTTGTTTGGTTCGACGTCGACACACGTTGGGAGGGAGGTCACGGCACTACGGAGGTTAGAGATATTGCTGGCTGCGAGACACAGGCGCTCAGGCCGCGGGGCTGATGGCCTTGGCGGCATCCGACGAGGCGCGCGAGAACGTGCGCGACTTGTAGCGCGCGTCCATGAGCTGGCTGGCTGAGCACGGGATGAGGAAGCTCGGGATGCGCACGTCGGCGGCCATGGAGCTGCGGCCCGTGCGGCGCCACGACGGCTCGTACATGGGCGTGGGCTCCGCTGACGCAGGGACTTCGGCGGCGGAGGTACTGGCGGCCACGTCGACGGTCGTGTAGCTGCTGCCGTTGGGGGTGTTGTACTTCCGGGCGCGGGCGCGCACACCGCTGGATACGGCGCGGACTGGCTGGCGGGAGTGGTGCATGGCGGCGATGAGGAAGGCGTTGCGCTGGAGGCGGCGGAATGGGGAATGATAGGCGGCGCGGCTTCAATTTGATGTATGACTTTCCACACAGACCCTTCGCTGGAAGCCACGCACGCATGGATTGCCGTAGATTTGTGTGCGGCTGGTGTGCGACTCCTATGAACGGAGTAGCCTGCTAGAATGCATGGTCCGGATACCGTGTATATGCCGTTTCGTATGTTTTGTGCTTCTGCCAATCGATATCTTTGCAAAATGCATTGGAAAAGATTCCGCGTCCAACCCCAGTATTTTACTATGTAAGGCCAGCTGGACATGTGGCTGCGCTGGCATGGTCAGGAGCGCATGGGGACCCGGCTCTGCGGGCGAATTCCTGGAATTGACGTCTCATGGCGGGTGGTGATGACAAGGAGTCGCGCGCGTACGTGGGAAGTGGCCATGCTGTCCAAGTTGGACTCCAAATTCCCGCGAGCCACTCAAGTTGACGCTCAACATGGAGGCACATCGTGCACATCCGTGCGGCGCAGCGTCGAGCCACGTCGGACCAACGCGTCAATGGCGGCCATTATGGCCTTGTCTGTACATAGTGAGCTTTCATCCTTCATCTTGGTTGCAAGTCTTGATGCCGTAAAGTGCATCCGGCGTTCGAGCCGGCGTCCCACGCGAACAGTAGGAGCGTCGCCCCGCTGGCAATCACGGGCTGTATGGCAGACTTTTGCATTCTGGACTAAGCTTACCCTAAATTTTAAGTTTAACTCTAACTAAAAAAATTGACAGTCGTCCGGCTCGAAACGGCGTGACATCGTCGGCATTCGGAACTCGCCTCCCGCTGCGAGCATCCATCCAGCCATGGCGAGCGCCGCGGTGGCGTTCACAGTCGACCCGCTCGCGGCGCGGGACGGCGCCGGCGAGCTGCGCCTCCGCCTCGAGAGCAAGCGCGCAGCAGGTGCGACGTCCACACCCGCAGCAGCTCCAACCGGCCGAATATTGACGTTAATGTTGTGCAGACTCTTCTAGCAGTTGGCAGCGCGTGCGGGAGGAGCCGCTCACGCTGCAGGACGTCCACGTCGTCTCGCAGCTCAACCGAGCGCAGTACAGTACGTCTTCAGCCAATGCTGCAGCAGTCACCGTCACGTGAGAACTAAGTCGTTGGTCCCTGCAGCCTACCGCCTCTCGCTAAGGCCAGCAGCGCCGGACGCCACGCAAACTGCAGCTTTCCCGATGTACTTGGAGGTCCCGGCGCTGCCATCCAGCCCGCGGGACGACACGGACGCCGCGGAGATGTGTCCTCCTCAGGTTGGCGCGTTCGCAGTCGCCGAGCCATTCCAATGCCAGGCAACAGAGCAGGACGTTGCAGATTCGACGAGTGCAAGCCAGGCTGCTGCTATGCTGGGCGGGACCCTGGCCGCGGCCCTGCTGGTGTACTCGCTGCTGCCCTACGTGAGGTCGAGGAACAGGAAGAGGTGTCGCAGTCGCTCGCGCACCCACTCGCAGACGAGCAACGATGGATTACACCAGCAGGAGATGCCTAGCACGCCGACGACACCAAACGGAGCCAGTCGACGCATGTGGGCGAGTCTGGAGGACGATGGTATTGAACCTGCACGGGCCTATCGAGATGGACTCCGAGAGAGAAAGACAGTCAATGGAAGCGCAGGTTCGGACTCTGGGTCGGAGCTCCTGCTGGCCAAGCTGCCCGACTTTAACGGTGAGCTCACTTGCGTTGAGATTATCCGAGTGATTCGTGGTCTGATAATTAGTGCCTTTTGTAGACGAACGCGGATGGCGCGACTTCTTTGATTCCCAAATTTACCACAACGAGCCCCAGGAGGAACAGCGCGCAGCAACCAAGACGTTCTCCAACATCAAAAATCGAGGAGACCTGAGACTAAACGAATCCATTGCTGCGAAGCGCGCAAATCTACGGCAAGCCAAGACTACCGCATCAGCAACGCCAAGAAGCGAGAGATACAAGTCAATCAGGGACAAGATCGACCGAGCTGCGATGGAGGCTGCTGTTGACGAAGCGCAGTCCTTCTACGAGTTCTGGCAGATGTGAGCGTGTGGCACACGTATGTGTAGATAGATATTACATGCAAGCTTTATGGTCTCGATTCGAGGACAAAGGTGCGAATGAAGCATCGGTGTGAAATCTTCAATCGAGCTCAAGCTTCACCGCGTGGGTGTCGTGAAGTCGACACAGCGGTACATTTGTTTTATTCTTGTTAATAACAGTTTGACTCCACTGTTCGCTGTTTCTAGGTGTCTTCATTATCCTAAATATGTGTGTCTGAAGCATGCACCCATAGCTGGTCAGCGTTTCCAGGTTGTATGGCGAGTTCCCTGCTTATTCTGGCGCCTGAATTCCAGTGGCCTGCGTGACTTCCTTAGCACCAAGAATAGAGCACCGTCCTCGAGATGGCACGGATGAAGCAGCAACAGCCATGATGCCGATGCTTGTGGCACAGAGAGAAAACGCTTCTGGTCGCCGCGTGGTTAGTGCACTTCGATTTGGGCAATTAACAAGCTACTTGCAACCAAGTCCATGGTTCGGCTGCTTTCATGGCTGGCTGCAGCGGTTCTAGTGGCCGCGGAGCTGTTGACGGAGGCTCCAGCATTCAGCATGGCTGCGACGACGACAGCCGTTAGAGGTGGTGTGGATCTCGGCCAGTCGACCAAGTCCCGGACGCAGCAACGGCAGCACAAACGCGCGAATGTGATTGTCACGATGAAGTCCACCGGCACCGACATTCTAGCCAAGGTCAAGGGGCAAAAATTCAGCTCGCGCGGCCACCGCGTGTCGGCGCTGAAGGACAGCCTCGAAGGCTTTGCAAAAGAGTCGCAGCGCGGAGTTCACGAGCTGCTGGGGAAAGTGAGCGACTCGTTCGCGGGATCGGAGAGCTTTTGGATCACGAACCAGGTTTACGTGCAGCAGGCGACGCCGGATCTCGTGAAACAGCTTGAAAAAATACCCGGCGTGCTGTCGGTGGAGCATGAGATGATCTTCCCGGCTTCCACTCCAGTGTTATCGACGCAGTCCATGTCAAGTTCGACTTCAGCGGCCCAGTGGGGTGTGAGTAAGATCAACGCACCAGATGTGTGGGCTACAGGTAACACCGGGCAGGGAGTCATCATTGGTTCGATTGACACTGGTGTGCGTGGCACTCACGAGGCATTAACTAGCAATTATCGCCAAACCTACGGCTGGTATGATCCAGAAACGAAAGGGAACACGCCCTACGATTCTACGGGGCATGGCACGCACGTCATGGGCATTATGGCAGGCCAATTCGGCTTTGGAGTTGCTCCGGGGGCTACATGGATCGCATGCAAGGGCTGCCGAGCGCAGGGGTGCTACGGCTCCGATTTACTGGCATGCTTCCAGTTTATGTTGTGCCCCACGACACCAAGTGGTGCTTCGAAGGACTGCTCGAAAGCTCCAAATATCGTGAACAATAGTTGGGGAGGAGGTCAGGGCTTGACAATGTTCGATGGAGTTATCAACGCGTGGCGGGCTGCCGGGATCATTCCTGTTGTGGCAGCAGGAAACACTGGTCCCAACTGCGGTACTATCGCATCGCCCGGCGACTCTGCTAGCGTTATCACGGTTGGTGCAACAGATATTAATGATGTCCTGGCGTCCTTCAGTAGCAAAGGTCCGACAGTGCGTGGACTCCGGAAGCCCGACGTGGCTGCTCCAGGTGCGTTGATCTTGTCGTCTTGCTGGACGGACGACTCGTCCTACTGCTTCAAATCCGGATCTAGCATGGCATCCCCCCATGTAGCAGGTGCCATTGCGCTTTACTTGAGTGCGAACCCAGGGACAACCTACGAGAAAATCAAAGGCCTGTTGCAGTCCAGCTCCGTGACCACGACCCTCACGACCCCGACGGGCTACACATGCGGTAACACGCAAGACCGAAACTTCCCTAACAACCAATACGGCTACGGCCGCATTGACATTTTCAGTGCCCTCAGCTAAGGGAGCAACCTATTTAGTAAATTCATACCTCGCTTTCCACGCGAGCTTGGTTTTATACATTATCGCCTACTCTACTTTCTCAAGCGCATTTCTTGGCTTGATCGCCAGGAGACTAATGGGAAAATCGCAGGCCTAGCGGTTTCGGTCCGAACGACCGCTTTGTTTTGAAATGGGCGCTAATGGGCCTTTTCATGACTTCATTACATGATAACCTTTACTACCCATCCATAGGATAAATGGGGTCACGCGCGTTTAACTTCAAGAACAAAGTTTGAAGGCTATCAACTGAAAAGTAGTTTCAAAAGTTAGAGGTGAGTGAAAATAAAAATTGAGATTATGAAGGTTACAGACCTGCTACAGATATACTTCGAAGTAGTTTAGATGAGGTGACTCAGACACAAATAGTGAAACTGACTCAGATACAAATAGTGAAGCTAAAATTTTAGCTTAATTATTTAGCTTCACTATTTGTATCTGAGTCAAATGACTTAGCTGTTGGGAGCTCAAATAGTGGTCCGCCCACTACTGGAGTGAAGACGGTCCTTATTTAGTGTTGACACACAGATAACCGAGCCCACTCAACTGGTTTGCACTTTTGTTTTTGTCAGTCTCTCCTGTACACCACAACGATAATCCTCAAATGTGTCTCCCTATTTATACCATGATAAACTGCTTCAAACTTGCCTGAAGCACTCTTGCATTCGTATTTTGCACAGGATATGACATTGCGACCCGTGACGACACCCGTGGCAATACGCACTGGGGTTCCAGGCCTCAATGTTCGCCCCGTTTCAGGAGCAGCCGCCGCAAGTGCAAGCTCCCGTAGCTCCGGTCGACCTTTCTCGGCATCTAATTTACCAACGTCCGTTGCTAACGCCCGCTTCAAGAGCTTTCAGGTGCAATACGACATACTTTGCCGCAATCCTATCCTGACAGCTATCGCTCAAGAAATTCCCTGGAAGAACCTCTTCGACCTTTTTCTCCTTAAGTTTTTTGCTGTCGGAGACGAGCTCTGGTCACAAGGTGAACAACCACACGAACTAGCGTTCGTTTTGTGCGGTGGTTTTCTTGCCCGAAAGATAGAGGCGATAGCGCAGACAACTACAGACATCTTTGACAGCGAGAAGCCGAAAACAAGAGTGCTAATTGAGAAAATGATTAAACCTGGTGGGAGTCTCGCAGCGTTCTCAGTGCTGAAGGGAACCCCGTTGCCGTATACTATTGTGACGGCACGCTTCAAGTCCATTTTGCTATCCTTGCCAAGTCAGCGACTGAAATCCGTGATTCGGCAGCTGAAACCATCTACTCAAGAGGTAGTACAACAGTTGATCTACGAGAACGAGCAAACACTTATGGAGGCACTCAACTTGCCATTTCGAGTGCGACGAGATCCCCGGGTCAGCACGGCACCTGCGAGTGCTACACAGCAAGTAGCTCAGTTCGGTGGCTGTCCAAAGAAAAAAAAATCTTCAACTTTAGTCGAACGAATCAGGGGCTCCTCTGAAAAGCATGAGAAAGCAGCGGCGATGAAGCGCAGTGCATCTACCTCAGCGGTTTCGGATGGTACGCCATCGTGGGCATCGTTGCAAGTGGTGAAACCAATGGAATACGAGGTGAATTCTTCGCTTCTCATTCTGCACCAGTCCAGTTCGACGGGAAATCTGCATTTACTGTCATCTGCCACCTCGAAAAACGCGTTGATGCATTCTTCAAACCTCAGTGCAGTAGCCAGCCAAATTGCTAAGAAGCACACCCAACGACGTTTAGATAGCATCAAATTACCAGCACAGACCGAGGCATTTCCACCAAGGCGACTAACTGACCAACGAGAAGTGTTGGAGAAGGATGCTGGGGGACGGTGTATGGAGATGGTTGAACAACTTTTAGGAAAACAACTATCTAAACGGGTGGCTGCAGATGTTGTGCCCAAAGAACGAGTTGGTCGATTGCTAAAGCCGTTGAAGAAGCCAGCAATGATGCAGAACGCGGTGACTAACAACGACAGCGACAACAGCAGAAATACCAGGGAAGCAGCGGACATTGTAGCAGGGGTCAAGCGCGGTCGTCGAGTGCTAGTCGCGAATCGTAGCGAGCATTTCCGTGATGCCTCACATGATACCTTCAAAGATTGACAGTCGCGACTATGTTGACTTACCGTCACAAGAGCGCATCGGGAATCTCCAAGCGATTGCTACTGCGGTCACCCCAGCACTGTACGCCACCGTCCTCAAAGCGGATACCGCAACCGTGATTCCAGCCTAGCGTTAGCTCGTCGAATTGCACATCAGTTGGTGCCGCCGTCACGCCGGAGCGCATACCCCAGCACGTCACTGTCTTGTCCATCTTTGGCATCATCATGAAATTACGAGAGCTCCACGAGTTACTACTGCTACTCTACGAGGACGATAGTTTCTTAGAAATAGGCCAATCGAACGCACCTTCACGCCGCATGCAGCAAGCCGACTTGTGCTCACCAGAATGAACTTTTCGTCCGTCGGCGGGCTGGCTTGGTTGCGGTGATTGTCCCCCCAGCACGAGAGCGTGTTGTCCTTTGTCACCCCACAGGCAAAGTCCCCTGGCGACGCGGATATCTGTCGGAAGCGGGTGGTAGGTTCCACATCAAGCTGCCCCTGCACCCATCAAGCCCACAAGCGTTATCCTGCAAGCATGGCTCGTAACACACCAGAAAGGGAGGACCACGCCCCGTACATGTCCGTTCTCGCCCCAGCACTTTACGGTGCCGTCCGTCGCAATGGCGCACGAGAAATCTTTGCCACAGCTGACCTGAACGAACTTCCCGCTTGGGGCATTGGAGATGCCGCCAGCCGCGGTGCCTGCAACACAACAGGAGTATTCCCTCAGTCTTTTAAATGCCCCAATGCTTTCCTGCCTTTGCAAGCGCATGACCGCACCCCAGCACTGAATGGTCTGGTCCTTCATGATGCCGCACGAGTGGAAGTCGCCGCTGCTGACCTGCTCGAACAGCCCCTCGGGCCTCGTCACGGGCGCGCCGACGCCCCAGCACTCGATCGTCTCATCGATGCGGATCCCGCACGAGTGCAGGCGGCCGGTGCTCACCTGTATGAAGTCGCCGGGTGGCGGTGAGCTCTGGCCGCCGTTGTTTACGCCCCAGCAGACCACGCGGCCGCCGACGTCTTGGTACGACTGCGTCCGGATCGCGCAGGAGTGCTCGATGCCGGCGGCGATGCTGGTCTCGTCGATGTCCAGTGGCACAATCACGTCCGGCACAACGGATTCGGTAGCTGCAGCAGCAGTAGCATCAGCAGCAGAGGCGGGGGCGGCAGGCCACCCGCAGAGGGAGGCAAGGAGCGTCAGGCGCAGCAGCATAGTAAGTAGATCGATGTGTCATTTGACGCGGATCGCGCCCTTTCGTGACTATCGACGGGGATTGGTAAAAAAGCAGGAGGCAATTTTGACGAATCAAATGTATTCAGCTCCTTCGCGAGCTCCATGCGTGACCGCAGTCTGATTGCTCGCCATGTGCTAAACGCGCAAGAGTCAAAGCGCGGTCGTAACGTCCTGCTGCAGGCGCAAGCAGCAGGTGGCAGAGGCCGGCGCCGCGCATAGCCTGTCGGCTCGGCCGCCCAAAAGCACAGCACGCTCCCGTCTTGCCGTCAAAGCATCCATCACTCGGTACAGTAATCGCTGCAGCTTTCCTCAGCGCGATGCTCAGGATTTCCGACTCGCAGACCGCACTGGCTCCTTGCGCCACTCTCCCCGACCATACTGAGCCCAAGTCAGTCCGATCAACTGCGCGTACTATATCACAGACGGTAGCAAGAGCCATCTGCTCGTGCGACAGTCACATGTGCATACAAACTCCAAGTCAAGACGTCGCCCTCTGATCGCGCTATGTACGAATTCGTGGGGTATCGCGATCAGTTCATTACGGAATTTGCCCCCTAGCGCGCACGTCAACCACCGAAACAGCGTCAAGACACTCTCGCCCCGCTCGAACACCGAGTCCGCCACCAAGTGTCCTCCCGCCCGCCCACACCTTCCGCCCGTCCATCGCCCGCCTTGGATGTCCGTGAAGAGCTCGTGGACTTTCAACAAAAAGTACCCCGTGTACACCGCCAGCCACTAGACGCGCCACCTCCACCTCTCCTTCCATCTCAACCACCGAAACCAAGACAACCACCACCACCACCGTACCACTGCAACTCACCATGACTCAACTGGAGATGCTCGCCCGTGCAACTGCGCCCTTCAGCACGCCCGAGTCCTGTGCCAAGGCCAACCCCGCCGTCCCTCGCCGCCACCTCAATGCCGCCGGCTCCCTGCTGCGTCGCGCGTCGTCGGCCACCGCCACGTACGACACGATCGAGTGCAAGGCTCTGATCCTCGGCTGCGGCGTGGCGGGCAATGCTGCCGCGCTGCGCCTGGCCAACCAGGGCGTCAAGGTGACGATGCTGGCCGCGGCCGAAGACCCCAACAACTGCGCGACATACTACGCCCAGGGCGGCATCATCTACAAGAGCGAGGACGACACGCCCGCCCTGCTGTCCTCTGACGTCCACCGTGCTGGTGCTGGCGTCTGCGACGACGTCGCTGTACAGAAACTGGCGGTTGAAGGCCCCGGACGCGTCGAGGAGCTGCTCCTGGACGTCGCCAAGGTTCCTTTCACCCGCAAGGATGACGGCGAGCTTGCCCTGACCTTGGAGGCGTCGCACAACCGCGCGCGCATCCTGTACAAGGCTGACCACACGGGCCGTGCCATCTCCACCAGCATGGTGCAGGCGGTGCGCGACCACCCAAACATCGTGCTGCTCACTGGTCGTGCCGCCTTCGAGCTGGTTACCAACGACGCCGGCGAGTGTGTGGGTGCCCTCACTGTGTCTACCAAGGGCAAGGTCGAGCACTACCGCGCGCCGTTCACGCTGCTGGCCACTGGCGGTGTCGGTGATGTGTACAAGAACACCTCCAATCCGGAGGGTGCCCGCGGTGAGGGCATTGCTCTTGCTGCTCGTGCCGGCGCCAAGCTCAAGAACATGCAGTACGTGCAGTTCCACCCGACCACGCTGTACATCCCCGACGAGCGTCGCTTCCTGCTTACAGAGGCGCTGCGTGGTGAGGGTGCCATTTTGCGCAACAAGAGCGGCCGTGCTTTCGCCAAGGACTACCACCCGGACGGTGAGTTGGCCCCGCGTGACGTGGTGGCCCGCCTCATTCTGGCGGAGATGGAGAAGCAGGACGAGCCCTGCATGTTCCTGGACATCTCACATGAAGACTCGGACTGGATCAAAAACCGCTTCCCGACCATCTACAAGCACTGCCTTGACCGCGGCATCGACATGACCAAGGAGCCGATGCCTGTGGTTCCGGCTGCTCACTACCACTGTGGTGGTGTCGAGGTGGACCTTCAGGGCCGCACAACGGTCCCCGGTCTGTATGCCGCCGGCGAGGTGAGCTGCACCGGTCTCCACGGAGCTAACCGTCTCGCTTCGACCTCGCTGCTGGAGGGACTCGTGTGGGGCTGCAGCTCCGCGGACGACTTCCTGGAGCGCAGCAAGACGCTCGACTCAGTCAGCGCCAAGAAGGAGGACGACCCCTTCGCCAACCTAAACGGCTTCCGCGACCCGTACCCGAACGAGATCGAGGAGGTGATGCTGGCGACCCAGCGCATCATGTGGGAGGCCGTGGGCCCGATCCGCACGGCTGCCGGCATGGACAGCGCCGTCGACAAGCTCGCGCTGCTGGAGGTCAAGGCTGACAAGCTCCACCAGGAGTGCCGTGTTACGCGCGAGACCGCCGGTCTGCGCAACGCCGTCCGCGCGGCGAAGGAGATCGCTCTGGCTGCGCTCAACAGCCCTTTGTCCGTGGGCACGCACTACGTCGTGAAGGAGTAAGGCACAGCTATCTCCTGTTCACTTCCCAGCCTACCCTGAAGCTCTAGCTACATGTATTGGTGGGCCTGCATTTGATAGTCGACGCCTTTGCCTCGACATGAACTTTTAACCTTCTCAATATCAATGAACATTCCAACATGTACAGTCGTGCACCTCTAATTCGGCAGGGTGGACCATATCAAAGCTGCGAAGCCACCAATTACAGACAACGACGGATAAATCCGGACTCACTGAATGACATCCTCCATACTATAGGGCAATCTCCGCTCCCGACACAAAAATCCGGGGAGTAAAAATTCTGCGATTGGATTGGTTGATAAACTAACCTATGGTACAGAAACGAAGTTGAAACCGTATGGAAAGCAAAAATCCGTCTTTTAGACAGTTACCGTAGGGTACCTAGAATTGTTTTGATGCTGCGAATTATCGCCTTTGTTGGTATGGCGTCTCACACAGCAATAGTGGCATGAATAGCACGAAGGCGTTTTCTTTGCCGTGCCTCCAGTAGCTTTAGCACTATTTCTTAGCTTCGTTTTTAGTGGCCCCATGACACCAGCACTAAGCGGTTGGCATGGTGAGCTGTTCGGTGGCAACCTCACACCCGGATATGTGTCATGCTGACCACCCAACCTCCCACACCTCGGCGCTGCTCCCCCCCCCGCATGCTCCAGATGCCCCCACCACGTCCCCAAGACGGAGGCGCTTCAGCTGGTCCGTGCTCTAGTCCTACACGGGAACTGGGTGGCTTATGAGCATGGCCTTCCTGGGGAACCTCGAGGCGGACCTGCAGAGCGGCGCCTACACGCGCTACCAGCTGCTCTACTTGGTTCTAGTCAGCACGTCCTTGGGAGGGTGCTGGCCGCCCGCCTGGGGCCACCACCGGCCGCCACTTGGCCCAGTTGTGCCGCTCCGTACCCTGTAGCCGTCACGTGCTCGACGCGCTTCATTGCGCAACTGACCTCAAATTACTGTGTCGGCAAAGGAGTTTAGCTTCACACCACTCATTATCTTTAACTTTCTGATTGGCTCTAAAATAATTCATTTAAGCATTTCATTGGATAAAAATGGGGTTAGATTTTGTATGGGGATCGAATGGGGATCTGTCTCACCCGGATTTTAGTGTCGCCCGGATTTATCCGTCGTTGTCTGTACACAAGGAGACAAGAAACAGCCGCTTCAATGGAACCACTGAGATTTATTACATTAACTCAGTAGATACCCATGCCAGTCTTTGACACAATTCCTGTGGCACTAACAAATACGGATTGCCTTCGTATACAGATCACGCTAGCCTTCAGACAGCCACTTCATAAAGAAGATTCCACTGGTGTGTATGCAATTCCGCTGGAGAACATGTCGAGCTCGGCGTCTTCCTTCTTGTCGTGGTACTGGACCTTCAGGCTAATTGAAAGAGAGTTAACTAGACGTAGGAGGATGGTCGACGTGTCACGGCTTTTGCGGCGAAAATTAAACTGAACTTTTGTATTGATGGTATTCGCACCAAGATTTGAAACGAGATCCTTGAAAGTGTCATCCCTCCTTTAAGAGGGAAAAAAATCGTTGAGGTTAATCATCTGAAGGCGATGGGCAGAGGTACTGGAGCAGCCAGTTGGGCGTTATCATTAGATCTCGCAGGCTATAGGCTGATACCGGTGCCGAATTAGAGGTGCACGACTGTAACTACCATGAGCTTGTTTTTCACATTAACAAAGAGTGTGTGCTCCACACTACAATTATGTGCGACACACATAACCCCGTCACATTCCCAAGGTATCCCGATGCCTGCTCGACGCGTCACCAAGTCGGAGGCGAAGGCGTCGGCCGCCGTCGCCGCGCAGGTGCACAGCGAGCAGTTAGACGAGCGACAGTTGTGGCTGCCCTCGCTGGAGACGGCGCTGTCCCTGCTGGTCCTGCCTCGCGCCGCGTCGGCGCTGCTGAGCCCCATCGCGGACTGTGACGAGACGTTCAACTACTGGGAGCCGCTGCACTACCTGCTCTACCGCTTCGGCTTCCAGACGTGGGAGTATTCCCCCGTGTACGCGCTGCGCTCCTACGTCTACCTGCTGCTCCACTACGTGGTGGTCAAGCTCACGGCGTTCGGCTCCACGCTCGGTCTGCTGGCTGATCAGAAGCTGCTGCTGTTCTACGGTCTGCGCGCGGCGCTGGCGCTGCTCTCGGCCTACGCGGAGGCGCTGTTCTACCAGTCGACCAGCAGGCGCTTCGGACGACGCACGGCGCGCTACCTGCTGTGGATTCTGCTGTTCAATGCCGGCGTCTTCCACGCCAGCACGGCGTTCCTGCCCAGCACCTTCACCATGGTGCTGGTCATGCTGTTCGCCAGCGCCTGGATGGACAAGAACCACTACCTCGCCCTGTTCTGGGGCGTGGTGGCGGTGCTCTGTGGCTGGCCCTATGTCGGCGTTCTCTTTATCCCGTTCGCAGTCGAGACGCTGTACACTCGGGGACTGGTCAAGAGCATTCTAGTCGGGGCAGGCATTGGTGGCGCTGTGCTGGCGGTGGAGCTGGTTGTCAACTTCCATTACTACCAGCGCTGGGTGCTGCCGGCGTGGAACATCGTGGTTTATAATGTGCTGAGCAACGAGACGGACTCGACGCTGTACGGGACGGAACCGCTGAGCTATTACCTGCTGAATTTGGCGCTCAACTTCAACGTGGTGGCGCTGTTAGCGGCTCCTGCGGTGCTTTTTGTGCTTGTGCTGCCGAGCCACTACGAGACTGGGAAGCTGCAGTTGGTGGCCTACTTGTTGCCCATGTATGTGTGGGTAGCGATCATGTTCACGCAAGCGCACAAGGAGGAGCGATTCCTGTCCCCGGTCTATCCACTGTTTTGTTTGGCTGCCGCGATCACGCTGAGTGCTGTAGTGTATCGCATCGGGCGTTTCTTCAGCCATGCTCGTGGCGTGGGTAATGGACTTACGCAGCTGATTGTGGTGGGTACTCTTGGCGTCTACTCGCTGCTATCAGTATCTCGTGTCGTGAGCAACGTCGTCAACTTTAGTGCTCCGCTTCGTGTGTACCAACACCTGTACGCCAACGTGCTGCCGAATCCTGAAACTGGTATGCTGCTCAACTCCCCGAACGCTGCAGCTCCAACGGTAAACCTGTGCCTTCTGAAGGAATGGTACCGCTTTCCGACGAGTTTCTTCATCCCGTCTAGCAGCACCAAGGTGCAATTTGTAAAGTCGTCGTTCTCCGGTTTGCTGCCGAAGCCTTTCGAGGAGCACGAGAACGGCACGTCCATCATCCCCAGCGCCATGAACGACCAGAACCGAGAGGAGCCCAGTCGCTACGTGCCCATCGAGACCTGCGACTACGTCGTGGACCTGAACCTGCCCGGCCAGCAGGAGACCAAGTTTTGGGAGGAGCCAGCCACGTGGGAGCTCGTGCATTCCGAGCCATTCCTCGATGCGGAACGCTCCAAATCGCCGTACCGATCGTTCTACATCCCGATGCTAACGCCACAGCACGTGAAGTACGCGGACTATGCGATCTACAAACGTAAGAAAACCGCGACAAATTAGAGGAAAATGGAAGATGAGTACAGGTACGGTATCCATGGATGTTGGGTAAGTTTAGAGCCGACAACTTGTGTTTCATGGTACAAATCACCTATCGTTCAATGACGGATACTTTACCCCAATTTGGGGTAAAGTATCCGCCTTGCAGTTGCGACCCAGATTCAATGCAAAGCGGATGCAGTTGGCAAGCAGCTGAGCATTAGCCAGTGCGTGCGATGAGAATCTCATCATGAGATACTGTACCATCGTCATGTAGTAATACGTAGCTTGTTACCCGTTGAGCTTACCAATTCGGTGGCACCAGCCCTACTTAAAATCCCCCGCTAGAGTCTGGAAGACCTGCTCCATTTCGATCTTCTCCACTGCGTCAAGCCGTGCCAGAGCCAGCAGCAGCTCTCGCTGCGCGCCCTGCACGGCGACGGAGTTGCTGATCCACAAGAATGTGGAGCCGCTGAACAGCTCGCTGTGTCGTGCCAGCAGATCCTTCACTGGCTGCTGGGTCTGCGCCGCGAAGCTCTGCAGCGACTCGGCCACGCACGAGGTGCGCTCGGTGCGGCCCATATCCGTCGCGTCGGCGCAGTCCTGCAGCGCCTGTGCGGGCGATGCCAGCTGCACCATGACGTCCACGCGCACCTCTGTGTCGCTGCGGATCGCGCGCTGCAGCTCCGCCGACAGCTTGGACTCTTCCGCCGCAGAGAGAGACGCCGCCATCGCAGCCAGTAGCAGCGCCAAGGTTGTGCGCCGCATTGATGAGTGTAATGACTGACGGTTGCAACGGAAACTACCTCTTTAAACACATAGGACGATCTATGAGGTATGACAGGGTTATCAGACGTGCGACAAGACTGCATCGTCGTTAACGTCAAGATGCTGTTCTACCCAAGATTCGAGCTCCATATTAGGTGAGAAGAGTGGTTCCTTCGGTGTTAAGTTATGCAATCAATCGCTTAGACGAAGACGCTGTCCAGGACCTGTGGCGCCTGCACCAGGTCGTAGAGGAAGTCTTCTTCGCACTGTAGGGTGAGTCGTGGGAGGTCGTCGATCAGCTGTTGCTTCAGGGCGGGGGCGGATCGCGCGCCGCAATTGCGCGCGTCGACCGCTCGGAGACATTGCAGCGAGCAGCCCGCCAGCCGCGCGTTGATCGCCCGCGTGTACACGGGGCGCACCAGGAAGCCCTGGCACTCGGTGGCTGACGTCTCCGGCGCGCAGTACTCGCTGAACTGGCGCAGCTCCTTGCGCGCCACGCACACCTGCAGCCCGTCGTCGAGGTAGCACTCGAGCCAGACCTGGTCGCGGGCGCGGCGGCGCGAGCCGTACTGCGGCCTCGTGGAGTGCACCACCCGCGCGATGCTGTTGACGGTGTACAACACCTGCCCCGCGCCTTCGTTCTCGAAGCCGGCGGCGGCTTCGGTGCTCGCTTTCCAGATCTGGCGGGCCAGCGGCCGCATCCTCATGGCCTCGAGCGCCTTGGCGCTCTTCCACACGACGCGGCTGGACGAATCTTCGTCATCCTCCTCCTGGCACAGCAGATGGCGCCAGCCGAAGACCTGCCGCACCCTGCTGCGTCGCCGCAGGTGGCTGCGGCTGGCGCTGCCGTTGAGGTGGCGCAGCTCGCTGGGCACGGCGTGCATGGCATGCAGCACGCGCAGCGTGTCGCGGCTCGACAGGCCGGGCAGCGCGAACTGCAGCGACCTGGGCGAGCCCACGGAGGCGCGAGCGGACTGCTCGTGCTCCCAGCTCGTGGCCCTGCAGTCTGCTGCTGAGACCCGTTGGCGCTTGAAGCCACGACGCGGTGAGATGACCACACTGGCCCAGCGCTTGTGGGTCTGCGAATGGTGCTGATGGCGAACGACGGAGACTTGGAGCTGCTGGCGCTTGCCGCTCGACGGCAGCCAGCACATGTCGGAGTCCGTGTCGACGGGGTCTTGAAGTGACAGCAGTGGGCACGCCGCGAGTCTGCAAGGATGAAGATGCAAGAGAGGCGTGAGCATGGAGCGCGCAAAGTTTAAGGCCAGTGGCGTCCGCACGCACGTTGAAGCGGACGGCTGGAACTTGCAGTCCCAGGACTGCAGGGCGGCGATGGGCGCCAACTCGGGCGAGGCCTCGCGCTCGGGGTGGTCAATGGGCTGGCACACGACGCCCATGGCGGCGAGATCGAGAATGGCGATCCGCGGGTGAGCTTTTGCCAGGCAGCTGGCTGGCTGGCTGGAGATCGCGCCCAACGTTGCGGTTGTGGCTCCGCGCACCGAATGGAGAATGGGTTGGTGGCGACCGATGGTTTGAAAAGGGAAAAGGGAAGGTGCGGGACGTTGCCCATCTCCCTTAGGTCCCACTTTTTCCATAAAAAGGGTACCGTCGTACGTGAGCCCTCGCTTGTACTGTTACAGTACAGTACCAATACAAATGGTACAGCCTTCGCCCGTTAGGCGCACCTCTTCTTTCGCATCCCCTGCCATATCTGAGGATCCCAATCGTATAACCACAATAACATACAGTCTCATCCAGCCCCATCAATAATTCCTTTCTAATAAGATCGGTGTAGACATGCACACAACATGAGGAGCACTGTACTGTCAGATTGCGAGTCGGCCTCGCCTGGACTCCAGGCTGGGGTCTCCAGCGAAGGCGTGGTAGGTGATGTGGGGGTAGCATACTGCTGAGCAGGCTGCCAGTGCCGCAGTCCTTTGTTTTCCTCGGAGCGAGGGCGCCCTCAACGCGACAGACGAAACCGCTCGCAAAGCGTCGACGCGAGCGCCGAAATCGCATTGCTCGCGGACATGAACTGCACACTGTACTGTGCAGTGCAGTTCACACTCTCTGGAATCAGACCTTGGCGCAGGAGTCTGCCAGACTCAGAGGCTCTGAGTCAGAGCGCGCTCCGTCACAGTATATCTGATCCGCAGTCACCTGCCTCAGGCACAGGCAGGCTGCCTGCCTGTGCCTTGGTGAACTGCACGGCGCCCCAGCGCCCGCCGCGAAGGTGCCGCATCGGCGACAGGAACGCTGCGCGCGCACGAGCAGCAGCACTTCGGAAGCGCATTTACGGCTGCAACTACTGTACCGGAACTCGCAACGAGAGCAACCCTCAATTTGCGGGACCGTTGGGGCTTTCACCTTGCAATGCTTTCAACGACGTTACCGCTGAGTCAGCGGCGCTGACAGCTTCCGATCACTTTGGCGACAAGTGAAACGGCTAGACCATAATGAGGAATACCCCTCCAAGACGGGTTCCAACGGCGGCTACATCAAGGAGAATCTCGGCGGCGGGAGCGAGGTGTACCAGCGCGCATTCTGCCGCGGTGGACATGGACCGAGATCTCAAAGGCGCTAAGAGCATCATTGGCAAGAACGTCGAGGTGCTGTTCCAGCCTCGAAAAATTCAAGCAGTGCCGTCTTCATCGCGGAGACCTGCCGCCGACTGCAAGAGCTCCTTAGGCGTCACACAGTGCTAGTAATGAAGAAGCTTAGCCACGTTGCTCCGTTGAGTTGCTTAGGGGGGTCTAGCTGCACGACCGTCCGAGCGGCCCCCGGCGCCTCGGCTACAGGAACGCTGCTCGGGCATGAGCAGCGGCACCACAGGCTACATGCACAAGATAGCTGCAACTTTGCAACGAAAGCCCTCGAGCACCTCAATTTGCGGGAGCGAGACTTTCGCCTGCACCGCTGACAGCTCTGCCTCCGAGCCTGTCGCAGTGCGCCTCGAAGCAAGCCGCCGTTTGCGATTCCCCTGCCGTGCTGAAATTGGGGACGCCTGGATTCGGATGGGAGTGCGGCTCTTGTCTTATCCGCGGCGATCCAAACCTATCGAAGTGTACGCACTGTGCAATTCCTGCCGATCAAAGCTGCGAGAAATATGCTAGTTTTTGTAAGTCGCTGGTCTGCCAGCGGCCTTGACCCGCGACAAACAGTGCGTATGACACCGAAGACCTCCTGGTCGCCCGTCACAAAGCTCGGGCGGCGGCAATGGCGGCGAACAGTACATGTACTCGCTCACTCTCGAACTTCCCTCCGCCGGAGCACCGCACTGTTCGCAGGCTCGGAGGACAATACAATCGTAGCTAGCACACCATGTCAGCAGCACAACGGGACACTGGTGCAGCGGTGGACTCGCCCGTCAGCGCCAGCGCGATGCTGGGCTCGCCGACACACAACTACAACGCGATGCTGAGTCGCGGAGACTCGCTCGACATCCCGGACCAGGACTACGTCCCGCAGGCCTCAGCGCGCGAGATTTTCCGTGAGCCCTCGGAGGCCCAAGCGCAGACCATCAGCGACAGAGGCGGCTACTCGTACAGCATTCGCCCAACGGAGGCGGACGCCAACTCGCCCGGTCGAGTGACGTTCTCGTACTCCAGTGGCAACAACAACAACAGCGGTAGTGGAGTCGGCCTGGCTGGCGCTGCCCCCGTGGCACTTGCCCGCCCGTCGATGCTCGAGCGAAACATCGAGGCCGTGAGCGAACCGACAAGTGCCGGGTTTGCAGCCAAGACGAAGCACTACAACGGTCGCTACCGGGTGCGTCTCGATGCCACTAGTTTTGCTAGTCAAGAATACCTACAGTGGAGTCTAACAACCGGTTTATGGTTCCGTGGGGTTGTTTGAAAATCTTACAGAGGTGGCCAGGTGTGGTGTTGATTCTGGCGATCGTCATTGGCGGCGTGGTGGCTATCACCTTCGCTGCCATGCACACGCACACTTCCAGTACAGCCCGCGAAGAGGCTTATCAGAAACGAAAGGCTGGCGCCTCCGCCATTACTGGCGGTGCCAGTGGCAGCGGCAGCGACCTGGTTTCGGACGACGGTGAAGTGGACAACCCCAAGTCGTACCCGGACATGGGATGCGAACTCCCGGACTATCAGAGCAAGGACGGACACATCTACGCTGTCGCTTCGAACGGCACAGAGGTGGCGGTGGACATCAAGGGTATCAATTGGTTCGGCATGGAAACAGGTACAGCTATCCCACTTGGACTCTGGGACAACTCCGAGAACGGCACCACGGCGTACCAAATCGCGTACTTCTTGGAGACGAACAAGTTCAACGCGGTCCGCCTGCCGCTTTGTATCAACTGGATCCTCACGAACCAGGCACCCGAGTCGTCGTTGATCAACACGGCCGAGAATCGGGCTATCTCCATCACGAGCTACATGTCGCTCCTCAAGAGTCTCATCAAGGCGCTGGCTTACCGGAATATCGGCGTGCTCCTCAGTTTGCACACTCTTACGTCGACGGTGAGTGGTGGTCTCTGGTACAACGATAACATCACCCAGAGCGATTTCTTGGACGCCGTCGATACACTTACGGGAGACCTGTGTAGCAACAAGTACTGGAATGTCATCGGCCTCGATTTGAAGAATGAGCCGTACCAGGGCACGTGGGGTGACGGTGAGGACACGGACTGGCGCGAAGGCGCGCAAACCATCGGCAACCGCATGCTGAAGGGCTGCTCGAACTGGATGGGTTTCGTTGAGGGCATCTACGCGTCGCACACGCTCACTATCAACGATACCGACTTCAGTTTTTACGATTGGTATGGCAGTGGTCTGCAGAAGGCCAACGAGTATCCGGTGGAGTTTACCACGGACAATAAGGTGGTGTATGCGCCACACTACTACACACCGGTACGAACATCCTTTCTGCATGATACATTTCTGCTTGATACTAACAATTCCTTGTGTGTAAAACAAAAAAGGCTGTGTATCCACAGACGTACTTATTTGGTGGAGGCACGAGTGGTGATAACGGTGAGTTGGACGACTACGTGGAGCTGTCCAATTCGTCACTAAAGACGCGAATTTCGGCCACGATGGACGAGATGTTCGGTTTTATCGCGGATAATAAGTCGGCTGCACTGCTCCTGGGCGAGTTCGGCGGTCTGTACGCGACCGATCTGATGCCGGAGCTCACGACGAAGCGCTGCACAGATTACTCGATCGAACTCATGGTGGAGAACGGTTGGTCCGGCGGGTTCGTGTGGTCTCTGAACCCGGAGAGTGCTTACCAGTACAACCCGGCCGATACGTACGGCACCTTCACGGAAGGTGTGCTGGAGGACGATTGGCTGACAGCCAACAGCGAGTTTTTGGCGGGCCTGGAGGCGATGAACGACCTCGAGCATTTGCGCATGATGCCGTGCTTTGAGACGGAGGACTCGGACTCGGGCTCGTCCGGCTCGGACTAGAGTTTTTGAGGACCGGTTAAGTTAAGCACGTAGACACCTCCGCGAAATGTATGACAGCACAATACACGTCTACAACTTCGTACAGCAAGTACGCCTAGTTTTCTTTTATTAAAAAATAAAGCATGTTCTATACTACAGTGATCCTCCCCGTTATGCGTATTGATTCATCGATCTTATTAGAAAGGGATTATTGATGGGATTGGAAGAGACTGTATTTTAGTGCATTTGTACGATTTTAATCAGCAAATATGGCAGGGGATGTGAAAGAAGAGGTGAGCACACCATTTGGTGTTCGAATGAGGTCGTGCAGCGAGATACAAGTATCGAATCGATACCATCGATTGGAACACGGAGAACTGCCCGGCGGGATCGGCGACCGCCACCGACGACGATAACCTTGAGCGATGGCGATATGCCATATTGCCATCGCTCAGCTCCGAGAAAATTTTAGCAGGCGAGGCTAGTGGCCGCAACAGTGTTGCCAACATGGCAAATTGCCATCGCCATCTGAGATCGGTCCGGCGCTGAACCGATGGCAGAAACGAACATGCGGCGGTGTTGGACACTGTCACGCCGGCAGGCTGAAGCGCCCGCTTCAGGAGATAGGATATCATACGGATATCACCGCCATCGTCGGCGGCTAGTGCCTTTATCACGCGGGCGGCTTCGGATAGCTCCATCGTTGCTATATTTTTGGCGTCCGAGCTAGAGGATTCGGCGCTTCGCAACGTAGCGAGCGCGTTAGTCGACTACCGCCGGACTTGATTTTTCGTTTTTTCGGCCGATGCCTAAAAATCCCCTATTCGCCTAGCTTCTATCGCCTACAAATATAGCAACACCCTCTCGTTAGCGACCTTGCGCCTGCTCTCAGCTTTCAACGGTCTCCACAATTTTTGCTAGGCAAATCTCAGCGGCGCTAAACCCGGGGACGCCCTGTCTCAAGCACCATGTTTCCTCTTGATTCCAGTATGCTGGACACGATCCGCCGTGCACGAAGAATGCCACGCCTGCATCCACTTTTGCATTTGCTTCAAGCCAAAGGCAGTTGCCAATGAGACGTGAACCTAAAGCGGAGAACCTCGTGGAGTCGCCCGCGGCGTCCAGCCAGGCGCCGAGCTCTCCCACTTACAATTATAGCGCCATGCTCAACCGCGAGGACGTCCCCGAACAGCGCGAGGTCTTCCGCGAGCCCAGCGAGGCGCAGACCTACGGCGTGCAGGGCGGCTACGGCAACGGCAGCACCCGCTATAGCACCTTGGGTGCTGACGCCAATGCCGGGCGCATGAGCGGCTCTGGCAACGGAGGTGCTAACGCGGGCGTGTTCACTCGCGGCTCGCTGCTGGACCGCAACATCGAAGCGGTCAGTGAACCCACCCCCGGTTTCCTCGAGAAGACGCAGCAAAAGTACAAAGGCCGCTACCGGGTACGTCTGCAGCAACTTTAACTTCTTTCACCTAACGCGAGTGTACAGCGATTTTTAACACTAGCCTAAACTTTTATTTTTCAGAGGTGGCCGGGTATTTTGCTGCTTCTGCTCATCGTGGGCGGAGCTGCCGCCGCCATCACCCTCTCCGCCTTGCACGCCAACAGCACCGCCGACACTCGCGACGCAGACTACTCGCAACGCAAAGCCAACAGTGAAAAAATCTCGGGCGGCGCCAGTGGCAGCGGCACCGACCTCGTCTCAGACGACGGAGTGGTGGACAACCCCAAGTCGTACCCGGACATGGGCTGCGAGCTGCCGGACTACCAGAGCAAGGGCGGCCGCATCGTGGCCGTGAGCTCCAACGGCACGGAGGTGCCCGTGGACATCAAGGGCATCAATTGGTTCGGCATGGAGACAGGTACAGCCATCCCACTTGGACTCTGGGACAACTCGGAGAACGGCACCACCGCCTTCCAGATCGCCACCTTTTTGGCAGATAACAAGTTCAACGCCGTCCGCCTGCCGCTGTGTATCAACTGGATCCTCACGAACCAGAAGCCGGAGATTTCGCTCATCAACACGGCCGAGAACCGAGCGGTGAACGTGACGAGCTACATGGCGCTGATCAAGAGCATTGTCAAGGTGCTGGCGTACCGCAACATCGGCGTGCTGCTGAGTATGCACACGCTCACGTCGACCGACAGCGGCAGTCTATGGTACAGCGACACGATCACGGTAACTGACTTTCTGACCGCCGTGGACACGCTCACCAAGAACCTCTGCAGCGAGAGGTACTGGAACATCATTGGCATCGATGTCAAGAACGAACCGTCCAAGGCGACGTGGGGCGACGGAACCGCCACGGACTTCCACGCCGGAGCCAAGAAGATCGCCGACCGCATGCTGGACGGCTGCTCCAACTGGCTCGGCTTCGTGGAAGGTGTCAACGCCGACCACACCGTCACGATCGACGGTACCGCCTACGACTACTACGACTGGTACGGAGGTGGGCTGCAGAAAGCGGCTGACTACCCGCTCACGTTCAGTACGGCCAACAAGGTGGTCTATGCGCCACACTACTACACACCAGGTACGAAAGTCGCTTGATCTGATCTTTGTCTTGCTTGTTGTGTGAAAAACTAAGGATGCATCTGCTTGTGCATGATTTTTTTTAGCTGTATATCCACAGAGTTACTTTTACAACGGTGGAACCCAGGGTTCGAACGGTGCTATCGCTAACTACGTGGAGATCGATGACAGTACGCTCAAGGCACGTATCAAGGCCACAATGGCCGATATGTTTGGATTTTTGGGCGATGACAACTCGTCCGCGTTGCTGCTGGGTGAATTCGGTGGATTGTACTCCAAGGATCTGCACCCAGAGCTCACCACCAAACGCTGCACCGACCTCAGCATCGAAGTGATTGTGGAAAGCGGCTGGGCTGGTGGTTTCGTGTGGTCCCTGAACCCTGAAAGCGCTTACCAGTTCAACCCCGCTGATACATACGGCACGTTCACGGAGGGCATCCTGGAGGACGACTGGCTTACTGCCAACAGCGAATTCTTGAAGGGTATGACCGGAATGGATACCTTGGCCAACCTTCGCAAGATGCCATGTTTCGAGACTGAGGTGTCGTCATCGGGTTCAAGTTAGCTGATGAGTAAGTACAGTCTGGATCGACAAGGCTGTGTGGCTTCTGCTTGTCTGCAGATGAGCAGGTGCAATTTTACCCTGTTGGTACTCGGTCAAACACAGTGTACACGTAATATTGAACTTCTTTTACTTCTCTAACAGATACACCAGAGTATCGCGGCATGCCTTTTCTTTTACTTCACTATCAGATACACCAGAGTATCGCGGCATGCCTTTGAGTTTATCGATCCGCTGCATTTTCAGCGCCTCCGGAATCGTTTGCACGACCCCCTCCCATTTTCTGAAGCCGCAAGCGATTTTCAAGTTGTTTGATCTTCCTCCGCAATGACGAAAAGGTAAGTGCTACATCCTGCTCGCGTTGCAATGCCGTCATCTACAAATAAAGTGAATAGCTCGGTTAGCGAAGCTGAAAACCGCGTTGGGGACTTCTGACCGACGTACGATGTAGACCGTCAACGAGTTGCGAAGGAAGAATGTGATCAGCAAGAATATGAACAGGAGCATCCACGGCACGAAATTGTTGCCTAGCACGAGCGCGTAGAACGCAGACGCAACACCGGACGATGTGATGTAGTTCAAGAGAGGGGTATAGCCCATTGCAACGTTAACAAACGGCCCACAAGCGTATTCGCATATGCACAGAGGGTAACCAACCGAACATTCCGACCCCGTCAGGAAGTACGAGCTCTGAGACAGTCGAAAGCACATACAAAAAATTAGCCTAACTGAACTAAAGCAATAAAATAAAGCAAAGTGTACCGATGAACGGGTAGTATCGATTGTGCATAACTTCGTGGTGGCATTGTAGCTGTTTGCCACGCAAAGTATATCGTCGCTTGAAGATGCCAGCGAATCTTGTAGGCCACATTGCTTCGGTAGACGCGTGTTCAGCAGGAAAAAATGGGTGAACCCCAGGAAAATGAGCACTGTGCAGAAGTAGAACTTGATGAAGAAACTTCCGGCATCCTTGGCACCCCACGGGTTCACTGGTTTCTTCTGCAAATACTACAACCAGTCGTCAGGCAAAGCAAACGAGGATATCTTATCACCACACCAATCTAAACGGAACAGTACCATGAGAATAAACTTGTCGAACTTGAAGTTTACTACGTGTAACAGGAGAACTAGTAGTGCGGTTGTTGGGGCCAGCGGTATAGCCACCAATGCGATCGTGCAAGAATACAATAGCGCCACCATTTTCTGAGGAACCAGGAACTCGGACTTCGTCAGTAGGCTCTCTGTTTGCCCTTCAGCTAGGTTCTTTGAAGTGTCTTCTACGAGTAAAGAGGTCAAATCTGGCACTTGATCAGCGTCACCGCGAACGACTATTCCATCATTGACTTCCTCGACTATTGCGTGAGGTGTGACTTTGGCTCTCTGCTTTGCCTTCTTAGCTGTAGTTCTTTTTTCTCGCTGGTGTCGCCAAATAGCCTTCAACATATTTATCACCACGCCAATCAACGGCGCTGATATTGCCATAAATTTGCTTACACTGAAGTCTGTCAGTACCAGCGTTAGCAGACCTGCTGACGCTTGTTCAGCACGGCAATTAAAACTTTCCGGCTTAAATCTTAGCATTACATTCTTACGGACGGTTGATCCGTCGAACGTGAGCAGTTCCAATATGTTTTGAGTCGAGGTCAGCAACATCGGGTCGAGGAGCAACGCGAATGAGAAAAGCTGAATCAGCACGTTGAGGATTTTGGCCAAATACAACCGTGTCACCATGGCTTTGATAGCAAAGCCTACATCGTCCCATTTCTCGATCGCAGTCAATATGGATATGAGTTTCGGGAGAATAGCGTTGATTACAGTCACCACGGCAGGAACGATACTACTGGCGTACGGTGCGAAGATGGCAGCCTTCGCTGCTAGCTGAAGTTGGAGCTGTGACGATTGTGTGGTAAGCAGGATGATGAGACACCAACTTGCAGCTTGGATAGCCACGTAAAATATGAAGGCGACAAAACGCCGGGCGTACAAAATATACTTCTGTTTCCTGCAGGTAGAAGAAAAGTAAGTATGACTCAAGACAAACGCAACATGTACGGTTAACATGAATCCTCATACTTGGTTCTTGATTTGATTGTCTCCGCACGTTTTTCCTCCTCCATAGCGATTTTTACTTGCTCAGCAATCGTCTTTTTCAAATCGCTGACTTGCTAAAGCAGACTCAACAAGAAAATTAGCTCAACGTCACAGAAAAAGTTAAACTCACATATCTACTTACATCTGGCGTCATGAGCGAGAAATCCCAAGCATTTAGTAGAATTCTGCTGTACTTCGGCTGCGAGATGACCGTGTTAGCATTGAGTACGCGCTTTTCGCCCAGGCAACTGTATTTAGTACACCTTCTCGCTGGCATTGTCGACAGCTTGGACAGTCTTAGACATTCGGTCTTCGGCTATCCACTTGCGAAGTGTGAAAAGCAGCAGAAGAAGTTCCATCCAGAGTAGAATAGCCTTGCAAGATCATTGATCAGTGTTAGTTTTTTATATATATGTGATCACAGCCACATTGTAGTAGATACACAAAAGGCGTCCGAACCGAGTATACAAAGGCTTCGTCTGGAAAATATCCCGGAAGTTGGAGGAAGGTGGGAATGACACCCGAATACGCCATCCAATTCACGCTTGCTGACTGTAAATGATCGCCAAGTTAGTAAGTCGGTCATCTGAAATGACTAAAAAACTTGTGCCAGATCCAACCTGATGAAGAAGATACAAAATGTGCAACACGAGAAACACAAAGCACGGGAGCGACATAACCATAAATGTCATAATGATCCAGCCAAAAAAGCGAAAATACGAAGATACGGAGGATCCAAACTGCGCCTCGATCTGCCGGATATCTGTCGTGAATGGGTACAGCCTGCGTCGTAGAAACAAACGAAACTTCTTCAACTTCAAGCGAATTCCTCGTACAGCCGCCCGATTTGTTCCGTCGCTAAGATCAGCTTCCATCATTTCCTGAGCATCCGCCGCTCCGTTCAACATCTGCTGCCGCATTTCACGCTGCCTTTGAGCTTCCACTTCCGTCATCCTCGGTCCATTTCGCCCTCCACCTGCACCTGCAATGCCGAGCTTAAGTTGCATCATAGCACTGTTGCCTCCACCCCCACCTGCAGCTCCTCGAAATCTCAGAATCGTCTCTTTCTCCTCCTCCCACTCCTCTTGGGCTGAAACAAGTTCTTGCTGGGCGAGTTGCAACTCGTTTTGCAGATTGGAGATAGTTGCCTGGGCCTGCGTCTGCGCAACTTGCAGCCTCTGCACCATTTTGTCTCGATGCTGCAACTGCTTCTCCAGCAAGCGCAACTTTTTACCCACAAGAGCCTGTCGGTACTGGGGCATGTGACTCACGAACCCTTCGCTAGTCGTCTCGGAATCATTTGCCGCGTCTTCTTCGTCCTCTTCGTAGTCCTCGACGTTCCAATTATTCGCATCAGCAGGGAACGAGGTGAGTTTTGCCACTTGTTTGTCCACTGCCGCCTCAATGGCCTCCAAACTCAATGAATTCCTACAAACGTGCAACACGAAAGTGGAAGTGTTAACACTGCTGCCACCGCCAAACTTCAAGATGCAACAAAGACTCGCTTAACCTCATGCCGCTGAAGCCAGGCACATCGTCGCTGTCGTCCTCACCATGCAACATCTCTGTCTAGCCACGTCTCTTCATGCTCACATCGGAATTAGCCGGTGCTCTCTAAACGCGCACACCACTTTTACACAAACTCGAATCAAAAGCAAACACCAAAGCGATAGATCGCTCTTCACCTTTCGCCTCTCGATGCCATTTACGCACGACGAGCTGTCCACCAATTTGTGGTACTACGTGCAAGACTCTGTCGTCCACTCTACGAAGAAACACCACGTCAAATCCCACCACAAACCCAAGGCGAAAACCTCTAAAATGACGCAAAAGCCCAAGGCGGAACCCCCTCACGCCGCGGATCTGGAACTCTTCGACTTCGACTGCAACTTGACGCATGAAGACCTCCGCGACAATGTCTCAGCTTTGATGCAACAAGCTGCAGCTGTCGGGGTGAAGGAGATGCTGGTGCCTGGCGCCACCATCGACGAGTCCCAACGGGCCGTCGAACTGTGTCGGCAACACCCGACCACTCTCTTCCCCACGGCGGGGGTGCACCCTTACAATGCACGGGCAATGCCCACGCAGCAGGAGTTGAGTATGCTTAAAGGTCTCATGGAGTTGCAAGAGGTCCGGGCAGTGGGGGAGTGCGGGCTGGACTACTCGCCGAGTTTTCCGGAACCGGAGTTCCAGAAGAAGTGGTTCGTCGAGCAGCTCTTTCTAGCCTGCGAGCTGAAGAAGCCGCTGTTCCTGCACGAGCGACTGGCGCACCAAGACTTTATCCAGTTGATCGACGAGGCCAGCTCGAAATCCGGCGGGTACTTTCCTCCGGCGGTGGTGCACTGCTTCACAGGCAACGAGGAGGAGCTCAAGGCCTACGTCGCTCGTGGTGACGACTGGTACATCGGCGTCACGGGGTTCATCTGCAAGAAGCAGGGCGCAGCTCTTCAAGAAATGGTGAAGCACATCCCGCTAGAGAGGCTGGTGCTGGAGACGGATGCGCCGTACATGGGCTTCCCCAAGTGTCGCCGGGCTGAGAAGAGTGACCATAAGAAGCAGTACCCGAACGTGCCCAGCGCGATGCCCCTCGTGGCTCAAGCTGTTGCGGCGGCTCTAGGTCGGTCGCCGCAAGAAGTTGCCAAGATCACTTGCGCCAACGCACGTCGCTTCCTGCGCCTATGATAGACATACATCTACAGTTACTCCACTTGCGGAAGGAAGAAGTTGCGTCAAACTCTTAGAGTACGTTTTTCACATGCAGGTCATTCTTTAGATACTTGTAAGCGTTAAAACTATCCTAAACTGGCGAAAATCGTCGGCAACTTGCCACGCTCGCATCGACGTAATAAAACTGGCTGGCAACACGGAAAAGAGAGGCAACACACGCCTCCTCCTCTTGCCGTCCCTTTCTTTCTGATACTGTAGCATAACAACCAATATGGTACGGAGGACGTCTCTAACGGGCGTCTCGGGGCGGGGTGTTGTTAAAAGCGATGATGCTCCTCATCTGTTGCTCGCCCGCCTTGGCGTTCCACTGCACGTCCTCGTGCAGCTGGTGGCTGTGGTCCTCCTCGACGCTCTCGCACTCGCTGTCCGTGCTGAGCGTGCTGCTGTTGGAGGACGAGTGCGGCGACGAGAGCCGCGGCTTGGTGCACTTGTACACCTGCTCGAAGGTGTCGTCCCGCTCGCGGAGCAGGCGGCTGATGTTGCCGGCGATGGTCGCGACGCTGCGCTCGTCGTTGGCGACCGTCATGTCCCAGGTGAAGCCCTCGTAGAAGGCCAGCGTCTCCTCCATCCACTCGCGCTTGTGCTCGTTGAGCCGCAGCCGCTCCGGCTCGAGCGCCAGCCGCGCGCAGATGCGGCGCCACAGCAGCTCGCGCTCCACCTGCACGTGCACCGTGTAGAACTGCACGCCGGCGAAGCGCTGCACCTCGCGCATCTGCTCGCGGATCACGGGCTCCAGCAGCCGGCCCTTGGCCGAGTAGAGCACGGCGCTGAAGGGCGAGCGGTCGGCGATGAACACCTGCTTGCGGCCGGGCCGCACGCGCTCGGCCAGACGCAGCACGCGCTCGAACCAGGAGCAGACCCACGACGTCTCCATGAGCAGCGACTGCGGGTGCAGCGCGTAGGACGGCATGTCCATGAAGGCCTCGTCCAGGATGTCGTAGCCCTGCGCCTCGAACTCGTCGCACAGCGCGGTTTTGCCGCAGCCTGGGAGAGGGAATTAAGGGATTGATTGGGTTAAGTGGGTGCGTGTTGCCGGTTAGGCTAGTGTTAATTTTTAACACTTACCGTGGCAGCCTTCGAGCGCGACGACGACGAGTTTAGTCTCGGGTTTCATGGCTGCGTGGAGGCTGATTGGGTAGGCAGTGCGGGGCGCGTTGCGATGTGAGAGAGTGTGGGAATCTCGCTGTTGCCCTTTCAAGTGCTTGCTGCTTTTGAAAAAGGCGCGCCAAAAGTTGTGTGTGAAGAGGTTAGCTAGGCGGTGAAGGGGGAGTTCGCTGTTTTGCGGTGTTGGGAGGAGGGATTCGGGTGAGAATAGGATTCTTGTGCTTGGCGACGATTGGTCCGCCCTCATGGTCGCCGGCTCTTCTGTGCCTTTGGCGCCAAAAACCAGAGCTCGGTTTGACTCGCGCGCACGCGCCTGCCACGCTCTCGCGCAACATGCGTCGATTTGAAAGCGGTTGGCTCGACCTTCGGCGCACACGCAGAGCGTAGCCATGTGGGAGCCGCATGAGCAAGCGGCTGCAACAATGCAGCGCCGCAAGGAAACGAAGCGGATGAATGGGCCCAGGTCGTCCGCGGCCATGGTCAGGAGCAACAACTGTCGCGCCCAGGCATACATACAACCGACTCATTTGCGCGTCACGGCAGTAGTAAGCACAGGAAGCCGTCAATCCGCTTCGATTGTCGCTGCCTGGGTTTGTAGTCCGTCCAACTTGAACGGCCAAGCACCACGTTAAAGCAACAAGTTCGCTGCATGTGAACAATACTACCGATGCAACCTGTTGCTGCCCGCACTCGAGGAAGTCCATGTACGTGCAGTGTAACTTCAATTTGTCGTCCTAAACTTCATGTAGCCATCTCTGGATACAATGGCTACACCGCCTTCCTCTCCAACATCATCGACCTGTCTTGTGTCACGCGGGCGGACCTCCCCATGCGTGTCAACGGCGCCGCTCAAAGCCTCCCTCGCTCCCCTGATCCGCCCCCCATGGTCTTCTGCGGCGCCGACTTCCAGGTGTCCCAGGCCCCCGTGGCGCCCGTGGCGCTGCAGGCGGCGGCCAAGAAGAGCGTGAACGACGCGGCCAAGAAGACGTCGGGCCTGCGCGAGTTCGCGGCCGAGCTGCAGCGCCGCCTGGAGCCAGCAATGGGCTCCGGCTGGCACGTGCTCGTGGGCGGGGACTTCGCCGTGGACCTGCGCTACGTGCGTTCTCTCTTATTTTATATACATAATATAAATTATGACAATCTTCCTGACTGATTGGGCTGATCGGTGCTGCAGCGCAAGGGCGCGTGCGTGCTGCTGTTCAGCAAGGCCAGCAAGATGAAGGTGCTGCTGTACCGCACGACGCCGGCCGTGGGCGCCAAGCCCAAGCAGGAGCACGAGGCTTTGAGTGGAGACAGTGAAGAGCTGAACACCAAGAGGAAGATCGTGGTATTCGAGAGCGACATGGAGGAAGACATGCAGGAGGCGGTGGTGGACAAGGCCAAGAAGCTCTACAACTACTACGAGGGCGTGCAAGACAACGAGACCAAGATCGCCCAGGCGCTCAAGGTGGGGTGCAGATTTTGAGGTATTAATTTTGAGAGACCGAGGTGTATCGGGTGCTAACTGAGGTAATATGCTGCAGCACTCGTTGACGTTCGCGTACGGCCCGACGTGGCAAGTGGTGGTGTCATCCTCGCGAGAGTTGTGCTGCCTACCGATCGTGGACGAAGGGACCCATGCCGATTTTACGGTCACGAAGCTGCGGGTAGTGGTGTACCGCCACGCCGGCACGAGTTTGGACCGCCACTTGGACTCGGCGCAGTTCGGCAAGCGGGTGGCCTTTGTGCTGGCCACAATCTGTCTGCTGCTCTACGGCTTCTTGTCGTTGAACTCGTCCGAGGTGATTCAGAAGTGCAAGGGAGCTGCGGCGGCGGCGGGTGACAGTATTCCAGTAGACGGCGTCGTGCTGCCCGAAGGCTGCTCGGCTGAGGACGTGAAGCGGGCAAATGACCACGCGTGGTGGAAGACGGCGGCGATTTTGGGCATGTCGGCCTTCACCATGACAGCGTCGCTCATTCGTATGTACAGCAAGTCGCTGACACCGAAGGTCAAGCGCGCTTAGAACAAAGAGTGGTGTTAGTCTGGGTTGTGCAGTGTGAAATGGTGTCGAGTGCTGTCGATTCCAGTGATAGAGGTGGATAGCAGTGCAATTCAGGGAAGTAAAGTTTTGATTCCGCTGCTGCATACCCCGACGATCGCTTCAAGGCCTTGGAGATGACCGCAAACTCCTCGTGATAGCCACGAGTTGCGGGAATTTATCACTGTGCTCCACCGGATTCAGCTGTGAATTTCCAGATTGTCATTGAACACCGAAGCATGTTCACCGTCGGCTCGCGTTCAGCACAGACATTTCAATAGTGTCGGGTATCACACGTGATCAGGTGTGCTGAGAATATCTTAGCCGATTGGTTGTCATTGCAGTGGAGATCAATAAATCCATGAGGGTCAACTGTTTATGCTTGACGTCGACTTCAGATCCTGCAGATTGGCCATCTCCTCGTGGACGAGCAATCTCCACTTTCGAATTCACCACCAAGAGTTCAATTGACCTGGAAACCATGTTGTCATTGCGCTATCTTGGCGTCGTGGTGGCCGGTTGCGCTTTGTTGACCTCGTCGTCGGCATCGGAGACCTATCGAGATGCCACTGCATCCAACTCCACCAATTCTGTCGCTGGGAGCAGCAGCACCAGAAATTCGACTCTGTGCTTCTCCGCCGGCTTCCTCTTTGGCACGGCGTCGTCGGCCTACCAGGTGGAGGGCGGCTGGAACGCCACCTACAAGGAACGCAGCATCTGGGACAACTTCTGTCGCGACACGTCCAACGGCGTGCCCTGCGCCAATATGGCCGACGACTTCCTTCACCGTTACGACAGCGACATTGCACTCATGAAGAACGACGGCTACGGCACCTTCCGGTTCTCCATTGCCTGGGCCCGCGCCATGTCGTGGAACGAGACGACCCAGCGCATGCAGGCGAACCCCGAAGGCCTGGCGTTCTACCACTCGCTGGTGGACGAGCTGCTGGCCAACGGCATCAAACCAATCATGACGTTGTACCATTGGGACCTACCGGCGACTCTGCAGTCGGCGTTCGACCCTCCCGGATGGCTCAACGAAGCTATGGTCGACCACTTTGTCGACTACGCGACGCTGATCTTCGAGGAGTTCGGTCAGGACGTGGAGTACTGGACAACGTTCAATGAGCCGGCGTCATTTATCCTCACCGGGTTCGCCTACGGCTACGGCCCTCCGCAGCTTGGCAATTCGGCCACCAACGCTTACGAGGTGGCTCATGTGGTGCTGCTTGCTCACGCTGCAGCAGTTAAGAAATTCCACGAGCTGAGAGATGCCGGAACCATTCAAAGCTCGGCACGTATCAGCATCGTCATTAACTCCGACTGGGGCGTGCCGCTGAACAATTCGATCACCGAGGATGTGGCTGCTGCCGAGCGCAAGAACCAGTTCCACTTGGGCTGGTTCTTGAGCCCATTGACAACGGGAGACTATCCCCAAGTCATGCGAGAACGCGTGGGCGATCGTCTACCCAACTTCACGGCCGAGCAAAGCGCTCAGGTGAAGGGCTCGTACGACCTACTGATGCTCAACTACTACGCGTCGTACTCGACGACGGACTGCGACTCGGAGCGCTCGGAGACAAACTGCTCCAGTCTGACGCTCGGTTGGGCCTCGGACCTTGGAGTCGACGATTCCCGCAACCCGGAAGGTAGCCGTCACGCCTACGGAAGCATCATGGACCCCGATAGCTGCTCCAGCGACTCGGGCTACCCTCCAGGATATATCCAGGTCATCAAATTCATGCACAGTCATGACACGAGTGCCGATATTCTGCTGACTGAAAACGGTTGGTGCGGCAACGAAACGATCAACAACCCAGACCAGCTCTGGTACCATCGTACGCATCTCGAACAAGTGCACAAGGCTATCTACGAGGAGAGCATCTCGATCATCGGCTACACGGTGTGGGGGTTCATGGACGATTTTGAGTGGACCAGCTACGCCGGACGCCGTGGACTCTACTTCGTCAACTTCACGGATGAGACCGGTGACATCGACGAGTATTCGGCTCTTCCCTCGCAGCTAACGCGTATTCAGCGATCGGCAGGTGCTTGGTACTCGAACGTGGCTACTACGGGATGCTTTGAGCAGGAGGAAGACGACGAAGAGTACTTGATATAAAAATACGAACCAGAAAGGTATGTCCGAGAACATTGGCAAATGGTTTGTTCTTACTAAATTTTTAATTGCTGCGATTTACCTGGACCCGAGACTGTGGCATCTCTACTTCCTCGACCGCGAGTCCTGACGAGACTCAACTTGAGCCCATTCGCACTCCGCTTGAGTCCACGGGTCCACTTCGTCATCGTTACCACGAGGTGTGGCATTGTCCGAGCTTTGAGACACGAGACTCGCCCGTTGAGACCGCCTTCCTTCAACTGCGGCGGCTTCTCCAGCCGCCCACGCTTGTTCTTCAATCACGTAGCTCTGAAGAACCAGAGGACTGGTGGCCCCGCAGGCTGCGCATGCTTCGACGATGAGCTCGTTCTTCAGGGTGCACGAAGAGCACGTCCACGATTCGTTCTCTTCGTCAGACATGCTGGTTGAGGTTGCTTGCAAATCGGTGAATGCCGCCACAGTTGTGATCTCCCCTGAGGGATAAGAGCAGAGGTCGTCACATTCCCAGGAATCACGAGTTCTAATAGTCCTAAGATGGCGAAGCAAGAAGCACAAATAAATGCAGGATCTTATCTCGCCATAAGACAGCAGGCTCGTAAAGTTATAAATGAGATTCACATCGGCTTTTCGTCAGCTGGTATTAATAACTTCGGGGCTTAGAATGTGCTGCAAGGCGAATTTGAACGAGAAAGCCATTTCTACATGGACAAAGCATTATCATCGAATTGATAGTTTAAAAGAAATTCATATCCTGGCTTGAAGACGATTATGGATGGAATAGGGTGACACTATCGATATTGGTGAGCTGTGTGGAGAAGGAAAACGAGCACTAAGCCGATGAGAAACTTCCCTTGGATGCTCTTCCAATACTTTTCTAGCACAAACCCAAGCTGACACAGAGTCGAAATACCGATTTTTGCTCGCACTAACTTGAAGAAGAAGTATAGCGATACCCTTCCAAGCACGCGTATATGACGCGATTTCCAACAGATTTCCAGAATTCATACTCATAAAGCACATAATGTACTTGGCGTTCGGTAAATGATATGCGGTCAGGGTAAAAATCGTAGATGAAAGCGCTGACAGACTTTGAGTACTCCGCAAAAGCAAGAACCCCCGAGGCGTACACAAGTTCAAGTATTTATCTAAGAAGCCTAACGTGGTAGCGGTGAGTGATTTCCACGTCGACTACAAGGATCGCCTCGTTCTCGACGTATAAAGGAGTACCTAAAATGTCTCGAAGTGGAACTGGAAATCGCCACATGACCGACGAAGCCACTACCACCAACTCGTTTGCACCTGCAGTTAGTACCGAAATGAGTAGGCATTCTTGGTGCGAATAGACACCGTGTGGTAACGCAAGGGCGCATCTCGCGTACAAGAGCATTCCAAAAGTTATCACTTATACCCATCTTATCACTACTTGTCTCTAGCTTGACCACAATCCGTACGATACGTTTGCTGCGAAACGTGAGAATGCATTTGATTTTGCTGTGCGGGCGTGTGGTACATATGCGTACAGTATATATTACCGGTCGTCGAAAAGTAAATCAGTGAACTATTTTGTTCTCACTCGAACTCCTCAGCGAACGCAATCTCCTCCAGCACTTCTTCGGGAGAACTCTTTTCGTGCATGAGCTTGGACTCCGTCCAATTGAATGCCACCACGACAGCCGCAAAGCTCCCGAAAGCGAACGCACTGTTAAGTGCCGCTCTCGGACCATGCCGAACTTTCACCATAGCCCCCGCAACAGGTGCCGCTAACAGTGTGTTCCACATGTCACGCTTGTCCCGAAGTTCCTCAATCCCGAACGCCGCCACGCGAAAGAAGCACGTGACCATCGCAATGCGCCCCGCAGTTTCTGGCACGAACACCTTGGCGTGGTGCAATGCACCTCGCAGTCTCTGGCCCTCCGGAGCCGCTCGCATTCCTTCAATCACTGCCAGCACCGAGCCAAACATGGTGCCGTACACGAAGCCTGTGCCTGTAGAATCGCAGACGCGTTGCAACCGAGCTCGCGGGGTTTGTGGCGAACGTTGATCGTGTCGTCTACCAGGAGGAGGCAATAACAGAGAAGAAGGGTCCATCAGGTCGAACACCATCGTCAGGTAGTCTTGGAATGGGGGTACTGTAGTCAGCGGAGACCTTGCCTATGCATGTTTATGCGTCAAAGTTGAAGCAAAAGTGCAACAGCAGCAGGAAGGGTTCAGCAGGATGAGCAGGACAAGATTTGCCTCCAGTCAAACCTCAGGGACAGATCCATGCCTGTGAGCCAAAGATAAATAGCTGTTAGAACTGAGCGTGGCCGATTGAGCTGGCTAAGAAGTGGCGTGCGTACCTTGGTGCACAGTATGGAGGATGAATATGAACGTCATGCAGCCGATCAGCTTGCCCTGTACGCTCATCCAGTATTTCTCCAGCACGAACGCGAGCTGGAATAAAGTGGAGAAACCGAATTTCTTTCGTACGACAATGAAGAAGGTGAACTGGATGACCACAGCCACTGCGGCGGAGGTGCCGTAAAATACGATAGCTGTCCAGAATGCATCGTCAGTGAGCCCGATGAAGGGGAGGATGTACCTGGCGTTGGGCAAGTGGTAGACCACAAGCACATACAGGCCGTAAATGACTGAGCATGCGAAATCGAAGTACTGGGACGAAAGCAGAACCTCCGAGATGCTCATAAGCTCTAGTGTCTGTAACAAAAGCTTGGCATGGTATCGGTGCGAGAACTCGATGTCGTCTATTGTGATAATCCGTTTCAACGGCATCATGGCAATGCGTGAGCGGACTTCGAGGTCTTGGTCGACAATATCGCCGAGCTCTATCGTACACACATCAAGAGACATTGCGGAGAGTGGGTCGATACAGGCAATCTTCTTTGATTTTGTGGAGCGCCTTGAAACAGTACTTGATTTAGTGACACTATCAGGAGGTGGTAACCCCACCGAGATGCCCCCGTGAGCTATAGTGGCAGTGATGCCGTCGTGCTCGCCTCCTTTACCCAAACCATTTTCTAGCGCTCCCGGATAAAGAGCACTCTCCACAATTTTAAGAGCGATTCCGGTAGTCTGGCATTCATCAACTACAAACTTGCGATCGAGACACATCGCCAATTCCAGCACCGACTGGGCAAAGTTCGATCCGATGATAAGGCCGCTGATAGTAGCCGATTGTGCACTTTGAAGGCAGACATTCTGGAAAAATGAGCCGAACACATCCACAGCGCAGAATGATAATTCCGTGGTTATGTCCTTGATAGAGCACGCGACCAGTTTGAGTACGCCCTTAAGCAATGGACGTAACAATGGAAACGCAATAGAAATGAAAGTCTTCGTCCACACTGGAGCACTTGCAAATACGATAGCAACGCCATAAAAAGTAAAAAGTGCGAACAGCTGAGCGAAGTACAGCGGTATGTATCCTTGAAGCCTTGTCCGGTAATACCTGAGCTGCTTACGGAAAACTACAGTGTGAAATAGTACAAAAAATGCTGCGTACGATGGCACCCTCAGAATATCACCGAGAGGAACCGGAAATCGCCAAGCCACTGACAGAACCCCCATGATTAATTCGTTGAACCCAGCAGTCAACACTGAAACCAGTGCACACTGTTCGTGGGAATAAATTCTTTCAGGCAGTCCTAAGCCGCACCGCATGTACATGAGCATACCGAAGGTCATCACGCTGAAGCAGAACCAGGATTGGAAAAAGTATACCGAATTCGAAGTCGCAGAAGCTAATGGGCTCTGGAGAGGGATGGCGGCCAGTACCAGGACTACAGCCAAAGTTGGAAATGGAGTTAGCGCAATGACAGCCAAAGCATGAGGAAGGGTAGTTGTCTGCTGGTAGTTTTCGAAAGCAAGCATCTTCTCAATCGAATATCGCGCCAAGTACAAGTGCGCGCTTTTCCACTCGTGGTACTGTCGTATCAATCGTCTTCCCTGCCGGTGAGCAGTGTTCTTTCGAATTGAAGGACGTCGGATCCGCACTCTCCTGTGAGTGTAGCGGAAGTCTTGGTATATCGACTCAGGGGTCGAGTTTGAAGCTAAGTTGTCGATTGCATCAACACAAGGCATGTCTGCATCGGGAATCCCCGGTGGCTTTGCCCGTACACTGGCCACTTCAGTCATCGTCGTCAAAAGCGAGATGTGCTAGCATCCACAGCAACGTTTTGTTGTATCGTCACTAGCATGACGACACAGCTCTAAAATGGGATCGTTCTCCTTCAGAAACGGACTCGCTGATCGCAATCTGAGGACGAAGGAAGCAATTTTAGCGTGCATGTTGGCGTAAGCGAGTGCAGTGACACCAGAAAGGTGCATTGACACCTTCATCCAAGTTCAATTTCATCCATATCTCTGGGCCTAATGCAAATAGGTAAACTGTTCAATGAGAATTGAGACACATGCAATACGAAGCTAAAGTTTGTACAAACTATGCTGAAATGAGGTGATTGGGGATCTTGTCCATAGAAACACAGAGCTGCTGACTGCAAATTTAGGCCTCTATCACCATCCGTTCTTGTAGTGAGAAACCTTTTGCGGCAATTCAAGTGTGCATTGTCGCAAACGATAGCTCAATAAAGCAACGAAGACTGCATGAACCGTAGGCTGTTCTTTTATTGCTAATCGATTGAGAACAGTCGATGTTTCCCTCTACGTGCAGAATGTGCCACTTCAGTGCACAAAAAATGAAATTGATGAAACCCAAATCCATTTGAGACGACAAGTCGACGAGCTCCCGTCTTGTTGAGCATGGCGAGCTCTTCAAGATTTCTCCTCAATTGAATTTCAGCGACAGATCAGTACCTACAGTACTGTAGTACGTCAGGCAGCACAAGCGCAATAACTTCACTAATGAATTGACAGCAACTAAAGCCGTAGAAATGCTTACCATGATGCACCGTATTGAGCACAAAACTTAGAGTGAAGGAGCCCACAATTTTACCTTGCACACTCATCCAGTACTTCTCTAACACGAAAGAAAGTTTGTACAAGATCGAAAAGCCAAACTTCGCGCGAACCAAAATGAAAGGAATAACAAGGTGCATCCTTCTAAGACAGTATGGACAGCTGAATTCGTAAAAAAAAGTCCAAGTTTCGTTCTCTGATAATCCAATAAACGGAACGATGTACTTACTTCGAGTTGTGCATGTGATAGCCGGTAAGAGAGTACAGACCATAAATAAAGGCGCACGCGACTTCCAAGTACTCGGCAAATATTAGAACCTCGGATGCAAATACAAGTTGAAGTGTTTGCGAGAGAAGCTTGACGTGATGACGATGGACAATGTCAGTGTCGTCAACTGATGATTACCTTGCCCTCGGTGTTACCATTGCTAAAGAAGCAAGCGAAGTTGTTGAAAACTACATGATTGCAGACACTCGACTTGCCTCCGTAACGCCTAGATCGATTGCGCCGACATCAACTGATTTTTCAGGCGAACATGCAACCCTTGACACGGGACTTCGTATGAACCTAGTTGACATTCTCGTTAGTGTTCTCGTTGATGCTCTTTATCGATCTGGATGATGAACGTGCCGTCATCTTTTTCGAGGTTTGAGAGATTTCGGTGGGCGAAACTGCTACGGAAACACCCCGATTTGAAATACAGACGAGGGCGTGAATAAGGAACGGGTGTCATCCTATAACCTTAAAAGCTTAATATTATTCAATTTTAGAGGTAAAAGCTTGAAGCACTGACATTGACCATCGCCATTGGCCAGCTGGGCCTGCTGGCAGAGCTGGGTTTTGAATCTGGGCGGGAAATTCGAATATGACACGAACAAAATGGAGCGGCAAGCACGGAGAATGCGCCTCACCAAGCAGCAACAGCTCGACCTCTGTGCAATGCGCACCCGCGAGCCAACGTGGAGCCTCGCGACGCTAGGAGAATGGGCTCAGGAGAAGTTTGCACTGGACAAGGCGCCGGGCAAATCGTCCGTTAAGAGGATCCTGGACAACGAGAGCTCGCTCAAGCGCATTGCGGTCGACTTTCGCTGCCGCAAGAAGGTGTCGCGGGCGTCTATGGTGGCCCTGGACTCCTGCCTCGTCGAGATGGTGCTGTACGCCGAGCAGGAGCATGTGCCCATATCTGGGCGGATGCTGATGATCCTAGGCTGCCTCTACGCGGAAGCCCTCCGTGGTGCAGCAACGCGTGGAATGCGCTGGACGCCGACACCATCAAAGTTGTTGGCGCCACGCCGGATTATACTTGGACCGGACACAGATTATTGACATAATTAACTAAATCAAGTATTTTGTCCCATCAATGGCAATTTATGCCCTCTAATTGGCTCATACCACTTGAAAGTTGTTATAAATCAGGCGTTCCTTATTCACGCCCTCGTCTGTATTTCCAATCGTTCGGCCCCCTTCATTGCCGATATGCTTGCCGTGCGACTTCGAAAAGCACCAGGAAAGAAAGCACGTTCAATAATTTTGATGGCCGTGCGCGTGGTTGATCGTATACATTTATGATCCAAATACAACCAGATTCCCAATCGCCAAAATGAAATCCACGCGAATAAAACCGCGTAATGACATCGAACAAGCGCCTTGCAGGCACACGTTCTGGAAGAACGAGCCCAAGATTTCGACCACGCAGATAATTGTCTCCGTGCTGATGTCTTCAAGAGAGCGTGAAAAGTTTCTAACTATACGATACAGTACAGCCCGCAACACTAGATACGAGATAGTGATGGATGTAGCCCACACAAGGGTCGCAACACCTTCAAACACGAAGAACGTTGAAACCTGAGCAAAATACAGCGGAAGATATTCACGTATCCGATAGCGAAATGGGGCAGTTTTAATGAGCACGTGGAAAAGATGAAAAACGCTGTGTACGAAGTAACACCAAGGTAATCTCGTAGAGGGATCGGGAATCACCATAACACTGATACCACAGATATCATCAGCTCACTGGCACCTGATGTGAGTACAGAAATCAGAGCACATTGTTGGTGTGAATAGATGTTCAGCAGTAGCGCGAGTGTGCATCGCATATAGAGAAGCATTACGGAGTGAAGGAGACCCACGACTGTATAAACTATGCAAGGTTCTCTGTTGCAGGAAGCAGTGGGCTCTGAAGCGGGATAGCCGCTAGTAGTAGAACGACGATCAATGCGGGCAATGGAGTTAATGCGACGACGGCGAACACTTGAAGTGGGCTGACCAAGTGCTGGTATTCTTCAAATGCTTCTCGATGGCCAAACACATGTGTTCGCTCTTCCAGAAGTCGTATCATCGTAGTAGAATTCCTTCGACATTCCGGGGACTTTAGGGCTGTTTGTAGACTGCTTTCTGGCTGCAGGATCACCTTCTTGCACGTCATACCCCCAATGTATCAGGAGATCCTTTGTTTTCTGGTTCCGCTAACGCGTCGAAGTCTGAATGTGGAACGACTTCTTTTCTGCTGATAACCATTACCGATTGATTCACGATCTCGTCCAAGTTTGATGCCGCCCCAATGGAAGTGGAGTACGCAACACCAGCAATCGGTGTAAGATGCTCAGTTCTGCGTTGCAGCCAATTGCAAAAATGCATGAACAAGTGCCAGTAAGCATAACTGTTCGCCACTTTTGGCTTGTTACATGCTCCACAGTGTACAGGGATCCTCGATGCCTTATCGCTCCTGAAGTAGTCCAAAATTCGTGTAATGTACTAGTTGTTATCCGCAAACAGTTTCATCATGATGGAGATTTTCGCGCAACTACGGGCGCGTTTGATCGTCACAAACTTTTTCTCGGCTATAACCACGTCTGACCTCTCCAAAAACCACTTGACAATATCCACATAGCCTAAATAGGAGGCATACACTAGAGCCGAGGCTTGAAATCCTTCCCAGGGGTCTAACTCCGTAGGACGAACGCAAAGTGTCAAGGTGTTGTTGATTTCCCCGTCGGCATCTTCGATGTAGTCCACCAGCTCGCGAAACTGTTCCAGATTACCTTCGCTGTACCGCACAGCGTAGTGAAATGGATATGGCTCTAAATCCATTTCTGAAGACAACTCGATAGCAGATGAAAGGCATATCGACGCTGGCAGCGTTGAGTCTGCTGCTGCTGTGATACCTTGCGATTCACCTTCGATTCTGGCACGAAAAGTAGCAGCAAGGACCACGGCCTTAAAACGTAGAATCGTGTGTTTAGGGGGGAGTAAGTGTCCAAGTGGTTCAGTATTCGATGGCGATAGCATTTGGGGAGCTGTCACTGCAATATCAGCTTGTTCAAGTTTGACGGCTTCTCTCAGTACGGCGGCAAACTCCACGGGGTCAACTGCAGAGTCAACGAGAACAGATTCTACCCCATCCTTGAACACGATCGTGCTCGCCCTCTCAGCTAGAAAGTCGGCCAATTTGCCTGAGCTCATGTTGGTAAGAACACCCAGAAGTTTTGCTGGGTCCCACAGCTCGAACATAGCTCCGAAGATGTCTTTGATAACCAAGCCTCCACACATTGCCAGTGCTGACGACACGAGAGAAATGAGTCGATCTCGTGTCCGTCGCTTGAGCTCATACTCTTCTTTCTGGATGAGCGCATGGCGCAGAGCGCTGAACTGCGAGTGAAGCAGGCCGGCGTTCTGCTCTGCAGCAGTGACTCGGCATCCTACTTCTTGAAGAGACTGCTTTATCTTTCGAACCCACTCCGAGTTTTCAACGTTTGCTTTCGTCGCTTTTAGATCCCATTCGACAAGTTCAGCTTCAGAAATGTACATTTGGCGCCTGCACTCCTGCAGCCCCATTTTGAAAAACACGGCCGCGCGATCATCAAACACTAGTCGTTCGCGAATGACTTCCTCAAAAGCTTCCAACAGTACGGAGTGCATCTCAGTTTGGCTGAAAGCTCTGAACCCCAGGCTCAGGATATGCCTTAGATCATACACGCTCGTCATGTGCCCTACGAGTTGGCGCAGCCCTTCCACAGACACCTCTGAATTCAAAATCAGCGCTACACGATCAGAAAATGTACGCTTCTTCATGTGCTGTTGCAGCATCCAACACAAGTCGTTGTCGGCGTCACCCTCAAGTGCAATGTCCAGTGCTAACTTGTCGTTGAAGCTAACAACCAGTGGATTTAAACCACAATGCACTAGTAGATACTGCGCAATAGCACAACTTCCCACCGAGGCAGCGAGGTGAAGTGGCGTCCAACCGTGATCCAGCTTCACGTCCTTGATCCAATCGGGTTTTCCAGTGCCTTCGATGAGCTCTTTCAGTCGCTCCAAGGCATTACTGGACTGCATCACTTCCACCAAGATATTCTTCTCATACTCGTCCCGGATTGCAATAAGCGCTGAATGCCACTCCTCATCGTCGGCGCTATCAATACCAATCTGAATTGATCTCAGTTTGCTTAGCATAACTCCATGATCGCCCTCACTAATCGTTGCTCGAAGGATGGCAGATACAGCCTCAGGGCGCTTGGCTCGAATGGCACCGGCGACACTTGATAAACCGTCGGTATTGTCCGCTCCAAGTCGGTGTCCGACAGATTTCTTCAAATACGTTGGCGTTGTGCCTGCATTTTTCGCCTTGATGGCGGCCTCCGCATTTGTGTACGATTCCAGCAATTCCACAAACTTTTGGTGGTCTGGTCCAGACCGAATGAAGTGCCTGGCGACCTTCTTAGACTCGCTACGCACCATCGGGTCTGCGCCATTTGCCAATAGCTCAGCAGTGACGTCGAACAACTTTTTCTTGATCGCACACTGGAGCGGAGTTTGACCCATAAAGCCGACTTTGTTCGCAGAGGCGCCTCGTCGAGCAAGAAATATAGCACCAGCGGTCTTCTTCTCGTTAATTGCATAATGGAGGGCCGTAAGGCGGGTAGAATCTCTCAGTTCTAGGTCTGCGCCGTGATCCAGCAGTATCTCCATGATCGCAATATTGCCACGACTGGCTGCATCAATCAGCGGTGTCGACTTGAAACTTCGACGCTCATTGACGTCGTCACCAAGCTCGAGACGCCGACGAACGCCGGCGATGTCACCAAGTCTAACGAAATCTGTGATGGTATCGGGCGAAAAGATCCCCATGTCTCCGTCGACCTTACACCTTTTGACGACAGCGAAGAATGAGGTCCTCATTACACGATTCGCCATCCAACATTATCCATGTTTCGGACCAGTAATTTCCTTTTTGTTGTCAGTCAAACATCCGGTCGAACTGGCCATTGCGTTAGTGTCCAAGCTCCAAAGGATAGCCAGACGGTGGCCAGCATGGTACAATAGGGCACAATCAAGAAGCTGCAGTGGTCTCGCTTAAATACATGAAATTCATCATCAGGAATCGATCGGCCACTCCTCTCTGTTTCACTGGATAAATCCAACCAATTCTTATATACGCCCCAGCGAAGCATTGCGGCTCTCTTCCTTCTCTCGGTAAGCGTCCACTCCTTCAAGTTGCAAGAGAGACACGACTCCTTTCTTTTTGCTCACCTCGAAGACTCGAACACGCCCACATGCTTCGTCATCGCCTTCTTCCTCTGAATCCTCGGTGCTTTGGCTACCGTTCGTGAGGATATCCAGAAAATGCAAGTCGTGCGAGATGAGCACGACCGCACCTTGATACTTACGCAGTGCCTCGCCCAGCACCTGGATCGTGCTCATGTCCAAGTGGTTGGTAGGCTCATCTAGGAGCAGTACATGCGGCGGGTGGGGGAACGTGGCCCAGGCCAGCCCCACACGCACCAATTGCCCACCTGACAATGCGTGTAATGGGACTGCCACAGCTGCACCGCCGGTGATTCCAAAGCTACTCAGATGCCCACGCATTTTGCCATCGTTCGCGAGGCCAGCGTTACTTGAGCTACCTCCCACTTCACCTTCCACGACTTGCGAGGAATCTTTGTCAGCTTGAAGCCGTGTGCGCAGCAGTTCCAGCGGGGTTAGTCCTCGAGACCACTCCTGGCGCTTGAGATCCTCCACGTTATGCTGCATCAATGATGCAACCCGCGCACCATGGAAGTACTCGACCTTCCCGCGCTTTGGCTCTAATCCACGACTCAGCAGCTTCATGAATGTAGTCTTACCAGCTCCGTTGCGCCCGACCAGGACAACTTTGTCACCATAATTGATGGTGAGGTTGAGGTTCTCTAGAACAAGTGGCACCTTCGGCTTCTCAGTTGTGGCTCCTGTGTCGACTGTGTCATATCGGAATGACACGCTCTCAAGGGAGATCATGGTGGTGTTGTCCAGCTTTGTAAGGTTTCGGATCTGGGGAGGACTGCTGGACAGGATACGCCAAGCCGAGCTTGCACTAGCGCCGCCTTCGGTCTCGTCATACTTGGCCTGGTCCTCGGCCTGGTCGCGATCTGTCAAGAAGTACCCAATGCGGTCGCGATTAAGTTTGAACCTCGTGCCTTTTGCACTTCGCTCATTGCCAATGCGGTCCATTTTCTTCTTCTTTGACGCCGCTACCTGCATCTTTTTATCGTCCTTCGACCGTGAGGCTTGCTGGGAGATCCTGGAAACCATCGCGCTCATTTGCTCCGTTTTCTTGTCCAGTTTGGTTTGCAAACGAGCGTTGAACTGCCTTTTCGACGCCATTGCTTCTTCGAATGCATCGTAGTTGCCGTCATAATAAGCCAAGGTCTTGTCGTATCCACGGAAGAATATAGTCTCTTCCGTCACCGCGTTCAGGAAGAATCGATCGTGCGAGACGACTACCAGCGTCACTGGACTCGCCAGCACATCTTCCAAGGTCAGCAAGTAATTCTTCAGCCACAAAATCGACGGCATGTCCAAGTGGTTCGTGGGCTCATCCAACAGCAAGAAGTCCGGTTCCATGAACAGAACCCGCGCAAGCAGAATGCGAACTTGCCAACCACCACTGAGCGACGACAGTGGCGCGTCTTGCTTGGCAGTATCGACTCCCATACTCGTGAGAATTCGGCGGGCGCGTGCTTCCATCGACGCCTCGTCCAGCACCGTGAGTGCTCGCTGGAACTCCTCCATCTTCTCGTGAATTTTGCGCAAGGTCTCCGCCTCGTTAGCTGCGACCACGCTCTCGTGCTCTCCACCCTCTGCGAGCGTAAACTGCAGTCTCTGTCGTAGGTCCGCGACTTTGTGCTCGACTTCCAGGAGCCTCAGCCTGGCGTCCTTGCCGAGCATGCCACTTCTCTTGATGGCGATCTTACTGGCCGCTTCTTGCGCCTGCTCCGCCTCCATCACCTGAATCCTTAGCAGTGCATGCAGCAGCTCGGCCTTGTGCGACGCGAACTTCTTCTTCGCCTCTTCCTCCCCTTCCAGCACCCCCTGCAGCACGTCGATCTTGTGTTGCAGCTCGCTCACCCTCGTGTCCGCACTCAGCACCGTCTGCAGCACCGACTGCTGCGCCGACTCGGGCGTCAGCGACGACGTGTCGAGCTGGTTCACGTACAGGATCTTGAGCGACGTCGGGAGGCCTTCCACCAGTCCGTCCGCCAGCGCCGTGAGCAGCGTGGACTTGCCGATCCCATTGGGCCCCACGAGCCCGTAGCGAGAGCCGTAGTTGAGCTTCAGCTGCGTGTCTCGCAGCAGCTCCACGACCCCCACGGGGTCCCCGGACCCGCTCGACGGCGCCGACCCAATGGCGAGCGTGAACTGGTTGAGCAGCACGTTCTTGCCGAACTCGTCGAAGGTGACGGTGTGGAAGCGGCTCTGCTGCGACGTTGCAACGATGACCGGCGCCCTGATCGCATTGGCATCGGCCTCAGACGCGTCGGAGGCGACGGCGGAGCCGGATTTCGCCTTGGCGGATGCCTTGGACTTCTTGGCTCGCGACTGGCCGCGCTTCTGGCTGCGCTTGTCCTTGCGAGAGAGCGAAGCTGAGAGATCCAGTGGCGTGTTGGAGGCGGCGCTGCGGCCGCCGTCGAGGCGGTGCATCGTTGGCAGCATCCCTTCGGCTGCGTGTTGACGTTGATGCGGATCGCGAAATGTGTGACGTGGTACGAGGTGAGCAGGTTGTGTACCGCTTTCGTGGTACCGCAGAGAAGATTCGGTGAACACGCTTTGCGATTCCAACAATTGCGCTAATTTTGTGTCATCGACGGTATAAATTTTAAGGGCGACAGTGAGTAAGGCCTGTCGTTGGTGACACGCACTAGTTGAAGCAGAGACACGATCCGCTGCTGCGTGAGTCTTGCACTCGTTTTTCGCGGGAGTTTTCAAAGCCAACCCCGTGGCGGCCCTCGTTGCGCGCGAAAAGCACTCGCTCGCGCCCAAACGAGCACTCTCCGCTCGAAAGCGCGCCAGATTTTCGGTAGGAATCGCCGGAATCGCCTGCATGTCCGCCACCCCGACGTAAAGAAGTCGCGAGACAGTTGATGCCCATGGCCATGGACCAACCAACCCCGCCCTCGATGTCTTATGCCAAAGCATTATTGTGCCTCCGTGCCAACCTCACTTTCCATTCGACCAAGTGTCACCACCACCCCATTCACACCAATTCATTGACCACCATGGCCCCTTCCCGTTCCGCCATCGAAGACGTCTACGCTGAGACGAACCCCGTCACGGACGCCAAAGCTGCTGGCCTGCCCACGCTAAACAAGTCCACGGCCATCGCCACGGCCGCCTCGCCTGTCATCGACGAGTACCTGGACAAGATCACGTGGAAGGCAGCGGAGAACTCGAACGTGACGTTCTCCCTGCAAGGTCTGAGCCAGCACATCGCCACCAGCATCGTCGAGGAGTACTGGCTGCACAAACTCTACTCGGAGAAGATCCGCCAGTACGTGAAGGAGAACCGCTTCCACATCCACGATTTGGGCTATTTGAGTGCCTACTGCTCGGGCTGGAGCACTGAGGACATCCTGATCCACGGCTTCGGTGGAGTGCCCAACAAGCTGCAGTGCCGTCCGCCCAAGCACTTCAACACGGCCCTCAACCAGATCGTCAACTTCCTCTTCACGCTTCAGGGAGAAATGGCTGGTGCCCAAGCTCTCTCAAACCTCGACACGTACATCGCCCCGTTCATCCGCGTGGACGAACTCGGCTACACGGACGTGTTCAAGTTCATCCAGTCGTTCGTGTACTCGCTGAACGTGCCGACCCGCAGCGGTTTCCAGGCCCCGTTCACCAATATCTCGCTGGACTTGGTCTGTTCGAGCATTTTGGCGGAACAGCCAGTGATCATCGGCGGCAAGCAACACCCCACTTGGGTGTACGGCGATTTCCAGGAGGAGATCGACATGTTTAATAAGGCGTTCGCCGAGGTCATGATCCAGGGTGACGGCAACGGATCCATCTTCAGCTTCCCCATCCCGACGTACAACCTGTCCAAGGAGTTCGACTGGGAGTCACCGCGCTTCAAGCCCATGTGGGAGATGACGGCCAAGTACGGCGTGCCCTACTTCGCCAACTTCATCAACTCAGACCTGAATCCGGCGGACTTCCGCTCCATGTGCTGCCGTCTGCGTCTGGACACACGGAAACTCCACACTCGCGCGGGCGGCATCTTCGGAGCCACACCACTGACCGGTTCACTAGGCGTCGTGACGCTGAACCTGCCCAACCTGGCGCTACGCTCGACATCGGTCCCCAAGTTTTTCGAGATCGTCAAGGAGACTATTGCAGTTGCCAAGGAATCGCTGGAAACCAAGCGCAAGGTGATCGAGTCCAACATGGAGCTGTATCCGTACACGCGCTTCTACTTGAAGAGCGTGCACCAGCGCGCCAAGAGCTACTGGGCCAACCACTTCTCCACGATCGGAGTTATCGGCATGAACGAGGCCTGCTCGATTCTGCTGGGCCGTGGAATTTACCACAACAAGGACTTCGCTGGCAGCGTGCTGCAGTACATCAAGGATGAACTGCAAGAGATTCAGCTAGAAACCAAGCACCTGTACAACCTGGAGGCCACCCCTGCCGAGTCGACGTGCTACAAGCTCGCGAAGATTGACCACGAGCTGTTCCCGAACGCCAAACTGCCGGAGTTCTATACGAACTCGACGATGCTGCCAGTGGACTCCACCGACGATTTGTTCGAGGCGCTGACCCACCAGGAATCGCTGCAGACTGAGTACACGGGCGGCACCGTGTTCCACGCCTTCCTGGGCGAGCGTCTGTCAAGTTGGACGCAAGCGCGTGACCTTGTCCGGTCAATCACCACCACGTACCGGATCCCGTACGTGACTTTGACGCCTACGTTTAGTATTTGTCGCACCCACGGCTACCTCGCTGGCGAGCATTTCGAGTGTCCTCAGTGCGGAGAGAAGGCCCTAGTCTACTCGCGTATCGTCGGCTACTTCCGCCCCGTGTCCGACTGGAACGCAGGCAAGAAGGTCGAGTTCAGCATGCGCAAGATCTACACTGCGATCGAGAATGAGCCCATTGACTTCCAGATCGGTGGCTTCACCAAGACGACGTATACGGATTTCCCCGGCAAGCCCGTGGCGTCGATCCTGTTCACCAAGGGCTGCAACCTCAAGTGCGGGTGGTGCCACAATAGCGACCTAGTGAACGAAAAGCCCGAGAACTTGGACCCGCACGCGATTCTGGACTACGTGGCGTCCACGGAGCACAAGAGCCTGGTGATCTGTGGTGGTGAACCGACCATCCAGTCCGGTTTGATGCCGTTCCTGCGTCGGGCAAAGGAACGCGGACTTACGGTCAAACTCGACTCGAACGGCAGCAACCCGAATGTGCTGCAGAAGGTCTTCGATGAGAAGCTTGTCGACTTTGTCGCGATGGATGTGAAGGCCGACCCTGAGCGCTACGCGGAGGTCGCGGGCAAGCCTCTTCGCCCCAAACTGCTGAAGAAATCGATTGACATTATCAAGAAGTCGGGTGTCAAGCACGAATTCCGCACGACGGTGGTGCCGGGGCTGGTTGACATCGAGGACATCGCGGTGATCAAGGGTTTCATCGGCGAGACTCCGAAGCTGCAGCGATTCCGCGCATCGGAAACATGCATTGACGCGAAATTCCGTACGCACCAGGAGCACAGCGAGGAGGAGTTTGAGGAGATCGTCAAGACCGCCAGAGATTTGTAAGCGCAAGAGTACCCGTAGTCGTTTGCACATTTGAATTCGTAAGTTTCAGAATGACAGCATTACATGTAGTTTATTTGTTGACTGTAGACGGGATCGGAATGCCATCTCAAGTGAGTGAGGACATTACATGTAGACATGCATCCGGATACTACTCTGTGGCCAAACTTTTGTGCTACTAAACGAGTCAAACAATTATTTTCTTCAGCGACTACTTAACTACTGCTTTTCACCGTGTCAATTTACTTTATGCGGACGCATTGACCGCTTCGAGACGCATCATAAGCGGGTCCATCATGCCTAAAGAAATACCCTGCGTGTAGGCCACGTTCTGGCCAGGCTCAGGGATCATGTGGAAGCGTCCGACAATGCTGGCGATCACGATCTTGGTCTCGACGAAAGCCAAGTTCTGGCCCACGCAGATTCGCGGGCCAGCGCTGAAGGCACAGAACTTGGTCGCTGTCATGGAGATGACCTCGCCCGACTCGCTATCGATGAACCGCTCCGGCTTGTATTCCAGAGCGTCCTCGCCCCAGACACTCGTCAAGCGTCCGGCGGAGAACAGCGCGATGCCGATGTCTGTGTTAGCCGGCACGAACGTGCCGTCCGGGAAGACCGTGTCCTTGATGCAATGCGTGGTGATCAGCGGGCCCGGAGGGTAGAGACGCAGGAGCTCGCGGATGCAAGCTTCGAGGTACGGCACCTTGTTGATGTCCTCCACCGACGGGACGTAGCTCTTGTCCGTAGTGAGCCTGGGGATCTTAGCCAGCACCTCGTCGCGCAGCTTGGCCTCAACGCGCGGGTTCTCGCTCAGCAGGTGGAATAACCAGCCCATGCAGTCGGCGGTGGTGTCACGGCCAGCAATAATCGACGCGACGGCGATGTTGCGCACCTCGACGGGGTTTACAGGCTGGCCACTGGCCTCCATCGAGTCGAGCACGATCGAGACAATGTCCTTGTCGGCGAGCGCAGCAGGACGGCCGGCCTTCATCTCCTCCACGCGGTGGCGACGACGCTCGATGGCGTCGGCGATGATGCCCATCAAGTGCTCGTCGATCACGCGCACGTTATCCTTGAGCTTCTTCTCGTCGCCTACGTTGAGCCAGCGACGCAGCTTCCAATACCACATGGGCTGCTTGAAGCGCTTGCCAGCCAGGAACTGCGCCTCGTCCATCGCCTCTGCGAAGGGCTGGAAGGCGCCGTTCATCGACCCCATCTTGGCGCCGAAGCCGATCTCGCCGAACACGTCGAACGTGTAGCGGTGCAGCAGGTCGAACACGTCCAGCGGGGTGTTGGAAGCTGCAGCGTCCGCCAGAATGTCACTGAGCTGCACCGTGTACTTCTGCACGAGCGGCGTCATGTGCTCACGCAGGGCGCGCGCGCTGAAGAGGCCGACGACCACGTTGCGCTGGCGCTTCCAAGTCTCTCCGTTGGTCACGACGATGCCGTCGCCCAGCATATCGCAGAACACGTCGTGGATGTACTCGCTCTTGGGGAAGATGTCGAACTGCGTCTTGAGCACGGCCTCCAGGTGCTCAGGCTTGGCAATGAACATCATGTCGTCCTTGCCGGGCAGGCGCACGATGAACGCCTCGCCGTTCGTGGCGGCGAATTGGTCGGCCAGCCAGTCGTGCATGCGCGCGGCATTGGCCGCCAGCTCGACGGCGTTGCCCACCACGGGCAGCGTGCCAGGCAGGATGACGGCGTTCTTGACCTTGTCGCCCTTGGCCTTAGCGGAGACCTTGACGGACTTGGTCCAGTACAGCGTGACGAGCAGCGCCGCCGTCACGAGACCCGGCACCACGGGGGACTTGAACATGGACTGCAGCATCCTCGGAACGGTGGCGACTGGAGCAGGGCGATTGCAATGTGGCCCGAGGGCAAACGAGGATCGCCCAGCTCTGCCGCAAGAGGATGACGGCGGGACGGACGGCGGTCTCCGCAATGCATCTCGACCGCATCGCAGCGGGAAGCTTCCTCGCCGTCGGGTTGTGAGGACCTGTTCATGCTCACGTACGCCATACGATTTGCACCGCGCATGGACACCAACGGAATCGTCTGCGCGGTATCGAGCCAAAACGCATGGGGCTAAACCTTAGTCTGGCAGACAAAGTCTGTAGACTGCAGGTCCAGCAGTCCATTGCATCTGGTCATGATGCTACGCGGAGCAGATAACTTCATGGCCCGATAGATCGGGTGTCAGCTCTACAGTAGTAGTTCACGCGAAAGCGAATTCCTGATCTTGTCATGGGCTAGGACTTCATTGATCAGAGCACTTCAACTTGGCTCTGCGGTCGGGGTACATGCAATTTTTAATGGGGTTCTACTACTCTACGCTGCACGTTGTGCGCCAACAGCCTCGACGCGCACCATGAGAGGGGTCTGCATGCCCAGAGTGATGCCCTGCGTGTACCCAGGCTTTTGGCCCGGTTCCGGCACGAGGTGGAAGCGGCTCAGGATGTTGGCGATCACGATCTTCATCTCGAGGAACGCCAGGTTGCGCCCCACGCAGATGCGCGGGCCAGCGCTGAACGCACAGAACTTGGACGACGACACCTTGACGATCTCGCCGGTCTCGGCATCCAGGAAGCGCTCGGGCCTGAACTGCAGCGCGTCCTCGCCCCAGACGCTCGTGAGACGGCCCGTCGTGTAGAACGCAAGCCCGATGTCCGTGTTCTTGGGCACGAACGTGCCGTCCTGGAACACGGTGTCGCGGACGCAGTGCGTGGCGATCACGGGGCCAGCAGGCAGCAGGCGCAGCAGTTCACGGATCGTGGCTTCGAGGTAGTGCACTTGGTTGAGCTCCTCAGCGGAAGGCACATACTCCGAGTCCGTCGCGAGCTTGGGCATGTGCGTGAGCAACTCCGAGCGCAGCTTGGCCTCGACACTCGGGTTCTCGCTCAACACGTGGAATAGCCACCCCAATGCGTCCGCCGTCGTGTCTCGGCCAGCGATCAGCGCGGCGGTGGCGATGTTGCGCACCTCCACAGGGTCGACGACCTGGTTGTTGGACTCCATGGAGTCCAGGATGATCGACACGATGTCCCTGTCCGCAGGCTTGACAGTCTGTCCAGCCTTGGTTGCTAGGTCGCGCTTTTGGCGACGCTGGATCGCGTCCGAGATGATCCCCATCACGTGCTCGTCGATCACATGAATGGCGTGGCGAAGCTTCTTCTCGCTGCCGACGTTGAGCCAGCGTTTGATCTTCCACTGCGCATCGGGCTGCTTGAAGCGCGCCGACACGATGTACTGGGACTCCTCGATCGCCTCGGCGAAGGGCTGGTACCGTCCTTCCAGAAGCTTCATCTCAGTGCCGAAGCCGATCTCGGCGAACACGTCGAGCGTGTAGCGATGCATGAGCCCGAAGGCGTCCATGGGCTGCGTCGACGCCACCGCGTCCTCGAAGATCCTGCGCAACTGCACCACGTACTTCTGCGAGATGGGGGTCATGTGCTCACGCAGCGCGCGAGCGCTGAAGAGATTCACGAGCACCCGGCGCTGCCGCTTCCACGTCTCGCCGTTTGTGATAACGATGCCGTCACCCAGCAGATCGAAAAACACGTCGTGGATGTGTTGGCTCTTGGGGAAGTTCTCGAATTGCGTCTTGAGCACCTGCTCGATGTGCTCGGGCTTGGCGATGAACATCATGTCGGACTTGCCCGGCAGCCTCAAGGTGAACGGCTCACCGTCGAAGGGGACGATCTGGTCGGCGATCCAGTCGTGCATGCGCTCCGAGTTGCTTAGCAGCTCGAGGGCGTTGCCCAGCACGGGGATCTTGGACGGCAGGTAGCGGACACGTTTGGCCACCACTTTGACGTCCTCGCCCTCGAGTGTCGGCGGTTCGGTCGTGCCGGTGATGCAGTAGATGGCGACGGCGACCGCAGCCGTGACGAGGCCCGGCACCACCGGATTGAGGTAGCTCAGCTTGTCGTCGAAGAAGGCCTGCAGCATGGTAGGGTCGATCGATCACCTAGCGTAGTGAAAACTCGGACGGGGGAATGAATGAGCAGCGGGTAATTGCACTCGTTGTGCGGACGAGGCGGCCGGTTCCGTTGTGGTGTAAGCTGCAGGCTCGTGCTCATGCGCTTTGGCGTAGAAGTGTCGACGAGCAGAGCTGGGCGGATGCATCGGCCTCCAGATGGCCCATCTGAGAAGGGAGAGCCACAGACATGGGCAAATGCCTCGTCGAGTTGGGATTGCGGTGCGAGGAAGCAGGTGGGCCATTTCGATGGGAACGTTCCTGCAACCGCACGCGCATGAAATGTTGTCGCTTAAAGTCGAGATGGTCAGACCCGACACCTGGACCACGAAAAAAGTAGACCACCGTCATCTGCTTCCACCCTCACAGTCGTGGCATGGTTGGTTGTTCGCGTCCGAAACCGAAACAAGCAATAAAGTTACATGTTTGACCAGGGCGAAGCTTCATTCAGTACATGCACTCGCAGCACGATACGAGTGTAACAAGCAACCGACGTTTCGAGGCTCAAGCATGTCATCTTCGTTACGACTACCGAGGACTTTGCTTTCTAAACAATATCCACCGGACAAAACGTCAGTGAGTAGAGATTCAGGTTTTCAGGCTGTTGGCTCAAGTGATGACTTAGTGGGGATGCAGGCAGGAATCGGCCCAACACATTAGTTCAGCAGTCCGAGAACCAGCACCGAAAATGTTGAGAATTCGTTGGCCTTGCCAAACTCACTTGGGTGCTCGAGCTGAGGCTCGGTTTGATTTTACTACTTGGCACGACGCAACACCCAACAACCTTTTCTTCAAAGACACCTCGATGGGCTAGATGCAATCGAGGATGGAGGGGGGGGGGGGGGGGGCTATCCAAGGATGGTTCGCTATGTAACGGGGTTACACGCACAAGTGGCTACAAGCCACTTGTGAATTTAACCGATAGGTTATCTGTTAAAAGTTTTAGATACTTCCTCACCTTGGTGTAAGTCACACCAATGGATACATTGAAGTGGGCCACCACAATGAGTGGGTCCACACCTACCCAAAGATCCTATTGGTAGAAAGCAGCATCTTTCTACCAATTAGAGACGTGCATATTAGCGGGGCTTTGACAGCCAGCCGCTGTCAACCCCTTTCATAGATGATAAGCAGTTTGAGCAGATTTAGGAGGAAGATCAATTTACAAACAATACACTTCTCATTTTACCTTAAACTAGCTACTTGGTGTTTTATTTGATTTATATTATACTTGTGGACTCAAGTATAATTAATTCAAATTATTAATAAACTCCTACGCTGTAGTGGGTCTAACTTGACTCACTACTTTAGCTTACACGTTGCGCAACGTGTATGAGGAAGCGTAAGTACTTAGTAATTACTTAGGTTAATTATATTTGAATACACAAATATAAGTTAACTTTAGACAAGACTCCAAGTAGCTAGTTTGAGGTAAAATGAGAAGTGTATTGTTTGTAAATTGATCTTCCCCAAAATCTGCTAAAAACTGTTTATCATCTATGAAAGGGTTGGTAGCGGCTGGCTGTCAGAGCCCCGCTAATATGCACGATTGGTAGAAAGATGCTGCTTTCACCAATAGGATCTTTAGTATGTGTGGACCACTCACTGTGGTGGTCCACTTCAATGTATCCATCGGTGTGTCTTACACCAATGTGAGGAAGTATCCAAAACGTTTAACAGATAACCTATTCAGTTAATTCACAAGTGGCTTGCAGCCACTTGTACGTGTAACCCCGTTACACCATCCCCCTTAAGGTTAGACGCGCGGGGTCCCCGCACGTCAATCTTTGGAATTGACCATTCGTCAATTCTCCGCGTTTGGAGAAGAAATCCGCGCTCATTCAACGATGAGCGCGCCTCAGAAGAAGTCCGCAAAGTCGATGGGGAGTCATCTCTCCATCGACGACTACTTTCGAACGCCAGAAGGCGAAGTACGGTGACGTCGTCGACTTCGACGACGACGATGAAGACATGGAGGGCGAGGAGGACTCGCCCTCAAAGCGTAAAGACTCAGTGTCGAGCGAATCGCTCGACCCTCACGCCAAGAACGTTCGCCCGCGTGAAGGGGACGAATCGGACGCTTTGAGTTCGAAGCGTTCGCGTACTGAGAGTGATACCCCACTCGCTTCAGCTGGGGCTCTCAGTACTCCGCGCGCTGCTGCTGCAGCGCGCGATGTTAAAGCTCAAGGCTCTCCGCGCGCTGCGCCTGCAGCGCGCGATCCATGGATGCCGTCCGCGTCCGAGATCGCGGACCGGTTTGGGAACTCGGTACCTCCGAATGAGGTGCCGCTGTACGTATGCAGCGCCATCAAAGATGACGCTGTGGCTGCCGAGCTGCACTTTGATGCGGAAACGCATCAAAGGCGCGATTACTACATCGGACTCTTTCATGAGCTCCGATGGTTTCAAAGCAAGAAGACCTCTTCTCGCAGCAAAGTGCCCGAGTGGCAGGCACTTTGTCAAAGCTGGAACGCCTTTGTTGAGAACTTCAACAAGAGGCCGAGTGCTTACCGTGATCGGATTAAGCAAGCGTGTGATCGCTTCGAGACGTACTCGAAGCGTGGAAAGCTGGAGCAACTTCATGTTGCTGCTGAGGAGGCGAATGTGCCGTGCGCTGTGCCCGAGGGCTTTCAGTGCACGAAGTGCTTTCCAGGCGCGGTCCGCTTGAGCGACCGCGACCTGAACGGGTACACGTCGTTCCGTGTGCCCGAGAGTCTCAGAAGAGCTCCGTGCTAAGTTCTTAGCACGTGAGGGTTCGGGCGCTAGCGATGATCGCAGCGCTCGTGTTACTTCCGCTGCACCAGCGCGTACTGCTCTTCGTACGCCCTCACCATTTCCGGAACGTCCTCCAGCAAGACGTTCCGCGGCTCCCATGTATCTCGATGGGGAGGAAATCCTCTCCAACGAATACGAAAACGAGCCCCTTGAGGGTTCGTTTTCGGGATACTATGGTCAACAATCCGCTCAACAATCCAGCGGGTTGAGCCGCGGGCGTCACGGATCGGCGGTGGCGGGGGTGGGAACACGCCCCGGGTATGATCAGCCCCGGGCTGATCAGTATGCGCCTCTCCACGACCGGGTGACCGTCGTGGAGCGTCTGCAGGGCGCTGAGTTCGCCGCCCTGAAACAGGAGCTGGCGAACCAGAAGGCCCAAGTCGCGGCGGTCTCGCAGACCGCCTCGAATATCCAGGTCGAGCTGGGGATCCAGATGAAGGGGTTGCTCCAGCGCGTCCGCGCGCTGGAGGAGAGGTTGCTCGTCGCCGAGGCCAAGTCCTCCGCTTCTGCCTCGGCTCCTGCCGAGGCTTCGGGTCAGCCGAGCTAGATGGCTCGTGCTGCCGGTATGGCTTCAGCCGTCTGACGTAAAAGGTCGGATGGAGGCGCATGCTAGACGGTATGTCTAGCGTGTATGCGTTGCCGTGCCGTGCCAACACAGTGAACGGCCCGATGAAGCGCGGAGCAAGCTTGCTTGCTCCGAAATCCGAAACTGCATGTCTAGGCAGGTTTTGTGTAGCTAACAAAACTAATGAACCAACTTTAAATTCATTTGTGTTGCCTCTGCCCGCATTGTCTGCGTTCAGCTTCTGTTGATCAACAGAAGCTGCTATAGTGTCTTGGACAAACCGAATCACGGCTTGTCTTTTGGTGATGAAACTGATTGCATCCGAGCTGAAGTCATTCAGCTCGCTCTCCGCTAGAGGCCCGGCCTCTGCGTGGTTTCTTGCGGTGTCTGCGCCCTGCGCAGACCCGTGGTCGTTGGCCATGTTGTTGGGGGAGTCTGCGCCCTGCGCAGACTCATGTGGTTTGTCCATTGTTGCAGCTGACACTGTGCAAGTGTCAGCGGTTTTCTGCGGCTGCTGTATTGCAGGCGTAGATCCTCCCCCACTTAAAGTGGGAGCCATCACTCCGAGTAAACTCGGTAGACGTGGATGCCGCATGGCATTCACGTAGAACGGTGTATGTCCGGTCGAGGCATGCACTGAGTTATTGATGGCAAACTCTGCCATCGATAAGCACTCGCTCCAGTATTGGAACGAGTGAGCGTAGCTCTTCAACATATCGACGAGCACGCGATTCACGCGCTCGGTTTGACCGTCCGTCTGCGGATGATCCGCAGTCGACATGGAAAGTTGGCTCCCAAGAAGTGTAAACACTTCTTGCCACAGATGCGCTGTGAAGCGCGGGTCTCTGTCCGACACAATGTCGGTCGGCATGCCATGGTGTTTGAACACCATGTCGACGAGCAGACGGGCTGTCTGCTTCGCGGTCACCTCTGCTGGCACCGCAGCAAGATGTACCATCTTGCTGAAACGGTCTACAAAGACCACAACACCGGTGTTCCCTCTGCTATCCGGGGGAAGACCAAAGATGAAGTCCAAAGACATGGACTTCCAACACTCCGACGGAGTCGGTAGTGATTACAGTGGAGCCTGCGCGAATGGCGCAGGCTTTACGCGTTGGCATACCTCGCAAGCACGGATGTACTTGCGCACCCACTATACTGGTGGTGCCAGTAGAAGTCGCGCGTGAGAAGGACGTAAGTCTTCTCACGTCCGAGATGTCCCGCAGTCGGGGCATCATGATACTCGTACATGATCCTGAGTCGCAGGTCATGGTCATTTGGCACGACAACGCGATCTGCGTTGTCGTCGACTGCATTGTAAAGCAGTAGTCCGTCGTGCACACGAAAGCGGTGTGCACGCGCTCGAAGGTGCTTGGGCAGTTTCTGACGGGACTTGTCAGAAGGAGCTGTGCCATAGGCCAGCAAGAGCTTCGCGTCCGCGTCGTGCGCGTACGCGGCCTTCACATCATCCAACAGAGATGATGTGGCTTTGCTCGATCGCATGGCGTCAATGGCATTGACGTCAACAGCTTCTGCATAGTCCGGCCGACGTGATAACGCGTCGGCCACCACGTTCAGTCTTCCGGGTTTGTATTCGACCCGGAAGTTATACTCCGCAAAGAATGAGAGCCATCTCGCCATTCTTTGTGAAATGTGGCGACTTCACTGCGGTACGCAGTGAAGCATGGTCGGTGTAGACCACAAATGGTCTACTCCCAAGCAAATACACTCGGAACTTTGCGAGTGCATACTTCATGGCAAGGAGTTCCTTGTCATGCACCGGATAGTTGCGCTCAGCTGGCTTCAGCTGACGCGATTGGTAGACGACACGATCACGGCCCTCGTGATCGTGCTGCATAACGCGCATCCGATCGCGAAATCGGATGCGTCACACACTACGTGAAATGGGCGATCTTGGTCAGCCACTGCCAAGATCGGCGCCTCAGTCAAGCCCCGCTTGACTGCATCGAATGCCTTTTGGCAATCGGGTGTCCAATTCCACACAGCTTCTTTCTTAAGAAGCTGTGACAGCGGGCGGATCTTGCCCGCATAGTCCTCCACGTACTTGCACAAGTACGTGGCCAAGGAACTGCCTCAGTTCCTTGACACTTGAAGGCGTTGGCCATTCGTTGACCACTCTGACCTTTTCCGGGTCAGGGCGAACACCATTCTTCCCTACGAGACACCCGAGGATGGGTATCTCGCTCGCCCCGAAGATACACTTCTTCAGGTTCGCGTAGAGCTTATGTGTTCTCATAAGCTCAAGTAGTTTCCGGAGATGCACCCTGTGCATCTCTACGTCGGTCTTTCCGTCCACAGCTTGGCTGTGGATGAATACATCATCGAAGTAGCTCGGTGCGAAGTCGCGCACCGAGCGCAACAAGTGCGTCACGCACCTGTTGAAAGTCGCAGGGGCGTTCTTAAGCCCCTGTGGCATTACTAGCCATTCCCAGAGCATGCCGCTTGGCGTGCTCACTGCCGTGAGAGGGATATCGCTCTCACGCATTAGGATTTGATAAAATCCATCTCGCAAGTCGAGAGCACTGTAAACGGTGCTCCCGGCCATCGAATCGATGATAACATCTTTTCGTGGTATCGGCGTCTGCGCCGGTACCGTCGCATCGTTCAGTTTGTTGTAGGCATGAACGATGCGCCATCCGCCCTGTGGCTTCTTGACACAGAACGTCGGAGCACTGTGCGGGGACTTTGATTCCCGCACTTGTCCTGCTTTACGACGACTTTCAAAGAAGTCGTCGATCGCTTTCACTTGCTCTCGCGGCAGTGGCCACTGCCGCGTGACACAGTATTTCGTGCCCGGCACGAGATCAATCTCGTGCTGAATGCCCTTATCCTGCGGAAGCTCCGCAGGAATGTCTTCCGGGAGTACGTCTTTGTACTCCCTCAGCAATTCGTAATAGGGACTCGACTTCAGCGAGTCCCAACCTTGTTCCTCGAAGCGCTCTCGCTTCGGCTTCGCACTGAGAGTGTCTTCACTCTCAGTGGTACTTCCCATGAAGAGCTGCCTCAGCTCTTCGCTCTCGCTCGCCGTTCTTTCGCTGTCCGAAAGAACGCAGACTTGCTCGATGCGTCCATCGTGCAAGTCGCGCGTGAAGCGCTTCCAGCTCATGGCTGGAAGCGAAGTCAACTCCGACGCCGTCGTCGGAGGACTAGCGAGTTCCATGTCACGATACTGGAATCCAGTATCGGTGCGCGTCAAGACGCTTAGCGTCTTGACATTCGGCGTCACCGCCGCAGTCTGCCCAGCAGACTGCTCTTGTTGCGTCTCGGTCCCGGACCGAGACTTGCGCAGCGTTTTCCGCTTGCGCCGTCTTCTTGTTGTGCGGAGCCCGGCTCCGCACAGTTGTTCTTCTTGTCCAGGCCCGGCCGTGGACAGTCGTTCGCCGGCGGACCCTGTCCGCGGGCGCGCGGTATCAAGCCCGGCTTGACCGCATTTTCCTTCGTGCAGCCCGGCTGCACGGTAATGTGTTCCTTCGCCGGCAGACCCTGTCTGCGGGCGCGCGATATCAAGCCCGGCTTGATCGCATGGCGCTTCGTCGTGCAGCCCGGCTGCACGACAGCATGCAAATTGCGTCAGTGCGGTACGTTTGCAACCGTCCGCACTGTTTGCAGCGTCAACTCCCGGAGTTGACACGCCTTCGTCACCTCGACGCCAATCATTGGCGGAGCCCCTCATGACCGAGGGTGCGTCGGCTCCCGGAGCCGACGCGTCGTTGTCGACCTGACCGCTTCGGGTCAGGGACTGTCCCTTACACGCTTGAACGTGGGTGTTGGTTCCCGGAACCGACACATCCTCATCTTCCGACGTCGGCAGCACCGCCGACGTGGATCCCACTTGTGCGCATCCTCGCGCACCCCTTGGGCACTCCGGGACAGCGAAATTAAGCGCTGTCTCGACTGGTGAGCCGCGCGCACCTGCTGGTGCGCGCGCTGCGGTAACAGGGCCATCGCTCTCTGTTCCGCTATCGCGTCCGAAGCGCACGAGCGTGCGCTTCTTCCAGTCTATCACCGGATCATGCCGTGCAAGCCACGGCATGCCCATTACCACGTCGAACTTATCGTCCAGGTCCAGGACGATAAAGTGTTCGACAAACACTCGTTGTTTGTACGAGAAGCGCACGTTCACGACGCGCTTCTCGGTCTTCACGATGGCACCTGTTGCCAGTCGTACCTCCAGAAGACTTCGAGGTGCATCTACTTCCTCGAAGTCAAGTCTCGGCAGGCTTCGTAGTCGAACAAAGTTGTTCGACGCGCCTGAATCCACCAAAGCTCGAAGAGAGTCACTCGCTCTCTTCGAGTAAACCTTCAAGATGACTAGGTTTGGCCTGTCATCTTATTTCTTGCAGTGAGAGCTGGTCTCACTGGGGGCTGCAGTCCTCAGTGTCGCGTGCCCGATGTCGGCACGCGCGACTGCATTACCAGTAGGGCGCCCCGCGCCTACTGGATGTTCGCGTTTTTTGTTGGTCCGCGGCGATGCCTAGCATCGCCACGACGGCCACCTCCAGGGGGCATGGGAGCTGTGCACTCCCGTGCAAAGTGACCGATCCTTCCGCAACGGAAGCATCGCACGTTACCTCCCTGCTGCTGGTAACCAGCAGTTGTTGCACTCGAGAGGTCCATTGGTTCTGGACCTCCCGGTCTCGCTACCGGGCGCGGTTGCGGCCTCGGCACGTTCACATGCAGTTTAGCCTGCCGCAGGCTAAACTCTTCTTGCATGGCAAGAGTGATCGCAGCTTCGAGAGTACTCGGGTACTCTCGGAAGAGATAGGTCTTCACAGGCCCATCTCTAAGCCCCTTCATGAACGTGACGACCTTGGTCGCCTCGTCAATCGGGTTAGTCACGATATTTGATACCAAATATCGTGCGCGCTGCGCGTAAGCATGGACGTCATGCTTATCCTGCTGAAGGTCGAGGAACTCCGCCCTCGACCGGAACTCGTTTGCGGGGGCTCAAACGCTTGTTTGAGCTCCTCTTTAACACTTCGTACGTGCTGAAGCACGTAGGATCGGAGAGTCGGCGTCCATACGCCCAACTCCTTGCGCGTCCGCCAAGGCAGGACATGGCGAACGCGACCTTCGACAGCGGGTCGACGATGCGTCGAGCCGCTATGGCTGTGTCGAGCTCGACAAGCCATCGGAGGAGAGGCTCGCCCTCTCTTCCCACATAATTGCTTACGCTCAACTTTAATGGTTGAGCGCGCGGTGTCGTCCCTGACGACGCCGTCACTGAGGAAGCAGCATCACGCTGCTCCTTCATGATGAAGCCCAGAGCAACACCATGTTGCTCCGTCGGCGATAGCGTACGCAGCATTGTAGCTATCGCCGCTTCTCCAATGACTGTTGACAGTCGTTGGAGGGCCTCCCACTCTGGGTCCGACAGGTGGGGGCAGTCCGCGCGTGCAACATGCGTTGCAGGCGTATTGGAGCTCTCCATGGGCACCTCCGTGCTCATGTGGTTCTCGGCTCCGCGTTGGTACACCTCGTACGAACGTCACGTAGTCGGTCGTTGGACGGACTACAAAGTGCTACCAGGTGTAGTGGGCCTACTTTAGCTTACACGTCGCGCCACGTGTATGAGGAAGCGTATGTAACGGGGTTACACGTACAAGTGGCTGCAAGCCACTTGTGAATTTAACAGATAGGTTATCTGTTAAACGTTTTGGATACTTCCTCACATTGGTGTAAGACACACCGATGGATACATTGAAGTGGACCACCACAGTGAGTGGTCCACACATACCCAAAAGATCCTATTGGTAGAAAGCAGCATCTTTCTACCAATCAGAGACATGCATATTAGCGGGGCTCTGACAGCCAGCCGCTGCCAACCCTTTCATAGATGATAAACAGTTTTTAGCAGCTTTTAGAGGAAGATCAATTTACAAACAATACAGTTCTCATTTTACCTAATCTAAGTCACTTGGAATCCTTTTGTTACTTAACTTATATTTGTGTATTCAAATATAATTAACCTAAGTAATTACTAAGTACTTACGCTTCCTCATACACGTTGCGCAACGTGTAAGCTAAAGTAGTGAGTCAAGTTAGACCCACTACACCTGGTAGCACTTTGTAGTCCGTCCAACGACCGACTACGTGACGTTCGTACGCGGCGTACGAACGCGGAGCCGAGAACCACATGAGCACGGAGGTGCCCATGGAGAGCTCCAATACGCCTGCAACGCATGTTGCACGCGCGGACTGCCCCCACCTGTCGGACCCAGAGTGGGAGGCCCTCCAACGACTGTCAACAGTCATTGGAGAAGCGGCGATAGCTACAATGCTGCGTACGCTATCGCCGACGGAGCAACATGGTGTTGCTCTGGGGTTCATCATGAAGGAGCAGCGCGATGCTGCTTTCTCAGTGACGGCGTCGTCGGGGACGACACCGCGTGCTCAATCTTTGAAATTGAGCGTAAGCAATTACGTGGGAAGAGAGGGCGAGCCTCTCCTCCGGTGGCTTGTCGAGCTCGACACAGCCATAGCGGCTCGACGCATCGTCGACCCGCTGTCGAAGGTCGCGTTCGCCATGTCACGTCTTGGCGGATGAGCGAGGAGTTGGGCGTACGGACGCCGACTCTCAGATCCTACGTGCTTTAGCACGTACGAGATATTCAAAGAGAAGCTCAGACAAGCGTTTGAGCCCCCGCAAAATGAATTCCGGTCGAGGGCGGAATTCCTCGACCTGGAGCAGGGTAAGCATGACGTCCATGCTTACGCGCAGCGTGCACGGTACTTGGTCTCGAACATCGTGACCAACCCGATAGATGAGGCGACCAAAGTCGTCACGTTCATGAAGGGACTGAAAGATGGGCCTGTGAAGACCTATCTCTTCCGAGAGTACCCGGGTACTCTCGAAGCTGCGATTACTCTCGCAATGCAAGAAGAATTTAGCCTGCGGCAGGCTAAACTGCATGCGAACGTGCCGAGGTCGCAACCGCGCCCGGTAGTGAGCACGGGAGGTCCGGAACCAATGGACCTCTCGAACGCAACGGCAGTTGGTCACCAGCAGCACGGAAGTAATGTGCGATGCTTCCGTTGCGGAAGGATCAGTCACTTTGCACGGGAGTGCATAGCTCCCATGCCCCCTGGAGGTGGCCGTCGTGGCGATGCTAGGCATCACCGGGGACCAACAAAAAACGCGAACATCCAGTAGGCGCGGGGCGCCCTACTGGTAACTAGCCGATCGCCGCCGCTTCGCGGCGGTGGGTGTGTGGTTAGTCGGAGCCGGTTACGCTCGCTGTTCCAGCTCGCTTCACTAATCGCGATTGCCCCCTCTGCTTCGCTCCGGAGGGTGTACCGTTCGTCCCAACCCGTTACGCTCGCTGTGCCAGCTCGCTACACTACTTGGTATACCGTTCATCGCAGCCCGTTACGCTCGCTGTTCCAGCTCGCTCCACTACTTAACTTCCTGTCGCAACGTATTACGCTCGCTTGGGTCAGCTCGCTCGACTATTTAGTATACCATTCGTTGCAACCCGTACCGCTCGCTTTCCAGCTCACTTTACTACTTGCCATACCGCTCGTCCTAACCCGTTATGCTCGCTGTTCCAGCTCGCTCCACTACTGAACATACCATTCATCCCAACCCGTTACGCTCGCTTTCCCGCTCACTTTACTACTTGCCATACCGCTCGCTTTCCCGCTCACTTTACTACTTGCCATACCGCTCGTCCTAACCCGTTACGCTCGCTGTTCCAGCTCACTCCACTACTTGGCCTACTGTTCGTCTCAACCCGTTACGTTCGCTGTTCCATCTCGCTTCACTACTTGGCCTACCGTTCGTCGCAACCCGTTACGCTCGCTGTTCCAGCTCGCTCCTCTACTTGGCCTACTGTTCGTTACAACCCGTTACGCTCGCTGTGCCAGCTCGCTCCTCTACTACGCGATCGCGCACGGTGCTTGAAGGTCCAACGTGCTTGAAGGTCCGGTGTGCTTGAAGGTCGGGCTGGAGGTGCTTGAAGGTCCTGCAAGTCGCGTTTGAAGGTCCGGACTCACCCCTGTCCAGCGCACGTCTTGTATTTCGCGCGCTGTATCGCGAAATGTGTGTGGGACCCCGAATAGCAATATATTCTAACAGAGAGGGTTTCGGCCAATCACATAGCAGTAATAATATATTATGTATTTATCCAGTCAACGCTTACGCCCAGAAGGTCGTCCACTATTGACTTTAGGGCGCATGTACAGGTTGCTATGCCGCACACACAGCGCACCGTCGTCGCTGTGCGGCGCTCGCGGACGGTGGAGTCAGCTGTGGCGCCCGACGTCCGCACGCTACGTCGCTTCGCCGCGCCCGAATTCGAATTCAAAAAAGGAAATGTGAGCGGGGAGGCAATATCAGCCAATCACAGGGCGCTATAAATATAACGCAAAAAAAAGCCAGTCCGGAAGATGGTGGGATGCCATAGGGCAGGTTACTAATGCGTTAATGCAGGGCGGTAGGACGATGCTCTACGGTAGGCTAAGGCCCCAAGACAGAGAACGGACTTACGGACAGACAAACACACAGGATACTCTGTTAGTTGTAGTAGATGCACTCACGCGTGCCGACATTGGGCACGTGACACTGAGGACTGTAGTCCCCAGTGAGACCAGATCTCGCTGCAAGAAGCAAGATGACAGACCGAACCTGGTCATCTTGAAGGTAACGTCGAAGGGAGCGAGCGACTCTCTTCATGCTCTGGTAGATTCGGGCGCGTCGAACAACTTTGTTCGACTGCGGAGTTTACCGAGTCTTGACTTCGAGGAGGTAAATATATCTCGAAGTCTTCTGGAAGTTCGATTGCCAACAGGTGCCATCGTGAAGACCGAGAAGCGCGTCGTGAACATGCGCTTCTCGTACAAACAACGGGTGTTTGTCGAACACTGTATCGTCCTGGACCTGGACGATAAGTTCGACGTGGTAATGGGCATGCCGTGGCTTGCACGGCATGATCCGGTAATAGCCTGAAAGAAACGCACGCTCGTGCGCTTCGGTCGCGACAGCGGAAAAGAGAGCGATAGCCCTGTTACCCCAGCGCACACACCAACAGGTGCGCGCGACTCGCCAGTCGAGACAGCGCTTAATTTCGCTGTCCCGGAGTGCCCAAGGGGTGCGCGAGGATGCGCACAAGTGGGATCCACGTCGGCGGTGCTGCCGACGTCGGAAGATGAGGATGTGTCGGTTCCGGGAACCAACTCTCGCGTTCAAGCGTGTAAGGGACAGTCCCTGACCCGAAGCGGTCAGGTCGACAACACCGCGTCGACTCCGGGAGTCGACGCACCCTCGGTGATGAGGGGCTCCGCCAATGATTGGCGTCGAGGTGACAAAGGTGTGTCAACTCCGGGAGTTGACGCTGCAAACAGTGCGGACGGTTGCAAACATACCGCACTGACGCAATTTGCATGCTGTCGTGCAGCCGGGCTGCACGACGAAGCGCTATGCGATCAAGCCGGGCTTGATACCGCGCGCCCGCAGACAGGGTCTGCCGGCGAAGGAACACATTACCGTGCAGCCGGGCTGCACGAAGAAACATGCGGTCAAGCCGGGCTTGATACCGCGCGCCTGTGGACAGGGTCCACCGGCGAACAACCGTCCATGGCCGGACCTGGACCAGAAGAACTACCGTGCGGATCCCGGCTCCGCACAACAAGAAGACGGCGCAAGCGGAGAACGCTGCGCAAGTCTCAGTCCGGGACCGAGACGCTACAAGAACTGTCTGCCAGGCAGACAGAGGCGGTGACGCCGAATGTCAAGACGCTGAACGTCTTGACGCACACCAATACTGGATTCCAGTATCGAGAGATGGAACTCGCTAATCCTCCGACGACGGCGTCGGAGTTGACTTCGCTTCCAGCCATGAGCTGGAAGCGCTTCACACGCGACTTGCACGATGGACGCATCGAGCAAGTCTGCGTTCTTTCGAACAGCGAAAGAACGGCGAGCGAGAGCGAAGAGCTGAGGCAGCTCTTCATGGGAAGTACCACTGAGAGTGAAGACACTCTCAGTGCGAAGCCGAAGCGAGAGCGCTTCGAAGAACAAGGTTGGGACTCGCTGAAGTCGAGTCCCTATTACGAATTACTGAGGGAGTACAAAGACGTACTCCCGGAAGAAATTCCTGCGGAGCTTCCGCAGGATAAGGGCATTCAGCACGAGATTGATCTCGTGCCGGGCACGAAGTACTGTGTCACGCGGCAGTGGCCACTGCCGCGAGAGCAAGTAAAAGCAACCGACGACTTCTTTGAAAGTCGTCGCAAAGCTGGGTGTGACGAGGCTCGCTTAGATCTTTCTGGCGAACCCGTCAATAGCCTGCCGCCAACGCACTCTATGTCCCACGCACGACCCTTAGTGGATGGGAGAGGGCAGCTGGCTTCAAGGAACCGCCGCTTCAACGAGAACTGGCTCGGAGACCATGGACACACTCTCGGCCGAAGCCCCAGGTCTCAGCTGGGAAGCTTAGCTATTTCGCTGAGACTATTGCGACTCTGAAGCCACGATGACTGAAGTTGACTATGGATTGGCTTGAATCCTGTGAAGTTTGGATTGCGGTCACCCCGCTGAGCTACGCTGAGCTCAGACGTCCCGGATAGACACCTGTTGATGGCTGGATGCGCAGCAAACAGAGCCGACGTGGTCTCAGCTGAACTCGCTGCGGCTCGGCTGAGAGTCGGCCAGTTTTGGTGGTGAAGGCGCTGAAGTCTCCAAGTCTCAGCTGGAAGAACTGAAGTCCCCGGGTCTCAGCTTGGATCACTGAGACTAGCTGGTCTCAGCTGAAGCCAGTTGGTTTCAGATCTCACTGCTCTGAGCTTGGGTGGTCTCAGCCGGAACAGCTGAAATCTGTATGTCTCGGCTCAGATGTTTTAGTGGGATGTGCTTGGGCTCAGCGGACGCTCCGGAGTCTCAGTTTGGCGACCCAGGTCTCAGATGATGCGGACACTGGTGGACATTTATGCCGGGGGTCTCAGTTGGAATCTCGCCTGAGACTATGGGGGCTCAGGGTGGCCGATGGGTACACGGTGAATGCGCGCTGCTGGAGGGTCGCGTCATCAAATGATGACGGACTCATATATCAGCCGGGATGGGACCAGCTGTACCCGGGTACGACATACTTTCGACCAATGAGTCACCGGGGATCAGCCACTCATCACTGAAGCTTCGTTGAAGATCTGCCGAACCCATGCCTGACCTCGCTGGATTTTGCTGAGCTCGGCCCATTATTGGCTAAAACTCAGGTTGAAGCGCCGAATGCCTTAGGCACACTGGCAGCTCTCAGGATGGTCTTAGCACCCTTTGTGGGTGCTCTCTGAACGGCGCTGTGCGCCCCCACTTGATAGGTCTTTGTTTGCATGTGTAATAATTGAATCAGAATCGAATTTGCCCCGAAGGACGCAAGTGGGAGTGTTTCCTTGTGTAAAAGGGTGCCGAGGACCGGTTCCATCAAAACTCAACCCCATATAGTCTTTTTGAGTGTGCCTCGGTGTGAGGAGGAGCTTAATTAGCTATTTTATATTACTACGTGATCTGGACGACATTACCGACACGTATTTCGTATCTTCGGGGAGTAAGTGACTCTCCTGAGGTTTCGGCGGAGCGACTACGCGGGGGCTGAGATAGGCTCAAGTCTTCAGTGCGGTTGCTGAATTTCGCTCATTTTGGAGCGTGGTGCGCGGGCGTCCCTGGGTGCAGAGCGAGAACCCAGACTACGGACAGGCTCAAACCGAGCCAATTTTCTCGGGGCCACTCTAGGTCTGAGGGGCGAGTGAAGACCTGTGGAAGCGGCTCTCAGCTAGAGCCGCCGGAGGAAGTGAAGAAGCTACGGAGACCAGGTCCAAGGTCTCGGAAGAGGTGGACAAGTTGCGTGTGGAGTGTCGTGTTTTGTATTGGAGAAAACCCGGGGCAGATTGGGTTGGACACGTGCGAGCTGAGATCTGTTGAGTGGGGAGCAGGTTTCGTTTGGAGAGCGCTGGAGACATCTGAAGTGGGAACAAGGTTGTTGTGGCTGGCTGACGTCTGGGCCCAAAGCGTAGCCCTAGGAAGAACCGTCAAGGGGATCGCAAGGGAGGTGCACACGCCGCGCCTGACCAAGGACCGGAGCTGGGAAGTTTCATCCGAGCCGTTGTTGGGCTCAGCTGAGGTATTTCAGCTGACGCCCCAAGACTCTGAGCCTTCTGAGCTCTAGTCCGACGTTCGGCGGTCTACGTTTATTCAAGGCTCGATCTGGAAAGCCGGGATTGGCCCGCACCTCGCCACAACTGGTGCGCGTGCCCGGATCAGGAAACGACTTTGGACTGACGAACATCAGCTATGTCGACTGAAGCTAGTTCAAGTGTCCCCAACACAAGTGCTGAGAAGAGCGAGACTTCGCTGAGGCGGAGTCTGAGAGTTGCTGGATTGCCTGCTGAGGTGGTGCCGCAGGAGGCTGAGAAGTCCAAGTCGAAACGATCGACTTCTGAAGTCCCGGCCCTCAGCGCTGAAGCGGAAGCGTCAAGTGAAGCTGAGCCAAATGCTGAACCTGAGACCCCACCGAAGCCGGAAAATGTTGTGCCGCCGCCGGATTCGCCTGAGACGAAGAGGTCTGGGACGGATCAAGGTGGTGGAGCGGGCGCTCGGCCGAGCGCTCGTGTTGATGAAGGTCTGAGTCAAGGTGTGCCCGCGGAGAGCAAAACTGAAGCTTCCCTGAGTGAATCGAAGGCTCAGACCAAGGATTCTCAGCTGTCAAGTGCTCATCCGGAGCCAACTGCTGCGATTCGTCGCAGTAGCCAAGTCAAGGGTGGTGCGCTGAGCTTGTTGGGAAGTCGTGAAATGTCTTTGAGGTCGCAAGGCTCAGCGGAGGCTGGGACGGGACCAGCTCGGTTCAGTTATGCGCCTGGAACTGGTTTCTTTGGCTCAGGAGGTGGTGGAGCTTGGTCAAGTTCTCTTTGGCCGGAGCAACGCCCCTTTCAACGGCTGAGCGGATTCCCCGAAGGTGTGGAAGCTGGAACGCTGAGCTTGGCTCAGCTACCTGAGATGACTGAGGCTGAGATGATCGCGTATGGCCGATCTCAGCTGGAGTTGTGGATGTCGGTGCCTCCTGAAGTCGTGCACCCTGTTGATGTGGCGTATACACCGCGTCATAATGGTTATGACCTTTGGGGGTTCATCCGAGCTGCAAGTGCTACGGCCAGACGCCTAATGTCGGTGACTCGGTCACCCTCGGCGAGATGGCTGAATGTTTTCCACGCTGAGCGTCGACGGATCCCTGTGGTGTCTGATCTGAAAGCCATCCAAGTCTCGCTGAGAGTGATGCCGCCTATCGCATGTGTCGCCTTACTTCAGACTATGCTGCATGAGGCTGGTTATGAATTTCTGAACCAAGTCCCTGTGTGGCACACTTTATCTGAGGTAGCTGGAGTGCCGGAGTCACAGATCCGACTTGAGAACGAGCGAATTGGACGATTTATTGGAGCTGAGCTAACCGCCTGGAAGATTGCAGTTGGGTCTACTTAATGTTGAGCGGGATCAGAGACGCATGCTAGAAGCTCGGCTGAACGCCGCTTTAGCTGATAACCAAGCTGAGCAGCTGAGACTTCGTGAGGAGTATCAGAAGTTGCAAGTTGCAAATGCCCAGATGTCCGAGACTCAGCAAAGGGCTCAGATAGAACAGCGAAGGCAGTTGGAAGCCTTGGAGAAATTAGCTGAGCAACGTGCTGCCGAAGAAGCTGAGAGGCGCAAGGCAGACGAAGCTCGGGCTCAGTATCTCCTGGGTGTGCAGAAGGAACTTCAAGAAGCTGAAGCCAGAGCCAGACAAGCTGAACTGCAGAAGGCTCATGAAGATCGTGCCTTGAAGATCCGAGCTGAGTATGAAGTGGAATTGCTGAAACTGAAGGAGAAGCATGCCCAAGCCCAAGCTGAGCACAAGCGAGCAATGGACGAACAAGAGGAGAAGATCCAAAGGTTCCAGATGGCTCAAGAGCAGTTGAACGCTCGTGTTAATTCAAACGCTAGAGTGATCGGCTCAGCTCTGTCCTCCGCTCAGACCCGAGTCTCAGCTGGGACGCCAAGGTCTCCTCCGCCAAGCGATCCAGTCCTAGCTCAGCTCGCTCGGCTAACGGACGTTATGCAGCAGCTAGTCCAGGCGAACCAAACTAAGTCGGAGCCGACGAAGGCGAGTACTACGACAGAAAAGTCTCAGAGTTCAGCTCAAGGTGCGCGGACCAAGTCAATATCCCGAACATCGACCTCGGCGTCGAAGCGAAGCGGGAAAGTCCGTGCAACCAAGTCCAAAATGCCTGATGATGATGACTGGGGCTCAGATGATTCGAGTTCCAGCGATTCGTCTCAAGATGAACTCGAAGGATAGTTCGGAGCCGCCGCCCAAGCTAAGAGTGCTGGTACTGGGTCTGAGACCCGAGTGGTAGTGCAAGCCATGGTCACCCACGACGCACTGGAGAAATTTGATGAACGTGCATCTTTGGATGATCGCGTCAATTGGTGGGAACGTTTTATGTACTATGCGACTATGGCGCCATGGGATGAGAAGACTCGGATAGTTCAGCTGAGGATGCGACTCTCAGGTTCTCTGAAGGATTGGTGCACTCAGCTCCCGGACTCGACCCGCTCAGACTGGAAGAAGTTGTCTCACGTATTCAAGAAGGAGTGGTGCCGCAGTATTGGTTCTAAGGCTGAGCGGTATTACGCTATGGAGATGCGTGACTCTGAGACCCCTCGGATGTTTTTGTATCGACTCAACCGAGCTGCCAAAAAGGCTGGGATTGCTTTTGAGAAGCCGACAACTGATCGCGAAGCCCATATTCGCCGGTTCATCAAGGCGCTAGGAGATTCTCGGCTGCGGACCACTTTACAAGGTCAGCGGTTTGATACTCTGAGCGAATTGGAGGAAACTCTGAAGCGTATCGAAGCTTTGCAGCAGGAAGATCATCGGAAGGATCGAGACTATCAGCAAAAGAGACGCCGAGCTCAGAACTTGCAGTTCGGCCGGTTTAAGCCTCAGCAGCGACGAGCTGAAGGTCGGGCCTTTATAGCTGAAGGTTTGGGATCAACATCTGAGCCTGACCGTCAGGCTCATTTCGATGATGAAGTCGTCCAAGACTGCGATGCCAACAACGAAGCTGAGCTGAAGTTTTCCGCGCCGAAAACTGAGGTTGTAGTGGGTCTAACTTGACTCACTACTTTAGCTTACACGTTGCGCAACGTGTATGAGGAAGCGTAAGTACTTAGTAATTACTTAGGTTAATTATATTTGAATACACAAATATAAGTTAAGTAACAAAAGGATTCCAAGTGACTTAGATTAGGTAAAATGAGAACTGTATTGTTTGTAAATTGATCTTCCTCTAAAATCTGCTAAAAACTGTTTATCATCTATGAAAGGGTTGGCAGCGGCTGGCTGTCAGAGCCCCGCTAATATGCATGTCTCTGATTGGTAGAAAGATGCTGCTTTCTACCAATAGGATCTTTTGGGTATGTGTGGACCACTCACTGTGGTGGTCCACTTCAATGTATCCATCGGTGTGTCTTACACCAATGTGAGGAAGTATCCAAAACGTTTAACAGATAACCTATCTGTTAAATTCACAAGTGGCTTGCAGCCACTTGTACGTGTAACCCCGTTACACCATCCCCCCCTTAAGGTTAGACGCGCGGGGTCCCCGCACGTCAATCTTTGGAATTGACCATTCGTCAATTCTCCGCGTTTGGAGAAGAAATCCGCGCTCATTCAACGATGAGCGCGCCTCAGAAGAAGTCCGCAAAGTCGATGGGGAGTCATCTCTGCATCGACGACTACTTCGAACGCCAGAAGGCGAAGTACGGTGACGTCGTCGACTTCGACGACGACGATGAAGACATGGAGGGCGAGGAGGACTCGCCCTCAAAGCGTAAAGACTCAGTGTCGAGCGAATCGCTCGACCCTCACGCCAAGAACGTTCGCCCGCCTGAAGGGGACGAATCGGACGCTTCGAGTTCGAAGCGTTCGCGTACTGAGAGTGATACCCCACTCGCTTCAGCTGGGGCTCTCAGTACTCCGCGCGCTGCTGCTGCAGCGCGCGATGTTAAAGCTCAAGGCTCTCCGCGCGCTGCGCCTGCAGCGCGCGATCCATGGATGCCGTCCGCGTCCGAGATCGCGGACCGGTTTGGGAACTCGGTACCTCCGAATGAGGTGCCGCTGTACGTATGCAGCGCCATCAAAGATGACGCTGTGGCTGCCGAGCTGCACTTTGATGCGGAAACGCATTAAAGGCGCGATTACTACATCGGACTCTTTCATGAGCTCCGATGGTTTCAAAGCAAGAAGACCTCTTCTCGCAGCAAAGTGCCCGAATGGCAGGCACTTTGTCAAGCTGGAACGCCTTTGTTGAGAACTTCAACAAGAGGCCGAGTGCTTACCGTGATCGGATTAAGCAAGCGCGTGATCGCTTCGAGACGTACTCGAAGCGTGGAAAGCTGGAGCAACTTCATGTTGCTGCTGAGGAGGCGAATGTGCCGTGCGCTGTGCCCGAGGGCTTTCAGTGCACGAAGTGCTTTCCGGTCCGCTTGAGCGACCGCGACCTGAACGGGTACACGTCGTTCCGTGTGCCCGAGAGTCTCAAGAGCTCCGTGCTAAGTTCTTAGCACGTGAGGGTTCGGGCGCTAGCGATGATCGCAGCGCTCGTGTTACTTCCGCTGCGCCAGCGCGTACTGCTCTTCGTACGCCCTCACCATTTCTGGAACGTCCTCCAGCAAGACGTTCCGCGGCTCCCATGTATCTCGATGGGGAGGAAATCCTCTCCAACGAATACGAAAACGAGCCCCTTGAGGGTTCGTTTTCGGGATACTATGGTCAACAATCCGCTCAACAATCCAGCGGGTTGAGCCGCGGGCGTCACGGATCGGCGGTGGCGGGGGTGGGAACACGCCCCGGGTATGATCAGCCCCGGGCTGATCAGTATGCGCCTCTCCACGACCGGGTGACCGTCGTGGAGCGTCTGCAGGGCGCTGAGTTCGCCGCCCTAAAACAGGAGCTGGCGAACCAGAAGGCCCAAGTCGCGGCGGTCTCGCAGACCGCCTCGAATATCCAGGTCGAGCTGGGGATCCAGATGAAGGGGTTGCTCCAGCGCGTCCGCGCGCTGGAGGAGAGGTTGCTCGTCGCCGAGGCCAAGTCCTCCGCTTCTGCCTCGGCTCCTGCCGAGGCTTCGGGTCAGCCGAGCTAGATGGCTCGTGCTGCCGGTATGGCTTCAGCCGTCTGACGTAAAAGGTCGGATGGAGGCGCATGCTAGACGGTATGTCTAGCGTGTATGCGTTGCCGTGCCGTGCCAACACAGTGAACGGCCCGATGAAGCGCGGAGCAAGCTTGCTTGCTCCGAAATCCGAAACTGCATGTCTAGGCAGGTTTTGTGTAGCTAACAAAACTAATGAACCAACTTTAAATTCATTTGTGTTGCCTCTGCCCGCATTGTCTGCGTTCAGCTTCTGTTGATCAACAGAAGCTGCTATATGTCTTGGACAAACCGAATCACGGCTTGTCTTTTGGTGATGAAACTGGTTGCATCCGAGCTGAAGTCATTCAGCTCGCTCTCCGCTAGAGGCCCGGCCTCTGCGTGGTTCTTGCGGTGTCTGCGCCCTGCGCAGACCCGTGGTCGTTAAGCCATGTTGTTGGGGGAGTCTGCGCCCTGCGCAGACTCATGTGGTTTGTCCATTGTTGCAGCTGACACTGTGCAAGTGTCAGCGGTTTTCTGCGGCTGCTGTATTGCAGGCGTAGATCCTCCCCCACTTAAAGTGGGAGCCATCACTCCGAGTAAACTCGGTAGACGTGGATGCCGCATGGCATTCACGTAGAACGGTGTATGCCCGGTCGAGGCATGCACTGAGTTATTGATGGCAAACTCTGCCATCGATAAGCACTCGCTCCAGTATTGGAACGAGTGAGCGTAGCTCTTCAACATATCGACGAGCACGCGATTCACGCGCTCGGTTTGACCGTCCGTCTGCGGATGATCCGCAGTCGACATGGAAAGCTGGCTCCCAAGAAGTGTAAACACTTCTTGCCACAGATGCGCTGTGAAGCGCGGGTCTCTGTCCGACACAATGTCGGTCGGCATGCCATGGTGTTTGAACACCATGTCGACGAGCAGACGGGCTGTCTGCTTCGCGGTCACCTCTGCTGGCACCGCAGCAAGATGTACCATCTTGCTGAAACGGTCTACAAAGACCACAACACCGGTGTTCCCTCCGCTATCCGGGGGAAGACCAAAGATGAAGTCCAAAGACATGGACTTCCAACACTCCGACGGAGTCGGTAGTGATTGCAGTGGAGCCTGCGCGAATGGCGCAGGCTTTACGCGTTGGCATACCTCGCAAGCACGGATGTACTTGCGCACCCACTTATACTGGTGGTGCCAGTAGAAGTCGCGCGTGAGAAGGACGTAAGTCTTCTCACGTCCGAGATGTCCCGCAGTCGGGGCATCATGATACTCGTACATGATCCTGAGTCGCAGGTCATGGTCATTTGGCACGACAACGCGATCTGCGTTGTCGTCGACTGCATTGTAAAGCAGTAGTCCGTCGTGCACACGAAAGCGGTGTGCACGCGCTCGAAGGTGCTTGGGCAGTTTCTGACGGGACTTGTCAGAAGGAGCTGTGCCATAGGCCAGCAAGAGCTTCGCGTCCGCGTCGTGCGCGTACGCGGCCTTCACATCATCCAACAGAGATGATGTGGCTTTGCTCGATCGCATGGCGTCAATGGCATTGACGTCAACAGCTTCTGCATAGTCCGGCCGACGTGATAACGCGTCGGCCACCACGTTCAGTCTTCCGGGTTTGTATTCGACCCGGAAGTTATACTCCGCAAAGAATGAGAGCCATCTCGCCATTCTTTGTGAAATGTGTGGCGACTTCACTGCGGTACGCAGTGAAGCATGGTCGGTGTAGACCACAAATGGTCTACTCCCAAGCAAATACACTCGGAACTTTGCGAGTGCATACTTCATGGCAAGGAGTTCCTTGTCATGCACCGGATAGTTGCGCTCAGCTGGCTTCAGCTGACGCGATTGGTAGTAGACGACACGATCACGGCCCTCGTGATCGTGCTGCATTAACGCGCATCCGATCGCGAAATCGGATGCGTCACACACTACGTGAAATGGGCGATCTTGGTCAGCCACTGCCAAGATCGGCGCCTCAGTCAAGCCCCGCTTGACTGCATCGAATGCCTTTTGGCAATCGGGTGTCCAATTCCACACAGCTTCTTTCTTAAGAAGCTGTGACAGCGGGCGGATCTTGCCCGCATAGTCCTCCACGTACTTGCACAAGTACGTGGCCAAGCCAAGGAACTGCCTCAGTTCCTTGACACTTGAAGGCGTTGGCCATTCGTTGACCACTCTGACCTTTTCCGGGTCAGGGCGAACACCATTCTTCCCTACGAGACACCCGAGGACGGGTATCTCGCTCGCCCCGAAGATACACTTCTTCAGGTTCGCGTAGAGCTTATGTGTTCTCATAAGCTCAAGTAGTTTCCGGAGATGCACCCTGTGCATCTCTACGTCGAAATCTTCCGTCCACAGCTTCGGCTGTGGATGAATACATCATCGAAGTAGCTCGGTGCGAAGTCGCGCACCGAGCGCAACAAGTGCGTCACGCACCTGTTGAAAGTCGCAGGGGCGTTCTTAAGCCCCTGTGGCATTACTAGCCATTCCCAGAGCATGCCGCTTGGCGTGCTCACTGCCGTGAGAGGGATATCGCTCTCACGCATTAGGATTTGATAAAATCCATCTCGCAAGTCGAGAGCACTGTAAACGGTGCTCCCGGCCATCGAATCGATGATAACATCTTTTCGTGGTATCGGCGTCTGCGCCGGTACCGTCGCATCGTTCAGCTTGTTGTAGGCATGAACGATGCGCCATCCGCCCTGTGGCTTCTTGACACAGAACGTCGGAGCACTGTGCGGGGACTTTGATTCCCGCACTTGTCCTGCTTTACGACGACTTTCAAAGAAGTCGTCGATCGCTGTTACTTGCTCTCGCGGCAGTGGCCACTGCCGCGTGACACAGTATTTCGTGCCCGGCACGAGATCAATCTCGTGCTGAATGCCCTTATCCTGCGGAAGCTCCGCAGGAATGTCTTCCGGGAGTACGTCTTTGTACTCCCTCAGCAATTCGTAATAGGGACTCGACTTCAGCGAGTCCCAACCTTGTTCCTCGAAGCGCTCTCGCTTCGGCTTCGCACTGAGAGTGTCTTCACTCTCAGTGGTACTTCCCATGAAGAGCTGCCTCAGCTCTTCGCTCTCGCCTCGCCGTTCTTTCGCTGTCCGAAGAACGCAGACTTGCTCGATGCGTCCATCGTGCAAGTCGCGCGTGAAGCGCTTCCAGCTCATGGCTGGAAGCGAAGTCAACTCCGACGCCGTCGTCGGAGGACTAGCGAGTTCCATGTCACGATACTGGAATCCAGTATCGGTGCGCGTCAAGACGCTTAGCGTCTTGACATTCGGCGTCACCGCCGCAGTCTGCCCAGCAGACTGCTCTTGTTGCGTCTCGGTCCCGGACCGAGACTTGCGCAGCGTTTTCCGCTTGCGCCGTCTTTCTTGTTGTGCGGAGCCCGGCTCCGCACAGTTGTTCTTCTTGTCCAGGCCCGGCCGTGGACAGTCGTTCGCCGGCGGACCCTGTCCGCGGGCGCGCGGTATCAAGCCCGGCTTGACCGCATTTTCCTTCGTGCAGCCCGGCTGCACGGTAATGTGTTCCTTCGCCGGCAGACCCTGTCTGCGGGCGCGCGATATCAAGCCCGGCTTGATCGCATGGCGCTTCGTCGTGCAGCCCGGCTGCACGACAGCATGCAAATTGCGTCAGTGCGGTATGTTTGCAACCGTCCGCACTGTTTGCAGCGTCAACTCCCGGAGTTGACACACCTTTGTCACCTCGACGCCAGTTATTGGCGGAGCCCCTCATCACCGAGGGTGCGTCGACTCCCGGAGCCGACGCGTCGTTGTCGACCTGACCGCTTCGGGTCAGGGACTGTCCCTTACACGCTTGAACGTGGGTGTTGGTTCCCGGAACCGACACATCCTCATCTTCCGACGTCGGCAGCACCGCCGACGTGGATCCCACTTGTGCGCATCCTCGCGCACCCCTTGGGCACTCCGGGACAGCGAAATTAAGCGCTGTCTCGACTGGCGAGTCGCGCGCACCTGTTGGTGTGTGCGCTGGGGTAACAGGGCCATCGCTCTCTGTTCCGCTATCGCGTCCGAAGCGCACGAGCGTGCGCTTCTTCCAGTCTATCACCGGATCATGCCGTGCAAGCCACGGCATGCCCATTACCACGTCGAACTTATCGTCCAGGTCCAGGACGATAAAGTGTTCGACAAACACTCGTTGTTTGTACGAGAAGCGCACGTTCACGACGCGCTTCTCGGTCTTCACGATGGCACCTGTTGCCAGTCGTACCTCCAGAAGACTTCGAGGTGTATCTACCTCCTCGAAGTCAAGTCTCGGCAGGCTTCGTAGTCGAACAAAGTTGTTCGACGCGCCTGAATCCACCAAAGCTCGAAGAGAGTCACTCGCTCTCTTCGAGTAAACCTTAAGATGACTAGGTTCGGCCTGTTATCTTGTTTCTGCAGTGAGAGCTGGTCTCACTGGGGGCTGCAGTCCTCAGTGTCGCGTGCCCGATGTCGGCACGCGCGACTGCATTACCAGTAGGGCGCCCCGCGCCTACTGGATGTTCGCGTTTTTGTTGGTCCGCGGCGATGCCTAGCATCGCCACGACGACTCACCTCCAGGGGGCATGGGAGCTGTGCACTCCCGTGCAAAGTGACCGATCCTTCCGCAACGGAAGCATCGCACGTTACCTCCCTGCTGCTGGTAACCAGCAGTTGTTGCGCTCGAGAGGTCCATTGGTTCTGGACCTCCCGTCCTCGCTACCGGGCGTGGTTGCGGCCTCGGCACGTTCACATGCAGTTTAGCCTGCCGCAGGCTAAACTCTTCTTGCATGGCAAGAGTGATCGCAGCTTCGAGAGTACTCGGGTACTCTCGGAAGAGATAGGTCTTCACAGGCCCATCTCTAAGTCCTTTCATGAACGTGACGACCTTGGTCGCCTCGTCAATCGGGTTAGTCACGATATTTGATACCAAATATCGTGCGCGCTGCGCGTAAGCATGGACGTCATGCTTACCCTGCTGAAGGTCGAGGAACTCCGCCCTCGACCGGAATTCGTTTTGCGGGGGCTCAAACGCTTGTTTGAGCTCCTCCTTGAATACTTCGTACGTGCTGAAGCACGTAGGATCGGAGAGTCGGCGTCCATACGCCCAACTCCTTGCGCGTCCGCCAAGGCAGGACATGGCGAACGCGACCTTCGACAGCGGGTCGACGATGCGTCGAGCCGCTATGGCTGTGTCCAGCTCGACAAGCCATCGGAGGAGAGGCTCGCCCTCTCTTCCCACGTAATTGCTTACGCTCAACTTTAATGGTTGAGCACGCGGTGTCGTCCCTGACGACGCCGTCACTGAGGAAGCAGCGTCACGCTGCTCCTTCATGATGAACCCCAGAGCAACACCATGTTGCTCCGTCGGCGATAGCGTACGCAGCATTGTAGCTATCGCCGCTTCTCCAATGACTGTTGACAGTCGTTGGAGGGCCTCCACTCTGGGTCAGACAGGTGGGGGCAGTCAGCGCGTGCAACATGCGTTGCAGGCGTGTTGGAGCTCTCCATGGGCACCTCCGTGCTCATGTGGTTCTCGGCTCCGCGTTCGTACACCGCGTACGAACGTCAAGCAGTCGGTCGTTGGACGGACTACAAAGTGCTACCAGGTGTAGTGGGTCTAACTTGACTCACTACTTTAGCTTACACGTTGCGCAACGTGTATGAGGAAGCGTAAGTACTTAGTAATTACTTAGGTTAATTATATTTGAATACACAAATATAAGTTAAGTAACAAAAGGATTCCAAGTGACTTAGATTAGGTAAAATGAGAACTGTATTGTTTGTAAATTGATCTTCCTCTAAAATCTGCTAAAAACTGTTTATCATCTATGAAAGGGTTGGCAGCGGCTGGCTGTCAGAGCCCCGCTAATATGCATGTCTCTGATTGGTAGAAAGATGCTGCTTTCTACCAATAGGATCTTTTGGGTATGTGTGGACCACTCACTGTGGTGGTCCACTTCAATGTATCCATCGGTGTGTCTTACACCAATGTGAGGAAGTATCCAAAACGTTTAACAGATAACCTATCTGTTAAATTCACAAGTGGCTTGCAGCCACTTGTACGTGTAACCCCGTTACAGAGGTCGCAGAATCTCAACCGAGTTCAGCGATATCTGCTTCAGCTGAGCCCAGTCATTTGGCCGTTGTGACGGATGAGGAGATTTTTCGAGTTGCTGAGCGTCTGGCCTGGAAGCCAAGACCAGACAACCAACCGTATGGAACTGGAGCACTTCAGCGAGAAGAAATACTGTGCAACGAATGTGGAAGCAAACGCCACAAGACTGAGAATTGCTGGAGTAAGCTCATCTGTGGACGCTGCCATGACGAAGGTCATCCGACCCAATACTGCAGACGTCAGCCGTGCTCTAAGTGTGGCGATTACCATCGCCGGGGTTTGTGCGACATGTGGTCGGCACTCAAGGCGGTGCAGGAGGCAATCCGCGCCGGAGGCTCAGTTGAGGGCCTTGACCCTGAGACTGTTCAGCTATTGCTGGAAAGCTCAGACCCTGAGACGCCGTTAAACCACTAGGCTCGCTGGTTCGGGAACCAGTGCGTGACGAGCCTAAGTCCCACGCATATTGCGCATTTGCATATGTGGGTACATCCCTTCCATGTTGGCGCAGTAATAACCCCAAATGCACAAATTCATCTGACCAAGCCCGAGTTTATTCTGGTTTAGCTGAGATCGATGATCCGAGCTCAGAGCTTGAGTTTGAGAACCATCTCGAGTTCGCTCTGTCTTATGGAGAACGATATGGCTGGTGGAGTGACCATGTCTTGGTTGGTGACAGACGTGACATGGCTATGGTGCATGTAGCAATTTTCAACCGACGGATACAGATACTGATGGATACTGGAGCTACAACGAGTATTATGAGCTTAGACCTTGCACGCAGGTTGAGGCTGAAGCTCAGACGTGGTTACAGGCTCCGGGTTACCGGGTTTGGAGATGTTCCGACATACTCTACAGCTCAGGCTAAGATTAAGCTGACGCTCGGTGTACGGGTTGTTTACGTTATGGATATCTGGGTTGGAAATATCGGCGCAGGCATAGACTGTCTCTTAGGGATGGACTTCATGATTGCTGCCGGTGTCCGACTTTGCCCTCGCGAAGGTGTTGTCCGACTCCCAGATGAAGAGTCTTTGTACTTGGTTGGTGGACCTGAGTTCGATCACGTTGGGCTTGAGATCGGTGTATCCTTAGCTGAGACTGTACGACTTCAGCCGGGACGGTCCATGGTTCTTCCGGTCAAATATCACCAAGCTGAGCCCGACAAGGTTACTGAGTGGGCTGGGCGTGGTGATCAATGGGTGACTCAGTTCATCTATGGCGCTGACAGGAGACCCAAGGCTGTCAAGGTGGTGAACATCTCAGACCAAGTGGCGCGCATTACTCAGCACACTGTGGTTGCATGTCTGGTTGAGAAGGGACATTTACCTCGGGGAGATCGTTTTGTACGGCCTAAGGCTCAGAAGTACCGGGAATGGAGCGCATTGATTTATGAAGCTGAGCCCTCCCCGGAATATCTGAAGCTGGAAGAAATGGTTGCGAGGCAGGCTGAGCTTGTTGGACCTCCTGCCGTCGAGAAGCCAACTTACCAATGGCCGAAGAAGCTACTCCTGAGGAAGAAGCCCTCAGATCAGAACAACACATGTACCGCCAAGTCTGAGCTTGACGCTGGGGCGTTTATGGTAAATACCAACCCGCCCGTTCAGCCGAGGCAGGGTCGTATGTTGTCAAAACCACCACGACCGCCCTCGAGTGACCCATCAACAGTGTCACCCAGTCTGCCAGTAAATGCCGAGGAAGCTCAAGGTTCTCGGTCTGAGGTCGGCCGGACTGAAGGTGTCTCAGTTGGCGAAGGTTCCGAACCCGACATGGAGTCTATCAGGAACGGAGGTGAAAAACCGTCTCAGCAGGCTCAGCAGGAACTGGAAGGCGTATTTCAGGAGCGGCCGGTGGACTTTGTTGCTGATCCGACGCTGCGACTGCATGATGCTTTGGCTTAGTGTATGCGGCTGGAGATTGATTTCTCGGATGAAGAAGAAGCGACTGTGTATTTTCATGAAGGCACTGAGCTTTTGAGTGACCTGAGGAATCAGCTGGCTGCTCTTCCTGAACTCAGAGATCTCAGCCCCAAGGCGGATCTGAGCACGGCAAATATTGGAGAACCCGGGATAACGACTGCTGAGATGGAATCCCATGTCAGAACTATCTTGGAAAGACATCACTCAAGTTTTCTAGGGGACGGAAATGCTGTGCCGACTCCAGCCAGGGGCGTAGTCTGCGACTTGGATGTGGGTGATGCTAATCCGGTAGGTCAGCCGTCCAGGCCAATTCGGCCGGAACACCTTCAGAAAGTGTATGATTTGCTCAAGAAGCTCTTGGAAACTAAGCTGATCGAGTATTCGGACTCAGAGTGGGCATCGCCAATTGTCATCGTGATGAAAAAGAACGGAGTCGATATCAGACTCTGTATCGATTACCGACTGGTGAACCAGCTAATCAAGCTCATGCATTATCCTCTACCTTTGATCGACGATCTGTTGATTGGGTTCGAGAGTGCAATGCGGTTCCTGAGCTTGGACATGGCTAGCGGGTTCTGGGCGGTGCCGATGACTTTCAGAGCGAAGCACATCTCAGCTTTTATCTGTCCGCTGGGGCACTTTCAGTGGACGAGGATGCTGTTTGGCCTGAAAAATGCTCCATTGATCTACCAGCAGATGCTAGACAATTGTCTGTGGGGTTTTGTACGTCTTCCGGACTCAGAAGAGTCTCAGGTGGACGCTGAAGTCTTGGAGTTTCTGGGAATTAATGTCGAAAGCTCAGCTGGGCATGACTTAACCGCTATGGCTGAGAATATGACTGTATTCCAAAGGAACATCCCGGCGCCACCTCAGCTGAACCCTGTTTTGGGCCGAAGTTCATACATTGACGATATTGCATATGGAGCCGAGACCTGGGAGCAGATGTGCGAGGATCTGGACCGATTACTGTACCGGCTGAGCTATTGGGGGATCTCAGTAAGTCTACCCAAGACCGAATTTGGCAAGAGGACAATTTCGTATTTGTCTCATGAAATTGGAGCCAAGCCGAAAATTGCCAAGGGTGTGATGGATCTTCCGTTCCCGTCGACTCTGAAAGGTGTTCAATCTTTTCTGGGAAGTCTCAATTACTACAACAAGTTTATTGAAGACCTCCCGGTTATAACATCTGTACTGTACGAGCTGACGGACGAGCAGATCCAAGCGGGCCGAGACCTCAGCTGAGCCAAAGAGGTCTTTCGAGGTTCTCAAACGTAAGATTGTGTCGACACCTCTGCTCAGGCATCCGGACTCTCAGAAACCATTCGCGATCATCGTGCATGCCAACCCATGGGCAGCTTGCGCTGTGCTGGGCCAAGAGTATGATGGAGTTATACTTCCGGTTCGTTTCACTGGACGTGTCTTACATGACCAAGAGCTCAGATACCATCTGGCTGAAAAGGAGGTGGTGGCGCTGATCAGAGTTCTCAGAGTTTTCTACACTATGTTGGCTGAGACGAAACTGATCAAAGTCTATACCCGACATTCGGTGTTGAAGTGGATATTCACGTCACGATCACTTGAGGGACGCTGCGAGCAATGGGCGACCCGTTTAGCACCTTGGCCTTTGGAAATTCTCAAGATCCAACGAGATGAAGACGGCTTGGCAGCGATTATGGGAGCTGGGATTACCCCCCGTGATCAGCTGGATCAAATAGCTGAGAACCTTATCCCGGCCAAGGGACGAGTCATCTCCTATTAGTCTTGAGATGCTTGAAGCCGATTATGAAGGCTGGTTGCTCAGCTTTGATGGAGCGACTAAGCTATCAGATCGTCGAGGCTCAGCAGGATGTATTCTCTGGAAATTGCCGTCTTGGGATGTGGTCGAAGCTTGCGGTTTTCATTTTGAGGATGCTACGGTGAATGAGGCTGAGTACCATGGGTTGATCGAAGGCGCGAAAATGGCCTTGGCTAGAGGGATCTCAGAGTTGGTCATTGTTGGTGATTCTCGGATTGCAATACAACAGGCTCAGGGTCTCATCCAGTGTCTGAATCCGAGACTTCAGATGTTGCTCAACGAATTTGAGAATCTGCGCCCAAAGTTCAGATCAGTCAAGCTGGTTCACGTTAAGCGCGAGTTCAATGCGGCAGCAGATTACCTGACGGCGAAGACGTTAGCTGCTCAACACTCTGTAACAATTGATGGCTCGGTCGAATTGGCTCAGCTGAAACAGCTGAATCGTATTCCTGAGAAGTTGATCAAAGAACAGAGGTCTGAGGCTGAACAACTCGAGCCAGATCTTGATCAAGGATCCGGAGTCAAGCTGGATATTGTAGTTGAACCTACGACACTGGCTGAAGCAGCCGAACCTTTGTCGCCTGAAGCTAGGATATTTGTTGTCACAAGAAGCCGCGCCCGGGCTGAAGAAACTTCAGCTGAATCCAAAATGGATGATCCTGACTCAAATGCCGAAGGCAATTCTCGGATGGGAGCCGACGAATCTTCTAACCGCTTCTCGCCTGAGGCTACGACACCAACTTTAGCGATTGCCGAGAGGTGGCGGCGAATATTAGCCCAGCAGGAAGCTGAGCCGTGGATCAACAGGCTCCGAAACTACTTGAGTGGGGATCTGACGGAACTGTCCTCCGCTGAAGCTGAAGATGTGGCCAGAATTGCTAATCAATTTGTGCTGGACTCTCGTGGAGCCTTGTATTACCTGAGCAGAGCTACGCCAAGACGCCCACGGAATGCGGTGAATAACCTGAGACTAGTGGTGTCAAGTTCTCTCCGGACTGACCTGCTACACCTGAGTCATGAAGACTTTCAGGGTGCTCATCAGGGAATCACCCGGACGTTTGAGCGGTTGCGCCAAGAGTATTACTGGCCTGGAATGTACGCGGATGTAGAGCGCTTTGTCAAAGAATGCGTGGATTGCGTCACAGCCAAAGGAGCTCCACCCAACCCTGGGCCGTCACCAGGAAATATCTTGGCGACTCGGCCGTTTGAGGTGGTCTCCATGGACTTTGTTACGAATCTACCAAGGTCTGATCGCGGCAATACGTTTTTATTGCTATTCCAGTGTCTGTTCTCGGGTTATGTGATCTGTAAGCCGATGTGTTCTACCAATGCTCAAGAAGTGGCTGAAGCCTACATGGATCGGGTGTTTCAGCGGTTTGGCGCAAGTGAGATAATACGCCATGACCGAGACCCTAGATTCATGGGCGAAGTTTTTGCGAGGTTCAGAGACATGTTGGGAAGCCGACAGAGAGCTACGCTGGCGTACAGGCCCCATGCTAACGGCCAACAGGAACGATCTGTTCAGACTGTGATCCGAGCTGTCCGAGCTTACGTGGCTGAGTCAGATCAGAGTGACTGAGACGACCAAGTTGAGAAGTTGATGTGGGCTTTGAACACATCCTTTGATGCTACTCGTCTGGACACTCCGTTCTATTTGGTGCATGGCTGGGACCCTCAGAGTACAGTATCCGCCATGCTTGGACCTCAGCCAGTCGGGCTTGACCAGAAAACTGCTTACGAGTGGCGTCGAGGTGTTCAGAGGCAGTACGAGTACGCTCAGACTTGGGCTAAGGATCTACAAGCTCAGGCTAAGGCGAAACGCTCAGAAGCTCAGACGAAAGTTTGGCGGGAATTGTCCGAGAGGCTCAAGAAAGGATTTGAGGTCGGGGACGCAGTTTGGTTATACCTGGCCCGAGTCCAACCTGGATTGACGAAGAAATTCGCTCATCTGTGGCATGGTCCGTTCAGAATCATGGAGACCTCGGACGACTTCCGTTGCAAGCTTAAGATCGAGGGCTCAGGCTACAAACTGTATCCCTGGGTTCATATAAGCCGGTTAAAGCCTAGAGCGCTGTTCCCCGATCGTCCGACCGAAGATGTGGAAGTCGCTGAGGAAGATGACTTTAACGCTGCAATCCTACCTGAAGATGTGGATAGTCCAGATGAAGCTCAGAATGAATACGAAGTTGAGAGCATCCGAGATGTTCGCTGGGTGAAGCGAACCCGGACCTCTAGACGGGTCCGGGAGTACCTGGTGAAGTGGAGGGGCTACTCTGAGCCAGAATGGCTCACCGTGTCTCAGCTGAATTGTGGAGTGCTTCTCTATGAGTTTAACAAGAGCGCAAAAGCACAAACACGGTTCAAAGCTATGCAAGCTGGAGACGAGCTGCCTGAGTCTGACGCTCAATAGGCTAGTCTCAGCTAAACAGTGCATGTGCGTGACGTCTTTGTGTGAAAACTCAAGCTTTAATTTGTTTTACGATTTGACTATGGATAGTGGAGAATGATATTTCGATTGGAGAGAGGCTACCGACCAGGGAAGGACTTTGGAATGTGCAGTGGAGTCTCGGAAGATGAAAAGCTAAGACTCTGAGCAAGTGATGAAAATACATGGAGTTGTAAATAATTAACGACTTCGAAACTCACTAATCACATGCAAAGAAACTTGGCCACAAGCTCAGCGGATGGCCGCGAGCACATCTTCGAGCCTGTCGTGATTGAAAGCTGGATCCGGCTTGATGGGGTTCTCGGAGCGCTCCTCGTCGCTGAGGAGTTGATTCACCAGCTCGTCCGGCGCCAGATTCATGAAGGCGTTGTCAGAACGACGCGTTGCCCACTGGGTCCGAGCGCACTCGAGGTCATCGACCGTGTCCAGCTGAGAGGAGAGCGAAAAGCCGAGCTTGGGATCTCGCGTGATCCAGTAGCAGGGGTCTCGGGGAACCACCCAGAGACCCGGCTCGTACCAGATCTTCTCGTCGTAACCGTCGATCTTCTCCAGGCTGGTCATCAACTCCTTCCGCTTAGCGTCGAACTCGGAACCCCGCTCCTTGCGATCTCGGTACATCTCGGCCAGGCCAGGGATGCCACGCATCTCAGCTGAAACCTGGTAGTCGTGACTGGGATCCATCGTAACCCAGTGGAGCCGCTCCCAATATTCGCGTCTCCAGCGACTCATGAAATTGGCGATGACCGTCAGCGCTTGGACCATGCCGGGTTGCATGTCGCCATACTGGAAGAAGACAAGCGAGCGAACCCGGCCCTTCCACATCTCGTCCCAGGGAGAAGTCAGCAGGAGCCTCCAGTAGTCGAGCGCTCTCCAGTGGAGGTGCAGGTGCTTCATCATGGACTTGACGGGCATGTACCGCGGAAAGCCGAATGTTTGCTGGAGCAGCTCTTGGACCTTGATCCCGTAGTGGAACCAGCTACCGCGCCGAGGCCGCTCAATGACTCCGTCGTACTCAGCGGGCTCGGAGATGTTTAACTTAGCTCGGCTGGTTTGCCCGGCTGAGCTCTGAGCCGAAGCCTTGGCTGCCTTGCCTGAACCGCTGCTGGACCCTGCTGAGCCGCGAGAACGCTTACCACCAGACGAAGGCTGCTGCCCGCGAGTCTGTACTGCGCTGGGACCCCTAGCGGCCTTGCCCTGGAAAGTCTTGTCGGTCTTGGGATCGTCCTCAGAGTCCGAGGAGAGGAACTCGAAGATGGAGTCGTCTTGGCTGGGCGGAGACCCCGGACTTGGATGCACAGACAGAGAACCCCAGCTTTCAGGGACGTGGTCCAGCGCGGGATCCAGGATCTGCTTCAACGCCGCCTCGTAGTAGCTGCCTGGGACGTACGAAGTCCACGGTGTCCGGTCCAGGCCCTCCCAGTAGATGGCCGAGACCAACATGCCCACCAGAGCACGCTTGCCGAACTGGTCGTGGAGCATTTGGCGCTTGCGGACCTCAGCGACGGCGTCCCAGAACGTGAGCCCGTTGAGCATCAGCTCTCGAGCGTCGGCACGCAAGTCCCCCCATTAGTACGGCTTGGGAACGCAGCTGAGGGCCTTGGCCTCAGTGACCCGCGACGGAGACTTCTTCAGCGCCCGAACCTTCTGAGGCTTGAACATCTTCGGCCGCTGGTCCAGCTTGACCCGGTCGACGTACAGCATCACTCGAGTAGAGCTTGGAGTGCTTGGCTCTGAGTGGGTCAGGTCAATGGTTGAGCGGCCCGCTGAGCCAGCCCCTTGGCCCGCCGAAGTGTCGGCTTTCTGAGACCCCGGTGGAGATGGGGCCCCAGACAACGGCAACCTTGGTAGCTTGCGACTTGCGTTGCCGGACGAGGTCGTCGCTGGATGCGACTTGCCGAGAGGTGTCCGCTCGGATCCAGCTTTGGCTTGCGGAGGCGATGTGCTGCTTGGCTGAGCCGACTTGGGCACTGCTGCCTTGCTTTCTTGAGGCACGTAGGGGCCACAGTCGTCGGAGTCTTCGTCACGAGCTGATACCTGGAGCAACGTCCGGTACTGAACTGGGACAGTGTGTCCTTGCTGGTAAATACGAAGCAACTCGAGCAACCGCTTCCAGTGGCCGCTGAGGTTGGTGGTGTCAGCCAAGAAATCCATCAAGCCGTCAGCTGGGAATGGCTTCGCAGCCGCGAGCCGGGCTTCAAGCTCAGCAATCTGCTTGCCACGGAGGTCTTGCACACGCTGGAGCTCGGCCACCTCGGAAGTCGACGCCACGAGCCGATCCTGCAAGTCAGACTTCTCGGTACCGAGACGCCCAGCGATAGCTCGGAGTGCGTCGATCTCAGCTTGGGACTTGTCCGACGTGGAAGAGCCCGATGCCGAGTCTGGGAGGTTCAGAATTTGCTCAGCATGAGCAGCCTCCAAAGCCGCCACACTGGCAGCATGATCGGCCTTCTGCTTAGCGAGTTTGGCAGTCAAGCGGTCGCACTCAGCCCTCAGACGGGCGGTCTGAGCCGAGGCGTCCGGCGCTGAGCTCTCCTGCTCCACGGTCAGCAAGCGCTGGACCACGGCCTGTAAGTGCCAAGTGCCGAGTCGTGTTCACTGTCCGAACCGCAAGTTCTTCAACCCCGTAGACGTTAGCGAGCGCGAAAGCTTCACGCTGCAATGCCACCTGGACTCTGAAGTCCGTGAGATTCGCCGGACGTCTTGGTTCGGGGGCGCAGCACTTCAGCGACCGCGTCACTGCCGAGCAGAGAAGTCAGCCGCACGAACTCCGTGTCCGTAAGCCGAGGGAGCGGGACCACTCGCGAAAGACCATCGACGGTACCCGCGAGGACACTACCGCGATTTATATCTTGTATCGACGCGGGCACCGTCGTCGTTGTGGCTACTGGGATGGAAACTGCGGTACTGCTGGCGACGGAGGGGTCTGGACGGATGAATGACGGCCCGGTGCGCGCGTAGCCACTTGCTGCCGCTGTCGTGAACTGCATAACAAGAGCAGACGCCGCACTCAACGCGTCGGACGATGGGAGCGACGCTCGCGACCCTCCACCGCCCGATCCTGGCCGCGGCCCCGTCGAAGAAGCGCCCGCAGGCGCATGGGGCTCCCCAGGAGCCGCCAGTGGCGTACTGGTGGCCTCCGGCAGCTCATGGGACGCCGCAGAAGCACCTGCAGGTGCCGTTGTCGCGCTGGTTGTCGTCGCGAGGCTTGCAGTTGTCGTCGCGGTGGTCGGGAGCGCGGTGGAGCTGCTGCCGGGCGCCCCGGAGGCGCCGTCGGGCGCGAGAATGCTTCTGCCGTGGCTGCCACCCGTTGTAATACTGCCAGATGTCGCTTGTGTGGTTGTGGAGGTTGCTGGAAGGTGCGCGGTGGTCGCAGGAGCCGCAGGAGTGCCCTGCTGCCCCCCACAGTCTCCCCCCGTGTTTGAAGAGGGCACCAGAGGCGAGTGACCACCTGTAACACTGCCTGACATCTGCGGTTGTGCAAAATGGAGGCGGCGGAGGCGTCGCGCTCGCTCGATGTTGGAATTTGCTAAATGACCTGGTAAGACAGACCACAGGTTCGGCAGGATCCGACGAGGGCGGGACGAGGCGATTGACGGCATGCTTGGTTATGAGGGCTGAGCCCAAAATCGTGATTGAGCTCTTTGGACTCGGTCCTCACAAGGGACGGTTGTGACGAGGCTCGCTTAGATCTTTCTGGCGAACCCGTCAATAGCCTGCCGCCAACGCACTCTATGTCCCACGCACGACCCTTAGTGGATGGGAGAGGGCAGCTGGCTTCAAGGAACCGCCGCTTCAACGAGAACTGGCTCGGAGACCGTGGACACACTCTCGGCCGAAGCCCCAGGTCTCAGCTGGGAAGCTTAGCTATTTCGCTGAGACTATTGCGACTCTGAAGCCACGATGACTGAAGTTGACTATGGATTGGCTTGACTCCTGTGAAGTTTGGATTGCGGTCACCCCGCTGAGCTACGCTGAGCTCAGACGTCCCGGATAGACACCTGTTGATGGCTGGATGCGCAGCAAACAGAGCCGACGTGGTCTCAGCTGAACTCGCTGCGGCTCGGCTGAGAGTCGGCCAGTTTTGGTGGTGAAGGCGCTGAAGTCTCCAAGTCTCAGCTGGAAGAACTGAAGTCCCCGGGTCTCAGCTTGGATCACTGAGACTAGCTGGTCTCAGCTGAAGCCAGTTGGTTTCAGATCTCACTGCTCTGAGCTTGGGTGGTCTCAGCCGGAACAGCTGAAATCTGTATGTCTCGGCTCAGATGTTTTAGTGGGATGTGCTTGGGCTCAGCGGACGCTCCGGAGTCTCAGTTTGGCGACCCAGGTCTCAGATGATGCGGACACTGGTGGACATTTATGCCGGGGGTCTCAGTTGGAATCTCGCCTGAGACTATGGGGGCTCAGGGTGGCCGATGGGTACACGGTGAATGCGCGCTGCTGGAGGGTCGCGTCATCAAATGATGACGGACTCATATATCAGCCGGGATGGGACCAGCTGTACCCGGGTACGACATACTTTCGACCAATGAGTCACCGGGGATCAGCCACTCATCACTGAAGCTTCGTTGAAGATCTGCCGAACCCATGCCTGACCTCGCTGGATTTTGCTGAGCTCGGCCCATTATTGGCTAAAACTCAGGTTGAAGCGCCGAATGCCTTAGGCACACTGGCAGCTCTCAGGATGGTCTTAGCACCCTTTGTGGGTGCTCTCTGAACGGCGCTGTGCGCCCCCACTTGATAGGTCTTTGTTTGCATGTGTAATAATTGAATCAGAATCGAATTTGCCCCGAAGGACGCAAGTGGGAGTGTTTCCTTGTGTAAAAGGGTGCCGAGGACCGGTTCCATCAAAACTCAACCCCATATAGTCTTTTTGAGTGTGCCTCGGTGTGAGGAGGAGCTTAATTAGCTATTTTATATTACTACGTGATCTGGACGACATTACCGACACGTATTTCGTATCTTCGGGGAGTAAGTGACTCTCGTGAGGTTTCGGCGGAGCGACTACGCGGGGGCTGAGATAGGCTCAAGTCTTCAGTGCGGTTGCTGAATTTCGCTCATTTTGGAGCGTGGTGCGCGGGCGTCCCTGGGTGCAGAGCGAGAACCCAGACTACGGACAGGCTCAAACCGAGCCAATTTTCTCGGGGCCACTCTAGGTCTGAGGGGCGAGTGAAGACCTGTGGAAGCGGCTCTCAGCTAGAGCCGCCGGAGGAAGTGAAGAAGCTACGGAGACCAGGTCCAAGGTCTCGGAAGAGGTGGACAAGTTGCGTGTGGAGTGTCGTGTTTTGTATTGGAGAAAACCCGGGGCAGATTGGGTTGGACACGTGCGAGCTGAGATCTGTTGAGTGGGGAGCAGGTTTCGTTTGGAGAGCGCTGGAGACATCTGAAGTGGGAACAAGGTTGCTGTGGCTGGCTGACGTCTGGGCCCAAAGCGTAGCCCTAGGAAGAACCGTCAAGGGGATCGCAAGGGAGGTGCACACGCCGCGCCTGACCAAGGACCGGAGCTGGGAAGTTTCATCCGAGCCGTTGTTGGGCTCAGCTGAGGTATTTCAGCTGACGCCCCAAGACTCTGAGCCTTCTGAGCTCTAGTCCGACGTTCGTCGGTCTACGTTTATTCAAGGTTCGATCTGGAAAGCCGGGAATTGGCCCGCACCTCGCCACATGGGCAAGTGCGGGAATCGAAGTCCCGGCACAGTGCTCCGACGTTCTGTGTAAAAAAAACACAGGGCGGATGGCGCATCGTTCATACCTACAACAAGCTGAACAATGCGACGATACCGGCGCAGACGCCGATACCACGAAAAGATGTTATCATCGATTCGATGGCCGGGAGCACCGTTTACAGTGCTCTCGACTTGCGAGATGGATTCTATCAGATCCTAATGCGTGAGAGCGATATCCCTCTCACGGCAGTGAGCACGCCAAGCGGCATGTTCTGGGAGTGGCTAGTAATGCCGTAGGGGCCTAAGAACGCCCCTGCGACTTTCAACAGGTGCGCGACTTCGCGCCGAGCTACTTTGATGATGTGTTCATCCACAGCTGAGCTGTGGACGGGAAGACCGACATTGAGATGCACCGGGTGCATCTCCGAAAGCTACTTGAGCTTATGCGAAAGCATAAAGTTCTACGCGAACCTGAAGAAGTGTATCTTCGGGGTGAGCGAGATACCCGTCCTCGGGTGTCTCGTGGGGGAAAATGGCGTTCGCCCTGATCCGGAAAAGGTCAGAGTAATTAATGAATGGTCAACGCCTTCAAGTGTCAAGGAGCTGAGGCAGTTCCTTGGCTTGGCCACGTACTTGTGCAAGTACGTGGAGGATTACGCGGGCAAGATCCGCCCGCTATCACAGCTTCTCAAGAAGGAAGCTGTGTGGAATTGGACACCCGATTGCCAGAAGGCATTCGATGCAGTCAAGCGAGGCTTGACCGAGGCGCCGGTCTGGGCTGTGGCTGACCAAGATCGTCCCGAGGCGAGGCCGATGAAACTTTGATTGCCCAGCGGATTTTGTATAGCGCAGCCCCCAAAAATACTGGGAGTCAATAGAGGACGAACAAAACCCAGTGTATCGCAAAGCAAATCCTGAATTTCACCCCTCCTTGTTTGGCGTGAGTACCTTGCGTAATCCCTGTCGGCGCGTTTTGTCTTCGACGGAGCGGCACTTCACCGGAGTTGAAATGTAGCCTTTGAAGCGCTGAGGTGCGCGTCTAATTGAGAACGCGTCCTCGATACTGAAGGCAAACCCAAAAACTCGGATCACCCGAACCCAGAATATCACAAAAGCAGGAGCCAGGATTTCACTTCAACTCTGGCTAAAGCTTTAAACTCAGAAGGCAACTTACCCAAATGCTCTCCTAGCCCGAAAACCAACAAATACAGACTATTCAGCACTACACTCATTCTTTTAGACCCTCGGACGGTGGGTCACGCACACACTAGGTTCACTCGAGTATGAAATACAGGCGCCTAGCTCGCCTGAACACTCGCCAATACGCGAACCACCCTCAATTAAGATGGAAAATACGATCACTATCAGTTAACCTTCCCGTCACAGCAGTCAATACAATGTTGTCGTGTAAAAACACGCGCTAATTTATATATGGCACACTGTCCCCACCACCAACACCCACCGAGTCACCGAAGACTCCATGGGCTTGTTAGGGTTAACACCTGAAGGTCCAGGAACTTTCTCTTGCACCGGGTTGATGTTCCCCCTGCGTACCGAGCTTCCGCTAGTCGACCGACGGAAGACTCAGCGTCACCAGCCACGAGCAAAGGCTAGCACGCCCTCACACACAAAATATACCTCGCAGGCCCTCAGCAGGAAGGGTCCCGGCCTGTTACGGCGTGATACGAGGGTGCCAGAGCTATACTCCGGCGGGAAGAAATAAATGGAGTGCGCTCTCGCTCCTCCAGTTCCTGGCGACGACTCGTCGCTGCCAATACACCAACCACTTACTCTCTTGGCCCTGCCAGGGATGATCACACGCTACACTAGTAGATGTGCCCACCGACAGTCATAATCCTACCTACCAGATTTACCTTGAGCTGCAGGTCGTTCACTGCAGGCACCGGTGTCGCCCTTGCGTTGTTGGGAGGAAAAGCTGTTCTGTTATTGTTACCCGAAGGCTTATCTTGTCTTCTCTTAAGTTTCCTATCGATCAATACAAATATCAAGTATAAACGCGTCCGTTTTGAACCGCCAATTGTAACCTACGACTCTTTGGCCCTTTCTCTGCGACGTGACGGCGCTACCGACTACTCAAACGGCCACTGAAACGCCACCGACGACTGGGAACAGGGGCCGACGACTCATAAGTTCGGATCTTGCCAGTAGGTTCGCATCGCACTTAGCGAGCTGCAACCGCCCGCGCTTGACTTGGAACCGTCGACGAGTTGTCGTCACCCACCAATTTAGGACAATCAGCGACCGGGGCGTTTAGTCCATTGACTGGCAATGAACCTCGACTTGCCATTTAGCATTGACGCCTCGAATCTTGTCTCGGCTTCATTCCTCGACACCACAACTGCCCCCACCGTGATGCGAGCCGCGTGCTGGTGAGCGTCGGGGTGTTCTTGTCGTCATGGCCGGTGACTCGCGCGCTGCTCGGGCTGCCTTGAACTCCGCGTTCAAGCGTCGTGGTCTCCCTCGGTCGTCGAACGCAGTAAAATGGCTCTCGGCTTCTCACGTCTCATATCCATTGCTGACGGTGGTCTTGCTGTCTTCCTTCCAGCCTTCGTCCGGCTCGTAGACCGCGCTAGTATCTGCTGGGACGTGTTCTACTGCTCCAGGCACTTTCAGTCAGCGGCATCTGGAGACGGCAGCGTTGCAGAGGCGCCCGGCAGCTTGTCCACGGTATGTCGTCGTCACTTTCTGCTCTGGCCGTCCCAGCGTGGAGCGCGAAAGCTGGTATGTTCTTGCTGTGGCGTTGCAGGTTGGATTGTCGTCTCCTGGGTTGAATTCACCTGCTGGTGGTGAAACACCAGCCAAGCTTAACTGGCGACGCCTGCTACGCTTGTCTGCGTCACCGACTGCCACTTGTGCTGCTTCTCTGGTCCATACCGTCGACTCGCTTCACTGGATTCAGCTTCTTGTGCTCATGCTCACTGTCGTTGTCTTCCTCTTTGGGCTTGCAGACTGTTCCTCCTGTTGATATTCCCGTCGGAGATGCTGCCGGCGACGCAAGTACAAGCCAGTTGTCGCCTGCGGTGACTGCATGTTCCGCTTCGAATGTGGGTACTGGTCCACCCGCAACCGGCGACTTACAGGCTTCTGGCGATGCGGTATCGTCTGATTCTTTCGGGCAGCTCGTCATGGAGGCTTGCGCTGAGTCGTCGGAGCGCGTGATAGCAGTGCTGGATCCTCGGTTAGAATCTCTCGGACGACTCACCGTCCGTCTGCACCAGGACCTAACATCCGCGGGGATCGTCACATTGATTACCGCTTGGCCGCCGCTCACTCGCTGGATGACGTGGTAGGGGCGACCACTCCCGACATGAGCGTGCACGGCGACGTGATGTTGGATATGGACGTGATGCGGGGACAACTGCACGCCGCCGAGTCCACGCGCGCTGCGGCTGACATCGCTATGAGGAGAGAGTTATACTCGCACAGGGATACTCTGACCTTCGCGGAGTTCGAGCAGCACAAGAAGGAGATCAAGGGCCCGCGCGTCCTGGAGTTCGCTACCTCGAAGAGGTGGAGGGCCTCCGAGGAGTGGTCGACGCGCACACGGAGGCGGCAGCCCGACTGGAGAATCGGGTGAAGGCTGGTGACGCTGAGTGGCTGGCCTATCAGCTTCTTCGTGAGCAGGCGGGATTCAAGGCTGCGGTGACGGCGTCGACAGTGCAGGATGGATTGCCTAATTTGGTGATACCCGTGTTCGTCCTGCAGCGTCCGAGAATTCGCTGAATGCTGCGTCTGCTCCGGAAGGACAAGCTTCCGGTGCTGCTGGTGTCTCCGACGACTCGGGTCTGCTTAGTGGCTTGGCCCGGGCAGCTGTTGCCTCCGATCCTGAGTGAGTTGAAGTTGAGTTCAAGCGAGTCGTCGGCAGCGTCTTCTATCCGTTTGGCTTTCATTTCCAGTCTCGCTTCTGAGTTGTCGTTGATTTAGCTGTCCATCTTGGTAGCGTTTAATTTTCAAATGCAAAAGATAATGCCGCAGTAGCTGTTTTCGTCTGCGGTCTTGGGATGTGTTCCCCCAAGTACAGGTCATCGTGGCGGTGACTCATAGCCGCCTAGTCTTCGTCAGCGACTTGAACCATCTGCAGGCGCTGTTCACTTCTTTTTCGCCGCAGGTAATCATAGAGGAGGCCACCGCAAGAAAGGCTAGCGGCTGACTCCCACGTTGGTTCTTCGTAGCCGACCCATTTGACTCTAAACTCGCGCACTGCTCTCTCAGTTCCCGTGGACAACGGCACACGGTCGTCGAGGATGGCTTCAACTTCATATTCTCCTGCCACGTGATCTGGCTCCCAGCTGTCTTCAGGAAGCAGCTCTTCGTCAAAAATCTAGCCGCGTGTCGTCGACAACTCCGGGCGCGAGACGAGTCTTCGTTCGATCTTCAAACTCATCAACCAGCTTCAGTCGGGAGATATGGTCGACTGGGTAAAAGCGGTATCCACGCCGGTCCGGTAACTCGAGTTCGAAGGCATAGTCTTCGACCCTCGTTTTGATCCGGAAGGGTCCATGCCACCGGTGTGCCAGTTTCTTGATGAGCCCGGGCTTGACTCTCTCCATGTACAACCAGACCCTGCTGCCGACATCAAACGGAGCCTGCAGCATTGATTTCCGACCTGCAATCGGCTCAATTCCGCCAGTGTTCGGTGGATCCACCCTGTCCCGAGCGACATGTGCCCTCTGTTTCGCAAATGGTTGGTTTGGGGCACTCGCCGACGACTCGCGAGTCGTCGGTGGCTCATGCGTACTCGGTTTGAGCGAAAGGTCACTTAGGGCGGGGGTGTCTTGTCCCGTAGACGGTTGGTCTTGTGCTGTCGCCGATGAATGGGGATCCCGAGTCTTCGCCAGTATCGCTTTCTCTTTCCCGATTAGTTTGGCGTTGTGTTCCCGGGTCCTGCGAGTCTTCTCGGTGGCTTGGTATTCCTTGGCCATCTCCATAGCAATCTGGTGTTGTCTGTTGACCTCGCGGCGCCACGCCAGTGCGTCTGACTGCTTTGGCGTGCCGTGTTGGAGCGAGGATGACACGGCTTTCAGTGTTGACTGGGCATCCCACCCGTGCACCAAGTAGAATGGTGTTTCCTTCCGAGTCGTGTCTTGTGAGTTGTTGATGGGGAAGACTAAGCGCTCCACGATCTCGTCCCAGTCTTGCTGGAGCGGGTCTTCGGCGTATACCTTGACGGATTGCATTACTGTTTTTACTTACCGTTCTTGCTGTCCATTGGCTTGCGGCCGGTAACTCAGTGTTGCTCGGGACCTTGACTGCATAATTTCAGCAAACGCTTGAAACACTTCGCTCATGAACCGTGGGTCGCGGTCATGGCGGATGAGTGATGGCGCACCGAATCGTCGGTATATGCATTCCGCGAATGCTTGTGCCACATTGAGTGCACCCGTATCCGCCATGGCTTTCGCAATGATAAACCCGTAAAAGAACATTGGAAGAGCAGCAGGGCTGTGTTGCCCCTCCGAGTCTTCGGCAGTGGTATCACGAAGTCCATAGACACTATCTGGAAAGGCCGTTCCGCCAGCACGTTGCCAGGAGAGTATCCTTTCAGTTAGAGGCGGCTTTTGCTGGTGCTGCGGTCGGGGCACGACTTCCCGTGCTTCTCCACGTCGGTGCAGAGTCCCAACCAGTAGTAATCTCGCTTGACTCGCTGGTAGGTTCTCACCACACCCTGATGGCCACCTTCCAGCGAGTCATGACAGTTCTGGAGTACTTCTTGAATCCTCGTGGTGGGTAGCACCAGACGCAGCGAGATCTCCTCTTGCGACTCAGCATCGCGCCGACGACTCGTTCCCATGTAGTGTAGCAAATTGTCCTCCGACAACACGAACTTATTTGCGATCTTCCATGCATTTCTGGCGGCTCGGTATCCAAGTTTCTCGACATCTCCACGTAACAAGGTCTTCAGGTTAGCCCATCGTAACTCTTCGTCTTGTTCAGCAGCTATGCGCCGTCATCTCTCCTTAGGATCAATGTCTTGTGTGTTAGGACCTGGTGGTGGAGCTTGAGTCGGTTCTGGAGGTTGAATTTCGGGAGGTTTCCGGTTAGGGCGAGTCTTCGGCAGTGTCTTCGGCAGTGTCTTCGTCTTGTCTTGTGTGAATCGGACATGTTTTTTCTTGCTCTTGGTCTGCGCCCGAGTCATCGCCAGTACCATTCCAGGCTCTGGGCACACGAAATCAGCAAATGTTTTGCGTTTCAAGGTTGAGACGCCGTCCAGAATTTGAATAGCGCCTCCTGGAACCAGGTTTTGTGCTTTTGATCCTTGCGGCGGCGTCTCGTAGATCACTACTTGTATCCGATTAAGTCCGGTCAACTATGCTTTCCGGTTTTCACTCAGAATGACCTTGGGAACTTTTGACACCAAGGCTTCAGTTGCCAACGCGTCCGCGGCAGCATTGTATTCGCGTACCACGTGCAGATAAATGACTGATCGCAACCGTGCCGTAATCCCCTTGTGATGATTCAGCTGTGCCATCAGTGATTCCTTCCGGCAAGCTATCACCCCTAGGGATTGCTGGATCGCGAGTCTCGGGTCTCTCACGACCACCAAGTCTTCGGCACCGTGTTCGATCACGGCGAGAACGCCGTTGTTCATGCCTGTGTTCTCGGCGATGTTGACCGTGGTCTTCTCGAGGTAAGCGTTCGCTGCAATCACTATTTTCCACTCCGCAAGGCTCCATACGATCTAAGAACAGCTGCCGTAACCACCGTACTTCTCAGTCTTCGCTGATCCGTCAGAAGAGGCCACGAAGCCTGTATGAGTCGTCGGTAGACGTGCATAGAGCAGGTTCGGGTCCATGTGAGTCGTCGGTGAGCCTTAGGCGGCGTGGCAACCAGTTCCAGTGAGTCATCGAGGTCCACAAAGTTGGTCACCGTCGACTGGAGCAACTGGGTGAAGCTGTATTCCATGGCAGAGCCAGGGAATTGTGTTTTCCACTTCAGAATTGTGCTTCCGGTATTCCGGTGCATACCGATACATTGGGGGCGACTACAGCGCAGACCAACCGATGGACGCGTGGCGTTTTCCCTCACTTTGTCTTCAGACCAACAAGCAAGCAACGAAGAAGGGGGTTACTTTACCCAGCTACGCCATGATCACCCGCGGGACCACCGACCAAGCCACCCCCAGCTCCCCGTCATCCAGGGCCGTGACGGCTCCATCGGATAGCGAGCTCCCTGCGGCTGCTGCTGCCGTCGCTCCTCCTGACGTAGTGGACGTCACGGGTGCGGACGAGCCGTGGACGACGCCGCCTGCGAGGCGCACGTCCGAGCCTGCACCGCTACGCACGAGCAAGCGGGCGGCATTGAAGCCGGCTTCTGGTGAAGCTGTGGTCGACGGGCAATAAGAAGGTGTCGAAGCGCGCCACGGTGGCATCGACTACGGGGACACCAAGGAAGCCCACGGGTGACAGCGGCCGCGACTCCGACTCCGACCTGGAGGACAAGCCGCCGGCTCCACCTGCGAAGAGGCCGAAGTAGACGGTGACCTCGGCGAAGACCAAGCAAGCCAAGGCGGTGGTGGTCGCGAAGCGTCCGGCGGCTACGTCGAGGTCCGGCGGCGGGTTCGACCTACACGAGTTCATGCCATCGTTTTCGCCCGGTACCGCATTCGAAGAGAGCGCCGCGACCGAGGACTCCGCGGCTCAGGCCAGTGCAATCACGCAGGGAGTCGTAGACCAGGACGACCATGCTGTTCTCGCTCAAGTGCAAGCCCTGCAAGCCGATATCGAACGGCTCCGTGTGCTGGTAGCCCGGCAGGGCGTTGGCCAGTTACCAGTGGTCCCCACCCCAGCCATGCATGCAAGTCCGGCGGCTCCCACTTCCCTGAACAGCAAGGGCGAGATGCCGCCAGCGGAGGTGTGCTACCTCACGACGGCAAGCTTTCCAGACGGAGCGAAGAAGGCCAAGGGCGACTACAATCCTCCGCAAGCCCACCTGCTGGCCGCGAGTCGTATGTTGGCGCGCGAGCGGGAAATTTTCCGAGAGACCGTCTGTTTTCCTAATCGCTCAGCCCCGCTCGACGCCAAAACACCGTGTCTACCGGGGAGTCAGGAGGACTGTTCGGGCACCGGCACCACCCAGACGGGTATTTTGACCTTACGGTCCGGGTTGGCCATAGAGCCACCCACACCTCAGACTATACAGTCCGGGTTGACCATACAGTCAACCACGGCCATACAGCCAGTACCGGCCATACAGTCGGTACATTCAATTAAGCATATGCGTAGAGCGTAAGCTCTAACTACATTGCAAGATGTTTCGTGTGTGTCACTTCATGAAAGCGAGCTGAACTCTGCTACAGAATCAGTATCACGGACAGTCACGCCGCCGGGATCGGTGTACCAGTCTTCGAGCCGCGGCGTCAAGTTCCCCACCGAAGAAGAAGACCGGCTGCGTACTGGAACTGCACCGCGACCAAGCCACCTGCGTCCGATCATTAGCGTCAATGCCGCAGCAGCGATGCACTCGAACGCTCGTGAAAGAAGCAATCTATTGCGCGTTACTCGCAGAGCCACTCTGGCTCAGGCTATGGCGAAATTGCGCGTTCCGCTGCCTCCGGACAACTACCCGCTGTCGCGACCGGGAGTGGCAGGGCCCGAGTTTCTTCTTGATACTCCGCTGCGGAAGGCACTATCGGAGTATGCACGGCGGTCGGGCGCCTCCCTTCCAACTTTTGTCGAAATGGTGCGCGGGCAGAGGGTTAACGACTACCGACCAAACAAAAGCTTGGTGCCAGTTGTGCTGAACGAAGTGCGCAGGGGCTACGAACATTTGGAAGAGCTCCAGAAGATCGTTCATGGTGGTGTTGAAGTCCGGTTAAGTAAGACGCCTCCGCGGCAGGTACAACGACCACCAAACCACCGGTCAGCGAGAGACCGTCTCAATGTGCTCCGCAAGAACATCCGCAAGAAGCAGGACGCAGGGCGATGCCTGGTGCTCGATCGGGACCTCCTCAAGCAATGGCCCGAGATAATCATCAACCCCTTCGGAGTGGTCGACAAGGGTGGCGAGGACAGCAGTGTTACAGGTCGAACGATTCACGATCTGTCGTACCCCGAAGGCACCTCCATCAACGACTGTACGGACCAGGACAACATCATTAAACCGGAGTATACACATAGCGACGCGGTGGCAACCGAGATCGTGAAGCCCAAGCGCGCCCACCCGAATGCTCGTGTCTGTGTGATGGCTGGTGACGTAGCCTCTGCTTTTCGAAACATCAGCATCAGCATCCACAGCAACAGCGTGTATCTATTCGCCGGGCATATCGAGGAGGACGATGTCATCGTGATCGAGCTCGCAGCGCCATTTGGCTGGACCGGGTCCCCGGTGTTTTACGAAATTGCTGGTGGTACCGTCGCTTACGTGCACGGTTCTCACACCACTGACACGTTGTAACGGGGTTACACGTACAAGTGGCTGCAAGCCACTTGTGAATTTAACAGATAGGTTATCTGTTAAACGTTTTGGATACTTCCTCACATTGGTGTAAGACACACCGATGGATACATTGAAGTGGGCCACCACAGTGAGTGGTCCACACATACCCAAAAGATCCTATTGGTAGAAAGCAGCATCTTTCTACCAATCAGAGACATGCATATTAGCGGGGCTCTGACAGCCAGCCGCTGCCAACCCTTTCATAGATGATAAACAGTTTTTAGCAGATTTTAGAGGAAGATCAATTTACAAACAATACAGTTCTCATTTTACCTAATCTAAGTCACTTGGAATCCTTTTGTTACTTAACTTATATTTGTGTATTCAAATATAATTAACCTAAGTAATTACTAAGTACTTACGCTTCCTCATACACGTTGCGCAACGTGTAAGCTAAAGTAGTGAGTCAAGTTAGACCCACTACACCTGGTAGCACTTTGTAGTCCGTCCAACGACCGACTGCTTGACGTTCGTACGCGGTGTACGAACGCGGAGCCGAGAACCACATGAGCACGGAGGTGCCCATGGAGAGCTCCAATACGCCTGCAACGCATGTTGCACGCGCTGACTGCCCCCACCTGTCGGACCCAGAGTGGGAGGCCCTCCAACGACTGTCAACAGTCATTGGAGAAGCGGCGATAGCTACAATGCTGCGTACGCTATCGCCGACGGAGCAACATGGTGTTGCTCTGGGGTTCATCATGAAGGAGCAGCGTGACGCTGCTTCCTCAGTGACGGCGTCGTCAGGGACGACACCGCGTGCTCAACCATTAAAGTTGAGCGTAAGCAATTACGTGGGAAGAGAGGGCGAGCCTCTCCTCCGATGGCTTGTCGAACTCGACACAGCCATAGCGGCTCGACGCATCGTCGACCCGCTGTCGAAGGTCGCGTTCGCCATGTCCTGCCTTGGCGGACGCGCAAGGAGTTGGGCGTATGGACGCCGACTCTCCGATCCTACGTGCTTCAGCACGTACGAAGTATTCAAGGAGGAGCTCAAACAAGCGTTTGAGCCCCCGCAAACGAATTCCGGTCGAGGGCGGAGTTCCTCGACCTTCAGCAGGGTAAGCATGATGTCCATGCTTACGCGCAGCGCGCACGATATTTGGTATCAAATATCGTGACTAACCAATTGACGAGGCGACCAAGGTCGTCACGTTCATGAAAGGACTTAGAGATGGGCCTGTGAAGACCTATCTCTTCCGAGAGTACCCGAGTACTCTCGAAGCTGCGATCACTCTTGCCATGCAAGAAGAGTTTAGCCTGCGGCAGGCTAAACTGCATGTGAACGTGCCGAGGCCGCAACCACGCCCGGTAGCGAGGACGGGAGGTCCGGAACCAATGGACCTCTCGAGCGCAACAACTGCTGGTTACCAGCAGCAGGGAGGTAACGTGCGATGCTTCCGTTGCGGAAGGATCGGTCACTTTGCACGGGAGTGCACAGCTCCCATGCCCCCTGGAGGTGGCCGTCGTGGCGATGCTAGGCATCGCCGCGGACCAACAAAAACGCGAACATCCAGTAGGCGCGGGGCGCCCTACTGGTAATACAGTCGCGCGTGCCGACATCGGGCACGCGACACTGAGACTGCAGCCCCCAGTGAGACCAGCTCTCACTGTAAGAAACAAGATGACAGGCCCGAACCTAGTCATCTTGAAGGTTTACTCGAAGAGAGCGAGTGACTCTCTTCGAGCTTTGGTAGACTCAGGCGCGTCGAACAACTTTGTTCGACTACGAAGCCTGTCGAGACTTGACTTCGAGGAGGTAGATACACCTCGAAGTCTTCTGGAGGTACGACTGGCAACAGGTGCCATCGTGAAGACCGAGAAGCGCGTCGTGAACGTGCGCTTCTCGTACAAACAACGAGTGTTTGTCGAACACTTTATCGTCCTGGACCTGGACGATAAGTTCGACGTGGTAATGGGCATGCCGTGGCTTGCACGGCATGATCCGGTGATAGACTGGAAGAAGCGCACGCTCGTGCGCTTCGGACGCGATAGCGGAACAGAGAGCGATGGCCCTGTTACCCCAGCGCACACACCAACAGGTGCGCGCGACTCGCCAGTCGAGACAGCGCTTAATGCTGTTCCGGAGTGCCCAAGAAGTGCGCGAGGGCGCGCACAAGTGAGACCAACGTCGGCAACGGTGCCGACGTCAGAAGAAAAAGATGTACTGGTTCCGGGAACCAACACCCACGTTCAAGCGTGTAACGGACAGTCCCTGACCCGAAGCGGTCAGGTCGACAACGACGCGTCGGCTCCGGGAGCCGACGCACCCTCGGTCATGAGGGGCTCCGCCAATGATTGGCGTCGAGGTGACGAAGGCGTGTCAACTCCGGGAGTTGACGCTGCAAACAGTGCGGACGGTTGCAAACGTACCGCACTGACGCAATTTGCATGCTGTCGTGCAGCCGGGCTGCACGACGAAGCGCCATGCGATCAAGCCGGGCTTGATATCGCGCGCCCGCAGACAGGGTCTGCCGGCGAAGGACACATTACCGTGCAGCCGGGCTGCACGAAGGAAAATGCGGTCAAGCCGGGCTTGATACCGCGCGCCCGCGGACAGGATCCGCCGGCGAACGACTGTCCACGGCCGGGCCTGGACCAGAAGAACAACTGTGCGGAGCCGGGCTCCGCACAACAAGAAGACGGCGCAAGCGGAAAACGCTGCGCAAGTCTCGGTCCGGGACCGAGACGCAACAAGAGCAGTCTGCTGGGCAGACTGCGGCGGTGACGCCGAATGTCAAGACGCTAAGCGTCTTGACGCGCACCGATACTGGATTCCAGTATCGTGACATGGAACTCGCTAGTCCTCCGACGACGGCGTCGGAGTTGACTTCGCTTCCAGCCATGAGCTGGAAGCGCTTCACGCGCGACTTGCACGATGGACGCATCGAGCAAGTCTGCGTTCTTTCAGACAGCGAAAGAACGGCGAGCGAGAGCGAAGAGCTGAGGCAGCTCTTCATGGGAAGTACCACTGAGAGTGAAGACACTCTCAGTGCGAAGACGAAGCGAGAGCGCTTCGAGGAACAAGGTTGGGACTCGCTGAAGTCGAGTCCCTATTACGAATTGCTGAGGGAGTACAAAGACGTACTCCCGGAAGACATTCCTGCGGAGCTTCCGCAGGATAAGGGCATTCAGCACGAGATTGATCTCGTGCCGGGCACGAAATACTGTGTCACGCGGCAGTGGCCACTGCCGCGAGAGCAAGTGAAAGCGATCGACGACTTCTTTGAAAGTCGTCGTAAAGCAGAGACAAGTGCGGGAATCAAAGTCCCCGCACAGTGCTCCGACGTTCTGTGTCAAGAAGCCACAGGGCGGATGGCGCATCGTTCATGCCTACAACAAGCTGAACGATGCGACGGTACCGGCGCAGACGCCGATACCACGAAAAGATGTTATCATCGATTCGATGGCCGGGAGCACCGTTTACAGTGCTCTCGACTTGCGAGATGGATTTTATCAAATCCTAATGCGTGAGAGCGATATCCCTCTCACGGCAGTGAGCACGCCAAGCGGCATGCTCTGGGAATGGCTAGTAATGCCACAGGGGCTTAAGAACGCCCCTGCGACTTTCAACAGGTGCGTGACGCACTTGTTGCGCTCGGTGCGCGACTTCGCACCGAGCTACTTCGATGATGTATTCATCCGCAGCCAAGCTGTGGACGGAAAGACCGACGTAGAGATGCACAGGGTGCATCTCCGGAAACTACTTGAGCTTATGAGAACACATAAGCTCTACGCGAACCTGAAGAAGTGTATCTTCGGGGCGAGCGAGATACCCGTCCTCGGGTGTCTCGTAGGGAAGAATGGTGTTCGCCCTGACCCGGAAAAGGTCAGAGTGGTCAACGAATGGCCAACGCCTTCAAGTGTCAAGGAACTGAGGCAGTTCCTTGGCTTGGCCACGTACTTGTGCAAGTACGTGGAGGACTATGCGGGCAAGATCCGCCCGCTGTCACAGCTTCTTAAGAAAGAAGCTGTGTGGAATTGGACACCCGATTGCCAAAAGGCATTCGATGCAGTCAAGCGGGGCTTGACTGAGGCGCCGATCTTGGCAGTGGCTGACCAAGATCGCCCATTTCACGTAGTGTGTGACGCATCCGATTTCGCGATCGGATGCGCGTTAATGCAGCACGATCACGAGGGCCGTGATCGTGTCGTCTACTACCAATCGCGTCAGCTGAAGCCAGCTGAGCGCAACTATCCGGTGCACGACAAGGAACTCCTTGCCATGAAGTATGCACTCGCAAAGTTCCGAGTGTATTTGCTTGGGAGTAGACCATTTGTGGTCTACACCGACCATGCTTCACTGCGTACCGCAGTGAAGTCGCCACACATTTCACAAAGAATGGCGAGATGGCTCTCATTCTTTGCGGAGTATAACTTCCGGGTCGAATACAAACCCGGAAGACTGAACGTGGTGGCCGACGCGTTATCACGTCGGCCGGACTATGCAGAAGCTGTTGACGTCAATGCCATTGACGCCATGCGATCGAGCAAAGCCACATCATCTCTGTTGGATGATGTGAAGGCCGCGTACGCGCACGACGCGGACGCGAAGCTCTTGCTGGCCTATGGCACAGCTCCTTCTGACAAGTCCCGTCAGAAACTGCCCAAGCACCTTCGAGCGCGTGCACACCGCTTTCGTGTGCACGACGGACTACTGCTTTACAATGCAGTCGACGACAACGCAGATCGCGTTGTCGTGCCAAATGACCATGACCTGCGACTCAGGATCATGTACGAGTATCATGATGCCCCGACTGCGGGACATCTCGGACGTGAGAAGACTTACGTCCTTCTCACGCGCGACTTCTACTGGCACCACCAGTATAAGTGGGTGCGCAAGTACATCCGTGCTTGCGAGGTATGCCAACGCGTAAAGCCTGCGCCATTCGCGCAGGCTCCACTGCAATCACTACCGACTCCGTCGGAGTGTTGGAAGTCCATGTCTTTGGACTTCATCTTTGGTCTTCCCCCGGATAGCAGAGGGAACACCGGTGTTGTGGTCTTTGTAGACCGTTTCAGCAAGATGGTACATCTTGCTGCGGTGCCAGCAGAGGTGACCGCGAAGCAGACAGCCCGTCTGCTCGTCGACATGGTGTTCAAACACCATGGCATGCCGACCGACATTGTGTCGGACAGAGACCCGCGCTTCACAGCGCATCTGTGGCAAGAAGTGTTTACACTTCTTGGGAGCCAGCTTTCCATGTCGACTGCGGATCATCCGCAGACGGACGGTCAAACCGAGCGCGTGAATCGCGTGCTCGTCGATATGTTGAAGAGCTACGCTCACTCGTTCCAATACTGGAGCGAGTGCTTATCGATGGCAGAGTTTGCCATCAATAACTCAGTGCATGCCTCGACCGGGCATACACCGTTCTACGTGAATGCCATGCGGCATCCACGCCTACCGAGTTTACTCGGAGTGATGGCTCCCACTTTAAGTGGGGGAGGATCTACGGCTGCAATACAGCAGCCGCAGAAAACCGCTGACACTTGTACAGTGTCAGCTGCAACAATGGACAAACCACATGAGTCTGCGCAGGGCGCAGACTCCCCCAACAACATGGCCAACGACCACGGGTCTGCGCAGGGCGCAGACACCGCAAAGAACCACGCAGAGGCCGGGCCTCTAGCGGAGAGCGAGCTGAATGACTTCAGCTCGGATGCAATCAGTTTCATCACCAAAAGACAAGCCGTGATTCGGTTTGTCCAAGACACTATAGCAGCTTCTGTTGATCAACAGAAGCTGAACGCAGACAATGCGGGCAGAGGTAACACAAATGAATTTAAAGTTGGTTCATTAGTTTTGTTAGCTACACAAAACCTGCCTAGACATGCAGTTTCGGATTTCGGAGCAAGCAAGCTTGCTCCGGGCTTCATCGGGCCGTTCACTGTGTTGGCACGGCACGGCAACGCATACACGCTAGACATACCGTCTAGCATGCGCCTCCATCCGACCTTTTACGTCGGACGGCTGAAGCCATACCGGCAGCACGAGCCATCTAGCTCGGCTGACCCGAAGCCTCGGCAGGAGCCGAGGCAGAAGCGGAGGACTTGGCTTCGGCGACGAGCAACCTCTCCTCCAGCGCGCGGACGCGCTGGAGCAACCTCTTCATCTGGGTCCCCAGCTCGACCTGGATATTCGAGGCGGTCTGCGAGACCGCCGCGACTTGGGCCTTCTGGTTCGCCAGCTCCTGTTTTAGGGCGGCGAACTCAGCGCCCTGCAGACGCTCCACGACGGTCACCCGGTCGTGGAGAGGCGCATACTGATCAGCCTGGGGCTGATCATACCCGGGGCGTGTTCCCACCCCCGCCACCGCCGATCCGTGACGCCCGCGGCTCAACCCGCTGGATTGTTGAGCGGATTGTTGACTATAGTATCCCGAAAACGAACCCTCAAGGGGCTCGTTTTCGTATTCGTTGGAGAGGATTTCCTCCCCATCGAGATACATGGGAGCCGCGGAACGTCTTGCTGGAGGACGTTCCGGAAATGGTGAGGGTGTACGAAGAGCAGTACGCGCTGGCGCAGCGGAAGTAACACGAGCGCTGCGATCATCGCTAGCGCCCGAACCCTCACGTGCTAAGAACTTAGCACGGAGCTCTTTGAGACTCTCGGGCACACGGAACGACGTGTACCCGTTCAGGTCGCGGTCGCTCAAGCGGACCGCGCCTGGGAAGCACTTCGTGCACTGAAAGCCCTCGGGCACAGCGCACGGCACATTCGCCTCCTCAGCAGCAACGTGGAGTTGCTCCAACTTTCCACGCATCGAGTACGTCTCGAAGCGATCACGCGCTTGCTTAATCCGATCACGGTAAGCACTCGGCCTCTTGTTGAAGTTCTCAACAAAGGCGTTCCAGCTTTGACAAAGTGCCTGCCACTCGGGCACTTTGCTGCGAGAAGAGGTCTTCTTGCTTTGAAACCATCGGAGCTCATGAAAGAGTCCGATGTAGTAATCGCGCCTTTGATGCGTTTCCGCATCAAAGTGCAGCTCGGCAGCCACAGCGTCATCTTTGATGGCGCTGCATACGTACCGCGGCACCTCATTCGGAGGTACCGAGTTCCCATACCGGTCCGTGATCTCGGGCGCGGACGGCATCCACGGATCGCGCCCTGCGCCTGCAGCGCACGGAGAGCCTTGAGCTTTAACATCGCGCGCTGCAGCAGCAGCGCGCGGAGTACTGAGAGCCCCAGCTGAAGCGAGTGGGGTATCACTCTCAGTACGCGAACGCTTCGAACTCAAAGCGTCCGATTCGTCCCCTTCACGCGGGCGAACGTTCTTGGCGTGAGGGTCGAGCGATTCGCTCGACACTGAGTCTTTACGCTTTGAGGGCGAGTCCTCCTCGCCCTCCATGTCTTCATCGTCGTCGTCGAAGTCGACGACGTCACCGTACTTCGCCTTCTGGCGTTCGAAGTAGTCGTCGATGGAGAGATGACTCCCCATCGACTTTGCGGACTTCTTCTGAGGCGCGCTCATCGTTGAATGAGCGCGGATTTCTTCTCCAAACGCGGAGAATTGACGAATGGTCAATTCCAAAGATTGACGTGCGGGGACCCCGCGCGTCTAACCTTAAGGGGGGATGGTGTAACGGGGTTACACGTACAAGTGGCTGCAAGCCACTTGTGAATTTAACAGATAGGTTATCTGTTAAACGTTTTGGATACTTCCTCACATTGGTGTAAGACACACCGATGGATACATTGAAGTGGACCACCACAGTGAGTGGTCCACACATACCCAAAAGATCCTATTGGTAGAAAGCAGCATCTTTCTACCAATCAGAGACATGCATATTAGCGGGGCTCTGACAGCCAGCCGCTGCCAACCCTTTCATAGATGATAAACAGTTTTTAGCAGATTTTAGAGGAAGATCAATTTACAAACAATACAGTTCTCATTTTACCTAATCTAAGTCACTTGGAATCCTTTTGTTACTTAACTTATATTTGTGTATTCAAATATAATTAACCTAAGTAATTACTAAGTACTTACGCTTCCTCATACACGTTGCGCAACGTGTAAGCTAAAGTAATGAGTCAAGTTAGACCCACTACACACGTTCCCGGATGGTTTCTTCAATTATCACAGGGTTGATGATCACATCAATGTGACTGCGGACACTGGAACATCCTGTGATGACGCGAATCGGTCGCTAAGGTATGTCATGGTAGCGGTCCTGGGTGCTGATGCTATTAACGCTAAGAAGTTCACCGATTGGAACACACGACAACGCGTACTGGGCCTCGTATTCGACTCTATAGCGGAAATGGTGTCTATGCCACCAGAGCGGATACTCAAGGCACGGAAAATTGTGGCGGACGCTTTCTCCGCTTCGTCGCTCTCAAGGCAGGCCTATCGATCGCTGATTGGGAGTCTTCGGCATGTGGCAACATGCATCCGTGCTGCACGGCCTTTTCTCCAGCGCCTGCGCCAGTGCGAAAGTCATCTACATCGTTTTCAGCGTGTCCCGGTTACACCTGACATGCGACAGGGTTTGCTATGGTGGTGGCGTGTGCTCCACACACACCAGTTGAACGGTGTGCCGCTGGAATACCTCAACTCTCTCCAGGCACCGGATATTGAAGTTGAAATGGACGCGTCATATTACGGGCTCTGCGAGTTGGACGTCTCCTCGCAGATGGCTCTCACTTACCAGTTCACGGACATCGAACGTGAGCTGATCGCATCATTCAAGGATGGAGCGCCGAACGGGTTCGATATCAACTTCTGCGGATTACTTTCTTGCGCTTTCGCGGTCCACGCGTGGGGACGCCGTTGGGTTTGCGGGGTTCCTCGCAAAGGACGCCTTGCCACGTCCGGTTTCGTATCGACAGCACCTCTGCCGTCGCTTGGCAAAACAAGCTCGCCTCGCGAACCCCACGCGCCCAAGTGATTATCCTGCTCCTAAGCTGGTGGGAAACTTCGTTCCAGCTCCGGTTTTCAGCATCTCATGTGGCCGGGACTGACAACGAACGAGCAGACGCTGGCTCCCGCATCGCCGCTAACCCATCGTATGCAGCCAAATTTTCATCACTAACTCCCGGCTGGTCGCAGGTATCACCGGCGGTGGATATTCACGGTCTGACCGACATTTGGCTGCGTATCTCTGAGCGCACTCCGTTGCGGACTCCACGTTCGATCAATACAGGCGAGCGCTGACCAAGTGGACGACCTGGACGTCCCACCATGGTATAGCCCCCTCGCTTGCGGTCATGCCTCTCGCTGTCCAAGTACAGCACATCTTGGATTTTATCCTTCACGGCTTCCAGTACGGCTTCGGGTCCGCGGGGCCGATTCGCAGCGACTCGATAATGGCGGTCGTCCTCGGTGTTCTCCACTTCTTTGCGGCATCCGGTCATGACTTCCCAATTTCACACCCGCACATCCGTATGCTGCTCAAAGGAATCAGCCGCCTTGACTCACCACCGCGCCGAAATGCACCAGTGTAGATTGGGCTTCTTGAAGCGTACTTCCGCAGCCTCGCGATGACTGAACCATTTGAGCAAGCCCTATGAGGGGTCATGTGCTTAGCGTTCTTCTTCCTCCTGAGGCGATCGGAAATCGTAGCAATTGCCGGAGGTTCCTTCAAGTGGTTTGCCGTTCGAGTTCAAGACATCGCAGTTCTAGACGTGGAAGGTCGGCCAACATTGACTCCTTCGAAGGCGCAATCGGTGTGTATACGCTTCATCGGTTCCAAGACCAATCAAGGCGGCTCCTCCACAACACGCATGCTGTCGCGTTCTGGGCACCCATTCCTGTGTCCCGTGTTTGGTGCCCTGATCCCGCTCCGAATCCGTAAAAACCTGCCCACCGATATACCGGCCGCAGTGTACCTGGACCGCCGCGGAAAGCCGCCCTGCATTGCAACGGCCGACGTGGCAGAAGCTATGGACGAGCGGCGACGAGCACAGGTCAAGATCCACGATGTTTCAGCTCGCATTCTCTTCGGTCCGGTGGGGCAACTCACTTGTACCGATCTGGCACGGACGCCCTCACAATCCAGTCCGATGCGTTCAAGACCTACACTAGACTCTGCAAGGAGTCGGTAGTTACCCTGGCGGCAAGCATGGTAGCAGGCCCACGGGGCGATTTGACGTTGCATTAATGGGGCTGACTGCATGACCACCGCTCTCCTCGTCCCTTATCGGACTTGAGCTGATGGTCATTGCATAAGCTCCCATTAATGAAACGTCGTTGAAACCCCAATGTAGTGGAAAGGCACCGTTCTTCTCCTTGACTCGTTGGACGTTCAGATGCCACGGGGAGAGCAATACCGCGAACTGTACAGCTCTCCCAAAGAACGACTTCGACTTGGTAATCCACTCCAATGTGGAGAAGCGAGTGTAGACTCGAATTGTCCGTTCCGCCAACTGGGTGTAGCAAGTCTTCAGCAGCAGCAGCAGCGCAAGCACTTCCTTTTCAGCCGAATGGTAGTTCATTTCAGCGTCTTTCAACACTCGTCCGCAGACGCGAACTGGGGGCAACTTGTCGTCGTGCAGCTGTAACAACGTAGAGCTCAATGCCCACTCATTTGCGAACAGCATGACATGCACTTCTTTGGTGTGGTCGACGTGGTGGAGTATCGGCGACGCGGAAACCTTGTCCTGGAGATTTTGGAAACTCCGGCGGGCAACCGAGAGGTCACCCCCTGGGGCGAAGTCGTCTTCTTTGAGCTGGTACAGCGCCGCACCATAGACAGCGAAGTCTTGGATGAAGCGGCCGCAATAATTCAGCGCACCTGAGAAAGACTGCGTTCCCTTCTTCGTTCGTGGGAAGGACAGCTTGGTGATCGCATCTAGCTTCCTCGGGTCGGGTCGAATGCCGTCTTTTGACACTTCATGGGACAGGAAGTTGACACGTCCTTGCACGAAAATACTCTTGGTAAAGCAAACGTTGATCTGGCATTCTTCAAAACGACTGAGGAGTTGATCCAGCGTCACCAAACAACTGTCGAAGTCACCGCCACCGAAGCGGATATCGTCTACGAAGGATCGCCGGTCAAACACAGTCACCTGCGACGACTCGTCGGCTTCGTTGGTCGTAAACATATCGGCTTCTGGGCTGTTAATGATCCAGGTAATGGGTTCAGCCGTCTCCAAGTCATCGCGCGCGGCTGCAAACTTGGTTCGAGTCGTCGCCGTAGTGCCTGGTAGGCGAGGTGACGAATTGAGTTGTCAGCAGTGCTCTGCTGAGTCTTCGGCAGTCTTCATCTTTGCTGCAAAGGCATCCCAGCCGCCCTTCGGTTGCACAAATCCCCATAACGCGTTGTCTATCATTCGTTGGTAGATCATCGGCGCATTATTGAGGCCGAAAGGCATTCGTAGCCACTCGAAGTGCCCCGGAGGACACACAAATGCTGAAATCTTGCACGCGCGTAGAGTCATGACAATGGCCCAGAATTCGCTGGCCGCATCGAGCGAGCAGAACCACAGGTAGGTCGCCAGGTCCGTGAGCAAGTCGTCGACGAGTGGCATGGCGTACTCAAGGATTGCCGTTACTGCGTTGACCATCTTGTAGTCGATGCAGAGGCGGATGTCCTGGCCTTTCTTCTTGAGGACAATGCGATCGGCGACGCCGACGGGCCGTCCGAAAACACGATGAGCCCTGCCTTGAGCAGACCCTTGAGTAGTTCGTACAATTTCTTGAGATACTTGAATGGGATCCGTCGGGACCGTTGTTGGATCGGCGCGTGCCATTGCACGTTTATGTCGCAGACAACGCCATATGCTGGTGGCGGGAGTACGTTTCCGCTTGCAATCATGATCTTTTCATGGCGTCGGAGTATTTTAATCAGATTCTCTTGCTGGTCTGCCGACAACTCGGGATTCTTGACGTTCAGACCGAGTAGTCGAGCGTTGTCGGCACTGATTCCGATAAATCGGGGAGGAATGCTAATTCATGCGCGTAGTCCTCCAGTTCGATGTCCGCCGCTGGGTGCTCAGTCGTCTCGTCGTCTCTGTCGACAGTACCTTCGGTGGCTAGTACGCGCATTACTGCTATGAACGTCTGGTCGAGAGTCGTTGAAATGTCTCCGGCGTCTTGGCTGGATGCAATTTGAGTCATCGGTGGATGCCCATGCGGATTGTACTCCAGTCCTTGGTCTTTGTCGCGGCTTACTGTCGTCTCAGCGGTCGCTTGTCTTGGTCCAGCTGCCTGTGGAGTCATGGCTTCACCGTTAGTCGTCGTCACCCCCGTCGAGTCGCCGATAGTAGCGTCGAGTCGTCGATGGTGTTCCTCCGCCATCCATTCTGAGTCATCCGTCACCGACGAGTCGTCGGCACTGTCGCTGCAAGATACCTTTAGGCGTCGGGTAACTCGGTCGCTCCACCGCTGGGGGATGCCTGGCCAACTATTGTTGGTAGAGTTCAGTCTCCCACTTGAGTAGTGTCTTGTCCCGTGCGGCAGCGTATGCGAGCACCTGCCACTCCTTATACTTTGGGGAATCCAGCTGCACGTAGCCTTCAGTCTTCGGTAGCGACCCAATCGGAACCCAGACTATCACCGGGAAGTGCACAGGACAACTCGCCAGCCGATCTGTGGCGTTGGTTAGTCGAATCCTGACCGGACGTCCTTTGTAGAACCTGGTGACAGTCGGAATGAACGTGTCAGTTCGGCGAATCCACGGCACGTGAGTCGTCGGCTCGGGTTGCCGCCGCTGTAGCTTGAATTCATCCCATACGTGACCCGGTATTTGCATTGTTTCTGTCGGACCGTATGTGACGTGGCTTCCTTCGACCTCGTCCATCATGTTTTGAGTCTTGATCAGCGGGATCATCACTTCGTCGGGGAGCTTGGCCGTCGCGCTGAGGAGGTCTAGACGGATACCGGCAGGGATCATAAAGTCGGTGACAAGCACCACCTCTACCCCGGCGCAGTGGTCCATAATCCAGGCCTCGAAAACATAAGCGCGCTCCCATCCAAGGGTGACTTTCACCTTCGCCCGGCGAGTCGTCATCATCTTGCCCTTGGTGATCCCTTGTACATCCATGCAACGTCCGTGTCCTACTACTTTGCGGAGTCTCAGTCGCTTGGCAAGTTTCTCAGAAATGACACTGACGTTTGCTCCAGTGTCCAGCAATATTCACCAGTGTCCGCATCCTTACGCGCTTGTCAAATTTCTGCGCCGACCACCATCCCATCCGTTCTCCAGCTAAGAGTCGTACTTCTGGAGCGAGTCGTCGGCGCGAGTCTTCTTGTACTGCGCTTGTCAGCCAGTCTTCGGCGGTATCTCCCACCTCTTCCTTATCTTCTTCTTCACACCATACACCTCCACCGAGGCAGTCGCCTCTCTCCTTTTCCAGTTCCGTCGCTTTCATGTCGTTATCTTGCTCAGTCTTCGTCCATTCGCACTCGCCCACAAATGCAAAGATGCACTCGGCTTCAATTGCGGTCTCGGCTAACTGTGGCAGCCCGATTGGGACCAACCCAGTCGTAGTTGGCGGGCTGCCTAGTTTAAATGGTCCGAAAACAGGAGTTCTTGGAGCTCGGATGTGAGGTCCTTCTTGTCCACCTTGGACTTGATGATCTTGGTGATTTCTTGGAACACTTCACATTTTCCGGCATCGTGCACTTGTTTGCACAGCTTGCACCGACGTCGGCAGTAGTGCGCCGAGTGATAGCGGCCCCCGCAGGCTGCGCACGGCCCATACCGGTGAGGTTTCTCGTCGCGGTAACCGCGGTTCTGGAACCGATTGTCCCGGCCTTGGCTGCGTCCCGCTGTGTCACCCCAGGGTTGTCGGGTGGCAGACCGGGCGTACGTGCCTTCAGCGGCGACTCGGCGTTCGTTGTCGTTGGCTGCTGCAAGGTAGTGGTCGCTTCCATCTGGCGAATTGCTATCACCCCAGTCTTCGCCGTAACGCTGGGAGTCGTCGCTGCCGTGTTCACTTCCATCTTCGCTGTTGCTGTCGCCATTATATCTGTGGCGTTGTTGCAGCAGCTCGCTCCGAGTGTCCCCCGTGTCCCGTCCATGACGTTCGGCAACGATGTCAGCGACAGATGATTCGGCTAGGCTCACGCGAGGCATGCTGCGTGGGTCATCGCGACGACGGTCATAATCTCGTTCGCGTCGGTCGCGACGGTTGTAAGCATCTCGCAAGTCGTCGCCGCGGCGGTCATCACGTCGGCGAGTGTCTTCCGAGCGCTCGTGGTGGCGCGAGTCATCGCGACTCCTGTCATCACGTCGTCGGTAGGCATCCCGAGCTCGACCGTGAGGCAGCGACGACTCGCGGGACGAATTGCGCTCGTCAATCTTCAATATCTCTTGGGTCATCTCTTCTAACTCGTGGATATCGGAGATGCGCAGGTGACACAGGCGCCGTTCCAGTCCTCGGTCGCCACAGGTTTCGAGGAAACGCTTGACGTGGTCGCGTGCTTTGCGGCCGTTGCTTTCAAATCGAATCCCGGTGGGTCTGATATAGCCATTTAGCCGGTTTAGGTAGTCGCAGACATGTTCCTTGTCTTCACGTTTGGCTGAGTAGTAGCGAGGCTCCGCTGACTAGCTGAACTGAGAGCAGTAGTACTTGATGAAGGCCTCACTTAGGTGGCTCAACGTTCGCTTGGTCTTCTTGGGCAGTTGTCGGTACCAATGCAGAGCGCCGTCCCGAAGACTCAGCTCGAAAGGCATGCACCATTCATTGGGTGATGCTCGCGTCCATTTCATTTCGTAGAAAAGGCGCGGAGCCATTGCATCGAGTTCTCGCTCTTGTCCCTGGTGCCCAAGAACGCATTGATCTACCCCAGTGGGCGATGCGTTGCCTCCTCGATCCTTGGAGTCGTGTTCAGCAGCTCGGATTCGGTCACTTCACGGATCTCACGCATGTAATCGCCCATCTGCGCCCCTCCATCCCCGGTAAAGTCCGCTTCTTCATCCGACGAGTCGTCGGTGGACTGGTAGCGACGACTCTTGCTCCGTACGGAACTGCTTCGCGTGCTCCAGTGGGTTTTCGGCTGGGGTTTTCGCGGATTGCTCTCTTCGGAATCGTCGGCAGCGGTACGCTAGCCGGGCCGACCACTTCGGAGTCGCGTGAGTCTTCCGCGAGTCGTTCAGAGTGAACGAGTTCACGCCGAAGGCTGTGCGGAGTCGCTTCTTCCATTTCCAGAGCTCCGCGCCTGATTCGACCGGCACCCAGCACTCCAGAGTCGACGGCGAAGGGAGCGCCAAGGGTCGAAGCCCCAGTACTTTCAGAAATCGTTCGGTTTCCTTCACCACTTGTTCGATTGTCACAGAACTTACTGGGCGAGCCAACGCGTGGCACAAATCGGCCCAAACCGCTTGGCGAGTTATCGTTGGCTCGAATAGCTCGCCCCAGTCGCTCTTCTTCATCTCTTCATAGAGGCGACCGAGAACCTTGTTGGCCGCCGGTGTGTCACCGTTGAGTGGCGGTCGGTAGCCGGAGGTTTGCTCGGTCTTCTGGTTCGTCAGGACCGGCGACCTTGAGTCGTCGGCAGCGTCCCCGAAGTCTTCCAAGTCATCATACGCTGGCCCAGGGCCATCCACATCATCCAGTTCGTCCGCGAGGTTGCGGGTAACGGAGCGCGCGTCATCGTCAAGCTCCACGGCGAGGTGTCGGGACAACGAACGCGTGCCCGCGCTGCGTCCCGCAGACAGCACTGCATCTTCCGGAGTCTCGGGTGTCACCACCGCTGGAGCAGGCGCCTTCTCCTCCAGGTAACCATCATAGTCTTCATTCATCTCTTCGTCCTTGGCGTCGGATCCAGTCATCGCGTCGTCGAAGCTGACGGTCCGCTCACCAATCGGGTCGAGGTGCGTCGTGATCAGAGCCGTAGTCGAGTCGTCGGAACGAGTTCCGCCAGTCTTCATTGGAGTTGCTGGTACCGCTGAACGTGATCCTTTCGCCATTTTCTTCGTTCTTCGTCTTTTTTTCTTCTATTTCTTTTTCTTTTTCTTGTTCTTCTTTTTCTTCTTGGTTGTCGCTTGTTTAGTCGATCGACCTGCAGTAGCACGAAGGCTTATCTTGTCTTCTCTTAAGTTTCCTATCGATCAATACAAATATCAAGTATAAACGCGCCGTTTTGAACCGCCAATTGTAACCTACGACTCTTTGGCCTTTTCTCTGCGACGTGACGGCGCTACCGACGACTCAAACGGCCACTGAAACGCCACCGACGACTGGGAACAGGGGCCGACGACTCATAAGTTCGGATCTTGCCAGTAGGTTCGCATCGCACTTAGCGAGCTGCAACCACCCGCGCTTGACTTGGGACCGTCGACGAGTCGTCGTCACCCACCAATTTAGGCCAATCAGCGACCGGGGCGTTTAGTCCATTGACTGGCGATGAACCTCGACTTGACATTTAGCATTGACGCCTCGAATCTTGTCTCGGCTTCATTTCTCGACACCACAATATCCTGGAGGCGACTACTTCGCTCTCCAGAACACAATCGGGAACATGAAATGGGTTACCACGAGCTAAGCGAGTCACCCAACGAGGATATGAAATAGATGGATACCCCAGGAAGCACATGGCGTCTCTGGTCACCACCTAACTGGACTTGGTGTAGGTGGAGCTCACACAGACAACTCGTCGTTGTAGTCGATGTCCCATAATGTCCCGCGGTCGTAGTCTCGGGTCGTCCGGATTCCGTCGGCAGCCTTGGTCGAAGTCAATTGCGCGTTACAGGGAAAATTGAACTCTGTTTGGTTCTCGGCTACACTATCACTTCTACCTCCTGCACTCTTCTTCAGGTAAATGGCTTTGGCTACTATGCTTCTGTGGCGAAGAAGCTCCACGAGCTTTGGAGATCGCGGGGATCCTCTCCCACATGGCGCCCGAACTGCCGACTAACGGAGGGGGTACTCCGATCTTCCGTGAAGTTGCTGATCATCACCTTGTGTGCCCGTCGGTGGGCTGGATCACTCTTCGGGTGATCTCGGAAGACGCGCTTGTGGTCGAGTGTTGGACTGTCTGACGAACAGCGGGAACTTGTGGCAGCTACGGGGATACATCTACATGCTGCACCAGTGTAGGGTCGAGGCGTTGATTTTGGGTAGCCTGGATCGAGACTCGCAGGCTGGTGTTGATCTGGGTCTGGGGTTGCTTTGTGGTCGGTGTGTGACCTTGCTTACCTTTCCTTGCTTACTGCTTCCTCGAGCGGAGGGTTGAAACGAGGGTTGACGGACGCTGGGCCAAACAATCCTGGCATCCGGGTTGATGTGATTTTGGAGGCGTCGCTGACTCGGCGGAACGTCGGGTGGGCCAAAGTATATCACGTGCCCGGAGCGCGAAGGTGAAGCCCACTTGTGATGAAGAAGGAAAAATCAACTCTGTTTAATGTGTTACAATGTCCTAATACTGGCCCTATTTGTTCTCCTCCACCACTAATCTTGGCGCACTATCACTGACTCCCTGGACCTCGCTGACTCTCTATATGGTGGTTGCGTCATCAGTGGGACTGAGATTCGGTGCCCATCTTCAAGATCAGCCTCATCCCTGTCAAGATTGATATCGTCGACCCTGATCGAATGTACCGGGTATTGAAGCGCTGGCTTCCGTGACACCACTCTTGTGACCTCGATACTCTTCCGATGTATTGTATTCCTTGGTCTTGAGCGATAGATTGAGATAGCGGCAAAATTGTGGTTGCCCGTTCCATCACAGCCGTACCCTGCACGAGAGAGTACCACACAACGGTATTCACTTGCTGCATCATTTCCAGTCTCTGAGTCTCTTCTTGCGCGTGCGCTCGTGTAATGGATTGAAGTGATGGCGTGCCTGGCGATAGGCGTTCTCCAGGTTAAGGCCCGAATGTCAAACCTCTTCATCTCCCGCAGATCGTAGGCCTCCTGCTAGCTCGAGATCATTATCAACAAGATTGGGTTTGCTTGTAGCAGCACCCGCCGCGGGCTCCGAAGCCGCTAACAATACTACTGACAGGCACTCGGCATCGCGAGACGCTTCTCCGTGCTCTATGTGTACCCAAGCTGCATGCGCACCGACCGTACGTGTAGATCATCCCGCCTCTCGATCTTGCTGATATCCGCGCTTCCGTTCAAGCCACTCCGGCGTCGGCCCAGCACGCTGAAGTTGCTGTGGTACGATAGGTATTATCCCGTGAGCTACGTAACGCGCACACCGATCTCCAACGTGCCCACGCGACTTCGCCTCTTCAGTCGTCTGAGCTACATCGTCGTCTCAATACCGCGGAAGCCAGCGCACCGTCCTTCGTTCGATTTTGCCATGATCGCCACGATGAATCGATTCATGAGCTCGATTCGGCAAACGTACTGCTAGTTTCGTGATATTGGAACGTGGAGGACCTCGAGGAGCAATTCGCACGCGTTGACAAGCATCTGGATGACCAGGAACGGCAGCAACCGGCATTCGACAGCTGGTGGACTCGCGTATTCAACTCGTTGCAGCGTCCGAGGAGGATCTGACGGTTCGCCGAGTCTCGGCGATCTGGGCCGCAATCACGCGATTCTTGTCGTGGACCTCAGCGGCATGGCGCGCGCTCGGCTTGGAACGAGGCCCGCTCAGCGTCCAGCAGTGCCAGGCTCATCTCTCCTTCGATGCTGCGGTATTGGATGCGAGCCAACTGCTCCTTGAGAGACCGAGCGAGCGTAGAGGAGGTCTCCGACAATTCACGGTAGCGGGCAATTTCCTTGGACGCTTCACAGAGGCTGTGAACCAAGGGGTCCGCCCGAGCTCGCTCAGCGAACGCTCCTGCTAGCTTTTCGCCAGCCACAACAGTCGGATGAGGCCCATCTACGACCACGCCCTACAACACAGCCAGCAACTCGTCGATCGACGAGGCACCTCGCAGCCGACGATAGATCACGGGCGAGTGATCGACGGGAGGCTTGGCGAACATGTACGCGAGCAGCTTGCATATCTTGGCCTCGCGTTCCGCCGTCGAGAACTCCAGGCGGCCGTCGCGCAGCGCTAACACTCTATCAAGTCGACAAGAGTCAGTGGGGGAGCTTGCATCACCTCCAGCCCCGAAGCCAGTGAAAGCGCGGCCTGTGGAGAGGGAGTGCTAGCGGTGTTATCATGTGCGGGCGTTCGACTTTCACCGCGAGAGGCACGCCAGAGGCCGGAGGAACTGCGGAGACGGTAGCGGCGGGTGACGCCTCGCTCACCGACGCTGGACTCGGCGTCAAGTCAATCGCCGGCTGTCAGAAAGTAGCGGGAACAATGCGACAACAGGAGAGCAGACAGGCCGGAGGGTAAGATGATGAGCAAGGCGGCAAATTACCGGTGGAGACGCAGGAGGTGGAGCGTCACCCGGGGCGTCGCTCAAGGCGTCAGCGACGTGAGAGCTCGGCGAACTGGCAGTTGACATATTGGAGGAGAAGAAAATCGCTGTCCGAGCGTGATGATCAGGACTCTCGTCGGCTGGGTTCGGGTCCCGATCAGGAGGGTTGTGGTGAAGCGATTTCTGAGTCCACACCAAGGTACATAATTCGGCGACCAGAGCCAGTCTGGCCCAAGTTTGTACACGTGACATTGACCCAGGTAGTTTCGGCGAACTAAGGGGTTGGTTAGTGAGTTGACTTAGTTATAGTATCGGAAAGGCCGTAACAACCCATTTTCATTAGATATTTGTACAAGGACCTTAGGGAGGGCCGTTTAGCTCGGCAAAAGCAAACATAACTACAGAGTGAAATTTTCGGGGTCCAACACAAGCGGTACGCGGCGACTCTTCGAGGTACGGCCGTCCCCGTAGGACTAAATCATGCCCACCGCTGAGATCGGCTTACCAAAGTGACGGAAGTCCAAGAAGCGAGTGTAGGTGTGTGGTGGTTTTTGGACATCTGTCCCCAGGGCAAGGAGCTCGTTGAACGTACGAGCGGTGTTTTTGGCCCGCCAGCGAATTAAGGTCGGTGCGGCTTTGCACCGACGGCCCTGCAAGGCGAAAACCGCCGTCTATCCTGTGGTGGAGGGCACGGGTTCAACGAGGAGAAGGAGAAGATGAGGTCGGCGAAATAAGGGGAGCGTGCGGTGTGCTTGTGGCACGGCTCCTGGAAGGGTTTCGCAGGTGCCTGGGAAAGACCCATCACACCGCTGTTAGCGAACTGGGCGATCTTCGGATCACCCGACAAGCCTACGATCGACGAGCGTGGGTGTTGTTGGTGTGGGAGTGGGAAGCTAACGATTTTGGCACGTCTGCTACACCACGCTTCGACAAGTTGCTAAGGATACGAACCGCCTTTTCCTGCTGCTAAACAAAGTCTCGCGCCTTTACGACGTCGTGCACCATGCGACGCTTAGCCTTCTGATTCTTCTTTCTCACCGTGAGAAAATTTCGAGGGCCTCAATGCCGAGGTGAGGAAGCCCCGGCCATGTACTATTCCCCATGATTAACTATGTTCAGACTTTAAAAGCCTGTATAACGTATTGCTTGGAAAAATTCGTAGCTAATATGTGTTGCAAATCTGGTGGCACCTACACCGGATAGGACGATCCCGCGTAGATGTTGATATTCACGGTACTTTTAGGCGAGTAAGCGAAGTGTTGGAAGGCAGCTTCGAACTTGCGCTGCTCGGGGATAGGAGGCTGGGGAGGTTCTTGCGGCTTGGAGGAAACTAACGAAGTGATATATTTTTTAAGTTAGCGGGACTTCTCACTGCTTGTGACTGTTCATCTTCCAAAACGGACGCCTTCTCGCTCGTAGTTCCCTTCTGGTCCGTTACAACCGTGAGACGACCTCCACCAGGAGGACGTCCTCCTCCTAAACAACTTACCAGCTGCGAATTTCGCAATATTGATGGTGCTTATGATCTTGTAGTCGCTTGGACACTCGAGTTGGCAGCTCCTTAGCTCGGCGATGGTATTCGCGAATCAAGCCGGGCACCAAAAAAAAGTTGTGGTCGGCTCCCACGTGATGTCATCTGCCCTTCCAACCCATTTGCATTTGTACTGTTCCGTCCCGTCACGCTTTATCTGATGATCGATGATTGCTTCGATACGATGGGCTTCAGATCCGTCCTTCAGCCGTACTGTTGGGATTGTCGAGTCGCGTGAGCACCCTGTAGTGTCCTTTACGAATCGTTTCAACACCATTGTGTGGAAACCTGGGTGGATTCGTAGCTCGTGCGGGAGATTTAATTCATAGCTGGCTCCATCGTGCAAAACGCGAAGTACTTCGCAGGGACCTATCCACTTGGCGGCAAACTTGCGTTGTACTACTCCTACGGTTTTCGGATTAAATCCTTGGTCGAGATGAGCGCCATGTCGCCCACCTCGAACTTCTTATCGCGCCAGCCTTTGTCGTACTGGAGCTTCATTCTCTCACTCGATCGCAATTGAGCCTGTAAATTTCGTAAACTAAATTTCATTCTAATCAGGAACTTCGATGCAGGAGCTCGCTGTTCCGTAGAAAGTTGCAGATCGGCTGGTAGCTTCGGTGAGTACCCTAAATCGGCAACAAATGGACACATTTCGATGCTTGACTGGTACCGATTGTTGTAGGCAAACTCTGCTAGAGCTAAATACCGGTCCCAATCGTCTTGGAAACCACTGACATAGTGACGTAGGTACCCTGAGAGGATACCATTGATCCTGTCGACCTGTCCATCGGTGCGTTGATGGTGTGCCGTGGCTAACTTCAGCTTAGTACCTAGAATTTGCGCACACCACGACCAGGATTTTGATGTGAACTTTGAATCACGGTCGTAGATCACGTCCGTCGGCAATCCATGATGACAAACGTACTCCTTCACCAACAAATCCGCCAGATCCTCGGCTGAAATTGTCGATATACGGTCTCGATAAAATGTGCTCGCTCAGTGACACGAGGCTTAAAACGATTTTTCCCGAATGCCACCAATTGCTTACTGACCCGGTCGGTGACGTGGCTAAATCCGCCATTAGGATTGGCTGGGATTGTCCCCGGACGCGGCTGTGCACCGTGCGACAAGCTCTGTGCCGGAATTCGGCTGTGTTCCGCGGAACGAAGTGCGAAGAAGCCTAGGATGGACCCTTTAGGCTTGGAAGACCGCGTTGAGATGAGAAACCCTGGGCACGGATCTCCGTCCAAGCCGCCCCCGTCCTTAAGCGGGTTGACACACAGAGGAACGTCGAAAACGCCTGCACGAACGTATCGTGTATGGTGTCCCGCCTCGCCTAGGTTTTGAACGCACACAGATTTCGTGCACCCGGAGCCCAGAGATTCCCGTGAAGACAAGTGCACACTGCCCAGACCGTTGACCACCCGAGACAAGCCCAGACAAGCGTCACGCTACCGAGTGGAGTCATCCTACCTTTGACCGCAGAGCCTCAGGCGAGGCAAAGCCCCTGAATGCAGGTTATCCCTGAACGCAGATCTCGGATACACTTGCGTTGAAGGATGACTGACTATGAAGCTCAGTGTCAAGTATGCGCGGACTCATGGAACCTTGCCCACAGTGGTGTACGAAGCCCCCGAGAAGCCAGTCACAGACAAAGATACGTACCTTGAAGCTGTGCAAGATCCAGCCCGGAAGTGTCGACGTCAACAGCTGGCCAGTATACCTAAAGCCAAGACGGATATAATCAAGTCAAGGCAAAAACGGCTGGTATACTCAAGTCAAGACAAGCTATCCCAAGTATAACCAAATCAAGCTTTTCGCCAGACGCACGACGATGAACATAGAAGAACACCAAAGAAGGATACCTTTACATACCCTAGCGATAGTCTAGCAGATAACAAACAGAGAGTTCGTTTTACTCCCTACTGCGCAAGTGGAAGCAAGTGCCAGCCAGGAATCGGGTCCGCTGATCACCAAGGACAAGGTCAGCGCGGAGCTCCCCACATACTCATGTCCAATTACGTGGGGATCAGGTGCTCCGGCGCTGAAGTGATCCGTGTATTCCATATACCAGTTGGGCCCACTGCGTGTAGGTAAGAGTGGTTACCCATTTCATGTTCACAAGGTTATCTCGGGTGGTCAGTTAGCAGTCACCCCGGGAGTAGTTGATCGACTGCGTACAAGGAGCGATTGTATTTGGATCGTGTAGATATCTCATCGGAGAGTAGTGCGCGTGAAGAAGCGTCCTAGGCTGACCAGTGCCTTGAATGTTGATAGTTGACTGGCGTACGACCCACCGCTCGAGGGTCTAAGAATAAGTGGCGGTTATTTGTTTGTGTATAACTCTGTATTTGTATTGGTTATCTGGAAGGGTGTATATTCTGGGGTTCAAACTCGTGGTAGCAACCCTGGTTCCTGCACTGCCCCGACCTACCGACCATTTGGATATTGCGTTCAAGTCAGTGAACGTTACGCCGGACTAGTCAAGGCCTCCAAACCATCGAACAACTCACCCGGTGACCTATCCAGGCTCCCCGACGATAAACGACACCGACAGGGAACCCACAAGGTGACACGCCACCCTCGTCCGCGGTCCCCCGTAACCTGCGTTTAAAGTTTAAGGGGTTGCGTTCAAGGGTTCATCTTCCCGATAAGTGCATTTACCCACTTCTCCGGGCTGGCCACCGTACACCTGGGCGATTCGGGTTCACCGGCCTCGCCACATTAGTCAACTTGTCCGCAATGACTAAACTTGTGTCATACCCGCTTGTAGTTTCAGAAAGACCCGTAATAAAATCCATTCCAATGGATGACCAGCAACCGGTTGGGATCTCCAGTGGGTGCAGGAGTCCCGGTGCCTTCCCTGTACGAGATTTATTTCGCTGGAACGACTCGTAGGTGGCTACATACTCACGAATTCTGCGATGCATGTGAGTCCAGTAAAATCTTTGCTGAACTGCTATGAGTGTTTTCTCGAAGCCCGGGTGTCCAGCGATAGCGATAGCATGCAATTCCCAAAGTAGAGTATTTTTAAGCTCAATAGCGTCAGCCGGAATAAAAATGCGCTTCGACGCGCCCGATACCCATCGAATGAGGTTCTCCTTCTCGACGAAAACGAACTGAGCGCCCTTTTTTGGTTGTGGCGGCAGTGTTGTTTTGTTGTATCCTGCTTTTCCCTGAGCCACTCGGATCATTTCTAAAAGTGACTTCAGTTGTAGGCGCCGAGCCGCACACATCTGTCGCTGCTTCAGCTCCAAAAAATCGATTTCGAAGTCCGGGCGCCTGCTCACGGCGTCTGCTACTGTATTAGTTGAGCCGGGAATGTACCTAAACCGCAATTTTAACTTCACAAGCAGATCATACCAGCGACACAGTCGCCGATTAATATGTTTTTCTGATTCAGCACACGTTCTAGACGGGTGTGTTGCTCATCGCCTTCTTCAGCGACTCAAAAGCCCGAACGTTCTCGTCGATAATGATAATCGTGGACCACTCTCCAGCCGACAGGCTTTTTAATGCAGAAGGTCGGAGCTGCGTGAGGCGGCTTGCTTGCCGGATCAGGCCTGCTCGCAGCATCGCCTTCACCAACTCGCTCAGTCCGGTTGGCTAGTGGATTCTGGGTGGTGACAATGACCGATCGAACTCGTGTGATCTCGGTTTTCATCACCCCGATGGGCCTGTACGAGTGGAACCGTATGCCGTTCGGACTGAAGAATGCGCCACAGATCTATCAACGATTACTGGATAACGCGTTGTATGGGTTCACCATTATCTCGCGATCGGAGCGCTCCGAGGTCCCTACTGATCTGATCGGATCCGGGGAACCTGAGGATCCAGGTCAATCGTCAGTGCTGGGTCGCAGATCGTACATCGATAACATCCTAGTGACGGCCGGATCGTGGGATAATTTGTGCGATCGGGTGGATAAGCTGTTGGAGGCGTGTGATAAGTGGAATCTGTCGATCAGTGTGGCGAAAAGCTCATGGGGGATGCGTAAAGTGGATTATCGCGGGCATCGTGTGTCATATGATAGATTAAAAGCCAAGCCTAAAGATCTAGCTGCTCTGACTGATCTGTCGTTCCCGACGTCGCTCCGATCTATGCAGTCATTCCTGGGAAGCTTGAATTATTATAGCCGTTTCCTGGAGGACTACGCGTTTTACGCGGCGATTCTGTACGAGCTGCGTGAGGTGGACTTTGCGGAACTGCAGAAGTGCCCCGATTTACGCTCGATCTTGGACCATCCGGCGGCAAACTTAGCAGATCCAGGCGCAAATCGCTCAGATCGAGAGGCGTCCAACCTCAAAGCCGAGGCGATAGATGAACGATGGGCTCGTGCACATGAAGTGTTCTCGTCTGTGAAGACGAAGATCTCCAAGACACCGATACTATGTCTCTTCGATCGCGATCGGGTGCCTGTGGTGGTCGTGTATGCGAGAGACTGGGTGATCTCGGCTGCCCTGATGCACGAACATGACCAGATCCACTATCCAGTCACGTTCGCTAGTCGGACGTTGAAGGCGAATGAACTAAATTACAATGTGGTGGAGAAGGAGGTGTTCGCGCTATTGCGCATACTAGATCTGAACTATAATGTGCTGGTGGGACGCCCAATCCGAGTTTTGACGCGCCACTCGACGCTCGCGTGTCTGTTTAGATCTCCAGGTCTGCAAGGTCGACTGGGCCAATGGGCTGCTCTATTGTAGCCATGGACGCTCGAGATCGTGAAATTTACCAAGGGTGAAGATGAGATGTAACTGGGGGCGATCTGCGCCAGCATCACACCCCGATCTGAGGTAGATAATGCGTTGATCGCGATAGCCCGAGAAAGGAACCGCGACGCCAAATTCAACCCCCGATCCCGACGGTGCGCTCCGATGAGGAACGGTTGGTGATAAGCTTCGACGGATCGGATCGCGTCAGGAGAGGTGGGGGCGCATATAGCGCGATCTTGTGGAAATTGCCGGAGTGGAGTGTAGTGAAGGCCCCATCTGGCTATGCAGACGGACTCACTGTCAACATAGCGGAATATCACAGCCTGCTGCTGGGATTCGATCTCTTGGAAGACATGGAAGTAGGCCGATTGGTTATATGTGGTGATTCCAACTTGGTAGTTCGACAAGTCCGCGGCGAGATCGACTGCAAAGCACCCAAGCTGACGCTACTGAGGCAGAAGGTGCTGGATCGGTTACGCACTTGGCCCGATCATGAGCTGTTACATGTGAAGCGAGATTGGAATGGGAGTGCTGATAGTTTAGCCAGTGCCACGCTCCAACGTCAAGGGGGCGTCGTGATCGAGGAAGAGGCCGATTGCCAGGATTTGTGCACGTTGAATCAGCTGGGCGAGATTTAAGCGGTCAGGTCCAACGATGCGGTGGCACGAGTCTCGCCAGTAACCACCCGATCCAAGACTAGGTCGCGATCGAGGCCCACCGCGATGCGAGAGGAAGTCGTCCGAGAGTTGCGAGTCGAACGGATCCGCCAGGCGCAGGATGAAGAGGTGTGGATCGCCCGCATGAAGAAGTACTTGAGGGTACAGTGCCAGATCTGACGCAAGAGGAGGCTCGATCCTACGGCAATATAGCTGTAACGGGGTTACACGTACAAGTGGCTACAAGCCACTTGTGAATTTAACAGATAGGATATCTGTTAAATGTTTTAGATACTTCCTCACCTTGGTGTAAGTCGCACCAATGGATACATTGAAGTGGGCCACCACAATGAGTGGTCCACACCTACCCAAAGATCCTATTGGTAGAAAGCAGTATATTTCTACCAATTACAGACGTGCATATTGGCGGGGCTCTGACAGCCAGCCGCTGTCAACCCCTTTCATAGATGATAAACAGTTTTAGCAGATTTAGGAGGAAGATCAATTTACAAACAATGCAGTTCTCATTTTACCTAAACAAAGTCACTTTGAGTCTTTATTTGATTGGAATTATATTTGTGTACTCAAGTATAATTAACTCAAGTAATTACGAAGTACTTACGCTTCCTCATACACGTTGCGCAACGTGTAAGCTAAAGTAGTGAGTCAAGTTAGACCCACTACACCTGGTAGCACTTAGTAGTCCGTCCAACGACCGACTGCTTGACGTTCGTACGAGGTGTACGAACGCGGAGCCGAGAACCCCATGAGCACGGAGGTGCCCATGGAGAGCTCCAACACGCCTGCAACGCATGTTGCACGCGCTGACTGCCCCCACCTGTCTGACCCAGAGTGGGAGGCCCTCCAACGACTGTCAACAGTCATTGGAGAAGCGGCGATAGCCACGATGCTTCGTACGCTATTGCCGACGGAGCAACATGGTGTTGCTCTGGGCTTCATCATGAAGGAGCAGCGTGATGCTGCTTCCTCAGTTACGGCGTCGTCAGGGACGACACCGCGTGCTCAACCATTAAAGTTGAGCGTAAGCAATTACGTGGGAAGAGAGGGCGAGCCTCTCCTCCGATGGCTTGTCGAGCTCGACACAGCCATAGCGGCTCGACGCATCGTCGACCCGCTGTCGAAGGTCACGTTCGCCATGTCCTGCCTTGGCGGACGCGCAAGGAGTTGGGCGTATGGACGCCGACTCTCCGATCCTATGTGCTTCAGCGCGTACGAAGTGTTCAAACAGGAGCTCAAAAAAGCGTTTGAGCCCCCGCAAAACGAGTTCCGGTCGAGGGCGGAGTTCCTCGACCTCCAGCAGGGTAAGCATGACGTCCATGCTTACACGCAGCGCGCACGATACTTGGTATCAAATATCGTGACTAACCCGATTGACGAGGCGACTAAAGTCGTCACGTTCATGAAGGGACTGAGAGATGGGCCTGTGAAGACCTATCTCTTCCGAGAGTACCCGAGTACTCTCGAAGCTGCAATCACCTTTGCCATGCAAGAATAGTTTAGCATGCGGCAGGCTAAACTCCATGTAAATGTACCGAGGCCGCAACCGCGCCCGGTAGCGAGGACGGGAGGTCCAGAACCAATGGACCTCTCGAACGCAACAACTGCTGGTTACCAGCAGCAGGGAGGCAACGTGCGATGCTTCCGTTGCGGAAGGATCGGTCACTTTGCACGGGAGTGCACAGCTCCCATGCCCCCTGGAAGTGGCCATCGTGGCGATGCTAGGCATCGCCGCGGACCAACAAAAAACGCGAACATCCAGTAGGCGCGGGGCGCCCTACTGGTAATGCAGTCACGCGTGCCGACATCGGGCACGCGACACTGAGGACTGCAGCCCCCAGTGACACTAACTCTCGCTGCAAGAAGCAAGATGACAGGCCCAACCTAGTCATCTTGAAGGTTTACTCGAAGAGAGCGAGTGACTCTCTTCGAGCATTGGTAGATTCAGGCGCGTCGAAAAACTTTGATCGGCTACGGAACCTGCCGAGACTTGACTTCGAGGAGGTGAATGCACCTCGAAGTCTTCTGGAAGTGCGATTGGCAACAGGTGCCATCGTGAAGACCGAGAAGCGCGTCGTGAACGTGCGCTTCTCGTACAAACAACGAGTGTTTGTCGAACACTTTATCGTCCTGGACCTGGACGATAAGTTCGACGTGGTAATGGGCATGCCGTGGCTTGCACGGCATGATCCGGTGATAGACTGGAAGAAGCGCACGCTCGTGCGCTTCGGCCGCGACAGCGGAACAGAGAGCGATGGCCCTGTTACCGCAGCGCACGCACCACCCTTACCAGTCGAGACGGCGCTTAATGCTGCTGTTCCGGAGTGCCCAAGAAGTGCGCGAGGGCGCGCACAAGTGAGACCAACGTCGGCAATGCTGCTGACGTCAGAAGAAAAAGATATGCTGGTTCCGGGAACCAATACCCACGTTCAAGCGTGTAACGGACAGTCCCTGACCCGAAGAGGTCAGGTCGACAACGACGCGTCGGCTCCGCGAGCCGACGCACCCTCGGTCATGAGGGGCTCCGCCAATAAATGCCGTCGAGGTGACAAAGGCGTGTCAACTCTGGGAGTTGACGCTGCAAACAGTGCGGACGGTTGCAAACGTACCGCACTGACGCAATTTGCATGCTGTCGTGCAGCCGGGCTGCACGGCGAAGCGCCATGCGGTCAAGCCGGGCTTGATACCGCGCGCCCGCGGACAGGGTCCGCCGGCGAACAACTGTCCACGGCCGGGCCTGGACCAGAAGAAGAACTATGCGGAGCCGGGCTCCGCACAACAAGAAGACGACGCAAGCGGAGAACGCTGCGCAAGTCTCGGTCCGGGACCGAGACGCTACAAGAACTGTCTGCCAGGCAGACAGAGGCGGTGACGCCGGGCGTTGAGACGCTGAACGTCTTGACGCGCACCGATACTGGATTCCAGTATCGAGAGATGGAACTCGCTAATCCTCCGACGACGGCGTCGGAGTTGACTTCGCTTCCAGCCATGAGCTGGAAGCGCTTCACACGCGACTTGCACGATGGACGCATCGAGCAAGTCTGCGTTCTTTCGAACAGCGAAAGAACGGAGAGCGAGAGCGAAGAGCTGAGGCAGCTCTTCATGGGAAGTACCACTGAGAGTGAAGACACTCTCAGTGCGAAGACGAAGCGAGAGCTCTTCGAGGAACAAGGTTGGGACTCGTTAAAGTCTAGTCCCTATTTCGAATTGTTGAGGGAGTACAAAGACGTACTCCCGGAAGAGATTCCTGCGGAGCTTCCGCAGGATAAGGCATTCAGCACGAGATTGATCTCGTGCCGGGCACGAAGTACTGTGTCATGCTGCAGTGGCCACTGCCGCGAGAGCAAGTAAAAGCAATCGACGACTTCTTTGAAAGTCGTCGCAAAGCTGGACAAGTGCGGGAATCGAAGTCCCCGCAAAGCGCTCCGACGTTATGTGTCAAGAAGCCACACAGCGGATAGCGCATCGTTCATGCATACAACAACATGCTGAACGATGCGACGACACCAGCGCAGACGCCGATACCACGAAAAGATGTTATCATCGATTCGATGGCCGGGAGCACCGTTTATAGTGCTCTCGACTTGCGAGACGGATTCTATCAGATCCTAATGCGTGAGAGCGATATCCCTCTCACGGCAGTGAGCACGCCAAGCGGCATGCTCTGGGAATGGCTAGTGATGCCACAGGGGCTTAAGAACGCCCCTGCGACTTTCAACAGGTGCGTGACGCACTTGTTGGGCTCGGTGCGCGACTTCCCGCCGAGCTACTTCGATGATGTATTCATCCACAGCCGGGCTGTGGACGGGAAGACCGACGTAGAGATGCACAGGGTGCATCTCCGAAAGCTACTTGAGCTTATGCGAAAGCATAAGCTCTACGCGAACCTGAAGAAGTGTATCTTCGGGGCGAGCGAGATACCCGTCCTCGGGTGTCTCGTAGGGAAAAATGGTGTTCGCCCTGACCCGGAAAAGGTCAGAGTGATTAATGAATGGCCAACGCCTTCAAGTGTCAAGGAGCTGAGGCAGTTCCTTGGCTTGGCCACGTACTTGTGCAAGTACGTGGAGGATTACGCGGGCAAGATCCGCCCGCTGTCAAAGCTTCTTAAGAAAGAAGCTGTGTGGAATTGGACACCCGATTGCCAAAAGGCATTCGAAGCAGTCAAGCGGGGCTTGACTGAGGCGCCGATCTTGGCAGTGGCTGACCAAGATCGTCCATTCCACGTCGTATGTGACGCATCGGACTTCGCGATCGGATGTGCGTTGATGCAGCACGATCACGAGGGCCGTGATCGTGTCGTCTATTACCAGTCGCGTCAGCTGAAGCCAGCTGAGCGTAATTATCCGGTACATGACAAGGAACTCCTTGCCATGAAATATGCACTCGCAAAGTTCCGAGTGTATCTACTTGGAAGTAGACCATTTGTGGTCTACACCGACCATGCTTCACTGCGCACCGCAGTGCAGTCACCACACATATCACAAAGAATGGCGAGATGGCTCTCATTCTTTGCGGAGTATAACTTCCGGGTCGAATACAAGCCCGGAAGATTGAAAGTAGTGGCCGACGCGTTATCACGTCGGCCGGACTACGCGGAAGCTGCTGACGTCAATGCCATTGACGTCATGCGATCAAGCAAACCCACATCGTCCCTGTTGGATGATGTGAAGGCCGGGTACGCGCACGACCCGGACGCGAAACTCTTGCTGGCCTATGGCACAACACCTTCTGACAAGGCTCGTCAGAAGTTGCCCAAACACCTTCGTGCGCGTGCACACCGATATCGGGTGCACGACGGACTGCTTCTTTATAATGCAGTCGACGACAACGCGGATCGCGTTGTCGTGCCAAATGACCATGACCTGCGACTCAGGATCATGTACGAGTATCATGATGCCCCGACTGCGGGACATCTCGGACGTGAGAAGACTTACGTCCTTCTCACGCGCGACTTCTACTGGCACCACCAGTATAAGTGGGTGCGCAAGTACATCCGTGCTTGCGAGGTATGTCAACGCGTAAAGCTTGCGCCATTCGCGCAGGCTCCACCGCAATCACTACTGACTCCGTCGGAGTGTTGGAAGTCCATGTCTTTGGACTTCATCTTTGGTCTTCCCCCGGATAGCGGAGGGAACACCGGTATTGTGGTCTTCGTAGACCGCTTCAGCAAGATGGTACATCTTGCTGCGGTGCCAGCAGAGGTGACCGCGAAGCAGACAGCCCGTCTGCTCGTCGACATGGTGTTCAAACACCATGGCATGCCGACCGACATTGTGTCGGACAGAGACCCGCGCTTCACAGCGCATCTGTGGCAAGAAGTGTTTACACTTCTTGGGAGCCAGCTTTCCATGTCGACTGCGGATCATCCGCAGACGGACGGTCAAACCGAGCGCGTGAATCGCGTGCTCGTCGATATGTTGAAGAGCTACGCTCACTCGTTCCAATACTGGAGCGAGTGCTTATCGATGGCAGAGTTTGCCATCAATAACTCAGTGCATGCCTCGACCGGGCATACACCGTTCTACGTGAATGCCATGCGGCATCCACGTCTACCGAGTTTACTCGGAGTGATGGCTCCCACTTTAAGTGGGGGAGGATCTACGCCTGCAATACAGCAGCCGCAGAAAACCGCTGACACTTGCACAGTGTCAGCTGCAACAATGGACAAACCACATGAGTCTGCGCAGGGAGCAGACTCCCCCAACAACAAAGCCAACGACCACGGGTCTGCGCAGGGCGCAGACACCGCAAAGAACCACGCAGAGGCCGGGCCTCTAGCGGAGAGCGAGCTGAATGACTTCAGCTCGGATGCAATCAGTTTCATCACCAAAAGACAAGCCGTGATTCGGTTTGTCCAAGACACTATAGCAGCTTCTGTTGATCAACAGAAGCTGAACGCAGACAATGCGGGCAGAGGCAACACAAATGAATTCAAAGTGGATTCATTGGTTTTGTTAGCTAATCAAAACCTGCCTAAACATGCAGTTTCGGATTTCGGAGCAAGAAAACTTGCTCCGCGCTTCATTGTGCCGTTCACTGTGTTGGCACGGCAACGCTTACACGCTAGACATACCGTCTAGCATGCGCCTCCACCTGACATTTTATGTCGGACGGCTGAAGCCATACCTGCAGCACGAGCCATCTAGCTCGGCTGACCCGAAGCCTCGGCAAGAACCGAGGCAGAAGCGGAAACCTTGGCCTCGGCGACGAGCAGCCTCTCCTCCAGCGCGTCCGCGCGCTGGAGCAACCCCTTCATCTGGGTCCCCAGCTCGACCTGGATATTCGAGGCGGTCTGCGAGACCGCCGCGACTTGGGCCTTCTGGTTCGCCAGCTCCTGTTTCAGGGCGGCGAACTCAGCGCCCTGCAGACGCTCCACGGCGGTCACCCGGTCGTAGAGAGGCGCATACTGATCATCCCGTGGCTGATCATACCCGGGGCGTGTTCCCACCCCCGCCACCGCCGATCCGTGACGCCCGCGGCTCAACCCGCTGGATTGTTTAGCGGATTGTTGACCATAGTATCCCGAAAACGAACCCTCAAGGGGCTCGTTTTCGTATTCGTTGGAGAGGATTTGCTCCCCATCGAGACACATGGGAGCCGCGGAACGTCCTGCTGGAGGACGTTCCGGAAATGGTGAGGGCGTACGAGGAGCAGTATGCGCTGGCGCAGAGGAAGTAATACGAGCGCTGCGATCATCGCTAGCGCCCGAACCTTCACGTGCTAAGAACTTAGCACGGAGCTCTTTGAGCCTCTCGGGCACACGGAACGACGTGTACCCGTTCAGGTCGCGGTCGCTCAAGCGGACCGCGCCTGGGAAGCACTTCGTGCACTGAAAGCCCTCGGGCACAGCGCACGGCACATTAGTCTCCTCCGCAGCAACGTGGAGTTGCTCCAGCTTTCCACGCTTCGAGTACGTCTCGAAGCGATCACGCGCGTGCTTAATCCGATCACGGTAAGCACTCGGCTTCTTGTTGAAGTTTTCAACAAAGGCGTTCCAACTTTGACAAAGTGCCTGTCACTCGGGCACTTTGCTGCGAGAAGATGTCTTCTTGCTTTGAAACCATCGGAGCTCATGAAAGAGTCCGATGTAATAATCGCGCCTTTGATGCGTTTCCGCATCAAAGTGCAGCTCGGCAGCCACAGCGTCATCTTTGATGGCGCTGCATACGTACCGCGGCACCTCATTCGGAGGTACCGAGTTCCCATACCGGTCCGTGATCTCGGGCGCGGACGGCATCCACGGATCGCGCCCTGCGCCTGCAGCGCACGGAGAGCCTTGAGCTTTGAAATCACGCGCTGCAGCAGCAGCGCGCGGAGAACTTAGAGCCCCAGCGGAAGCGAGTGGGGTATCACTCTCAGTTCGCGAACGCTTCGAACTCGAAGCGTCCGATTCGTCCCCTTCACGCGAGCGAATGTTCTTGGCATGAGGGTCGAGCGATTCGCTCGACACTGAGTCCTTGCGCTTTGAGGACGAGTCCTCCTCGTCCTCCATGTCTTCATCGTCGTCGTCGAAGTCGACGACGTCGCCATGCTTCGCCTTCTGGCGTTCGAAGTAGTCATCGATGGAGAGATGACTCCCCATCGACTTTGCGGACTTCTTCTGAGGCGCGCTCATCGTTGAATGAGCGCGGATTTCTTCTCCAAACGCGGAGAATTGACGAATGGTCAATTCCAAAGATTGACGTGCGGGGACCCCGCGCGTCTAACCTTAAGGGGGGGATGGTGTAACGGGGTTACACGCACAAGTGGCTACAAGCCACTTGTGAATTTAACAGATAGGATATCTGTTAAATGTTTTAGATACTTCCTCACCTTGGTGTAAGTCACACCAATGGATACATTGAAGTGGGCCACCACAATGAGTGGTCCACACCTACCCAAAGATCCTATTGGTAGAAAGCAGCGTATTTCTACCAATTACAGACGTGCATATTGGCGGGGCTCTGACAGCCAGCCGCTGTCAACCCCTTTCATAGATGATAAACAGTTTTAGCAGATTTAGGAGGAAGATCAATTTACAAACAATACAGTTCTCATTTTACCTCATCTAAGTCACCTGGAGTCTTATCGGATTTAAATTATATTTGTGTATTCAAATATAATTAACCTAAGTAATTACGAAGTACTTACGCTTCCTCATACACGTAGCGCAACGTGTAAGCAAAAGTAGTGAGTCAAGTTAGACCCACTACAATAGCGGCCGACTACGAGTTGGACGGTAACGATCTGCTCTTCTACTGCGCACCTTCAACGCGATCGGAGGCAGATCGGGATGGGCTGATGAGGTTAGTGGTGCCGGAAACGTTGTATCAAGACGTACTACATCATTATCACGCAACCTTGGAAGGGGGACATCAAGGTATCGGGCGCACTTATCAACGGATCCGCGATCATTTCCACTGGAGAGGTCTGTTCAATAGTGTACAAAAGTACGTGGGTGAATGTGTGGACTGCGAGACTGGTAAAGGAAGGCCTACGATCAGAGGCGAATCGCCCGGGAATATCCAGGCGACCTACCCATTCCAGATTATAGCTATGGATCACATACCCTCGCTACCTAAATCATATAAGGGTAACACCGAGTTGCTGATCTGGGTCGATCTGTTCACGGGATATGTGAACGCGAAGGCTAGCCCTTCCCGGACGGCCCAGACGATCGCCGAATCCTATGAAGAATGCGTTTTCCGGAGATTCGGTGCTAGCGAGGTGATTAGGCACGATCGTGAACCAGGCTTCATGGCAGACTTCTTCCGTGCGTTTAACAAGATCCTGGGACAACGTCAGCGGGCGACAATGGCCTAACGACCTCAGGCTAATGGAACCGCCGAGCGAATGGTGCAGACCGCCACCAGATCGTTGAAGATGTTTGTGGCAGATCGCGATCAACGAGACTGGGACGACTACGCGGAGCGATTGACGTTCGCGATCAACACGGCACAAGATCGGGTTCGCGGGGACACCCCCATTCTATTTGGTACATGGATGGGATCCGCGATCGACCCTCGAAGCGACCATACCGATGGGAAGTACCCGGATCCACGATCGAGAACCGCGGATATGGCCATATCAAATTCAGAAGCACTACAACGAGGCCAGGAGCTAGGTGGACGTCCGATTGAGGGAAGCGATAGCGGATCGAGTCGATCGACACAATGACGAAGTACGACCTCACGCGATCGATATCGGATCTCAGGTGTGGCTCCACTTGGATCGAGTGAAGGAAGGTTACGCTCGAAGTTGGCTCAATTGTGGCACGGCCGTTCCGGGTGGCGGAAAAGGTCAACGAGTTTACGATGAAACTCCAAATCAACGGGACAGGTTACCACTTGTTCCCGATCGTGCATGTGTCGAAGCTGAAACCGGTCCGCAGCTTCCCCGATCGACCTCAGATCGAGCTTACCGTTAGTGAAACCAATCGATTTGACTTTGATGAGGCCTTACTGCCGGAGGATAGTTGGGCCCCAGATAGAAACGAGTATGAGTGTCGGGTGGAGAAGATCGTGGATATGAGGATTGGTCGAAGAACGCGGTACGGCCGGACTTATCGGGAATTTTTGGTGCATTGGAAGGGCTACGGCGACCCAGACTGGGTAGATGAGGCCGATCCGAACTGCGGAGCATTGTTGCATGAGTTCCTCCGCGATAGAGCGAATCGGAACCGTTTCGAGGCGATGCAATCTCACCAGGAGGAGTGAGATCAAACCACCCGGGTGGGTTGGCCACTCAGGTGAGCGAAGGAGGTGGAGGATCTGCGAGGAGGTCGCAGATCGGAGGACAGAGTCTTGTATGACTGCATGTATGGATAAGAGAGGAGCGAAGAAGTGATGATGAAGTGGAGCTAAAGCCAAGAAAACTCGCGAAAAGAAGGGAATAGGAGAACAAGGAAGAAGTGAGTGGCTTACGTTACGAAATGGAATGACTAGATGTGGCTAGCTCGCCGATCGATCTCGAATAGTCGGCCGCCGAAGATGCAAAATCCAGAAGAGATCGGAGCTGTAGCAGGTGAGGCGCGATCAGGGTGCACGGGCTTGGGGATTGAACTTCTGATCGAGCCGGGGAATCCGACGAGCCGGGTGATCTAGAGGAGAGTCCTAGTACTGGATGCGCCAGGGGTCCCGAGTATCGGCCTCGATCAAAGCTTCTCGCAGGTCCGCCGGCTCGCCTTGGTGTTGACCGGATCGACCGGCGTTTGCCGCACGTGAAGCCGCGCCGGGATACCAGGTCACCGAATCGTGGGGAGTTGGGAGATGAAGGAAGAACGGATCGAGTAGCAAATCGATTCGGCCCATGCTCTCGCATCATGGGCAGGATGTCAGCCAGCAGACGACGCCATCTCTCGCCCACGTTGATCCGCCGTTGACGTCGATCATGGTGATATCGATCGATCACGGTATCCCGTTGTCGCTGGCGCCCGGTGATCGGGAGGTAGTGGGTGATTTCCCAGATGGCCTGGAGATTCTGCCGCTCGAAGGTCAGGTAAGCCGTTGTGATCCGTCCCAATCCCGTGTTGGCGAGCTGATGCAGATCCAAGTTGAAGGTCAGAGGCGCCTCTGGGTTGGCCATACGCCACCACGGACGATCGGCCAGTAGAGCCGTGATGTTCGCGCCCGTAATCAAGTCGGCCCGATAACCAACGCCAGGGGATGGCGGGGTTACGCCCCGAACTCGTCGCGGAAACAGCCAGTCGAGGGGCAACGCCAGCGCCCTGGTGAACGAAGTCGGGATCAATCCGGTAAACTGGAGAGAGCTCACGACAGTAGATGGCCATGGTTGCGCGTCGGCAGGGTTGATCACTCGAGGGGCGTTGAACCTGGGGATAGAGGTGCCGATCGCGAACAGTGTAGGTGTCAGTGGTGATCTCCCCGGGAAACGAGGAGGAGATCGAGGAGGAGACCTCGGAGGGGATCGAGGGGGCGAGCCGCCGTCAGGTGAAGGCGATCCACGGGGATGCTGGACAGGAGCAGATGGCGATCGCGATCTACCAGGAGAACAAGGCGCCGGTTGCCGATCGGAGGGTGCGGGAGGATCAGGCACAGCGTGGGCCGGCGAAGCCGATCGACGGCGACGAGCATCGGATCGAGAGCGGGCCAGAGCGGCCAACACCTCCTGGTCCGTCTCGTCAGTGGAGAGTGGCCCGGACTCGCCACCAGACTCCCCCGGCTCGATATCCCCGTTGGTCTGGCCGTCCTCTGCGCGATCACCGTCGTCGCCGATCTCCTCGCCATCGTCGTCGATCTCGATGACTTCTTGGCGATCAGTGGCGGATCGCCCGGCGGGGGAGCCACCAGGGGCCGGCTGGCTATCTGAGGGCCCCCCAGCAGATCCGGTAGCGGGCGACCGACTTGGCGATGGAGGCCGGCCCGAAGGAGGACTGGACGCCACCCGCTTGGCAGGTGGCTGGCTGGCGAGGCCGATCGCTTCTGTCCGCTTCTTGGGCCGAGGAGATTTCCCACGACGGAACTCGGTCCAACGGCGATCCACCCAGCCGATGTCACACAAACCGATGCGAAGACCCGAAGCTTGAGGGCGCAGTGGCGGGCGCCCGTCGAACACTTGAGAGGAAGATTGGAAGTTGAAAAGTGATTGATTGAATCGTTAGTTTGGCGTCGGCTCATTGCCGCCGCACAACCAGTAGTTCTTGGCGACCTGGACACGCAAACAGTATCCAGGTCCCATCCTAACGTCTATCAATCTCAGATCCTAATTCTATCCTGATCTACCAATGAGAATCTACTAATCCAAAACGTAGCTTGATCCAAATATGCGACTCGCGTCCCATAATCAAAAGTTCGGCTCGAAAACTTGATTCTTGCACATCTCAAGGATTTTTAGCCAATGAGGTCGCATAAAACTCCATGTTTATGTCTCCCATAATCATGATTATTCTTGATATTGACCAGTAGGATAGCATGTAACGAATATAAACCATGCAATGTTTTATTACGCTGTACAGCGTAAACAGAAAGGTATGCATTAGCAATTGACGTGGGAGTCCTCTGCCATCTCATTGGCAGACGGACGTCCACGTCACATGACCTCCCTTCCAAGAAGACCCCGCTATTTCGAAGCTGTCTTTCTCTTCTTCTTCGTTTCCCAGTACTTGTCAATGAGACCTGGAATCTGATTCAGGTTCTCTACTGGTTCCCACGTTGCTTCTTCGCGTGATTCACCAAGCCACCAAATCTGGTATAGGAGTTTCTTCTTGTTGTTACGATGACCAATTACTTCGCGCACAAGTTGACCTTCCGTACCGTCCTTCAAAATCACTTTGTTCACACTTTGGCTCCGTGATTCATCACTGCGATACGGCTTGAGCAATGAGGTGTGAAATACGGGATGCAACTTGAGACCCTTCGATAACTTCAGCTCGTATGAGTCACGATGAATTTGTTTCATAACCGAGTAAGGTCCAATAAACCGCGGTGCGAGCTTCTTTGACTGTGCGAAGCCTTTATGACGAATGTCCAAGTTTCGTCCATCTAGGAGTACCATATCTCCAGGTTTGAAGTCTTGAGCAAGCCTGTTCTTGTCGTAGTAAGACTTCATACGAGTTTGGGCTTCACTCATTGCATCTTGTGCCATCTTCAAAATTGCATCTTGCTTGAGCAGAAATTCTTGCGCCGATTTGTGCAACTGTTCAAATTCCGGGTCCCTAGCCACATCATCTGGCATATAGGGCACATAACCCAGATCAGCCTCAAACGGTGACATACCGATTGAGGAATGAACACGTCTATTATACGCGAATTCAGCGAGATGCAAATATTCATCCCAGTCATTTTGGAATGGGTTCACAACACCCCGAAGATAGTCTTCAATAAACCGATTAGTACGTTCGGTCTGACCATCAGTCTGTGGGCGAAAGGCAGACGACAGATTGTGGGTCGTCTCCAAAGTCTTGATCACTTCTTGCCAGAACTTGGACGTAAATTTGGAGTCTCTGTCTGAAGTGATCGATTTCGGCATGCCATGGTCTTTCACATAATTGACCATGAATAGCGCAGCAGTCTCTTCTGCTGTCGCATTCGTATTGGTTGCGATGAACTTCGCACGCTTCATCAACCGGTCCACAATAACCATAATGGCATCTTTTCCGGTTTCCGTGCTCGGCAGTGCAATCATAAAGTCCATCGACACATCAACCCATCTACCTCCTGGAATCTCCAAAGGCTGTAGTAGTCCGGGCGGCTTCGTTTGGCGTGCCTTATTCCGCTGACAACGTTCACACGTGTTGACATAGCGTTGAATGTATTTCGACATCTTGGGCCAGTAATACTTTTTCTGGACACCCAAGTATGTCTTAAAGTATCCGGGGTGACCTGCCGTGACCACATCGTGGTTTTCACAAATAACACGGTTCTTCAGATCTTCATTATCCGGAATTACCAGTCGGGCATTTTCATCATCTCTCGTTTGGTAAAATAACAATCCATTCTTCACAGAGTAGCGTGGTACCTCTTTACCACTAGAAATACTCTGCAACAACTCCTGAACTCTCCGGTCGGTAGAGTACAGTTGTTTGGCCGAGTGCGTCACAGTCGCACTTGGCGTTTGGATACTAGTAACAATTTCACGGTTTCGAGCAGCTTCGATGAGCTCACTGAGACTAACCTGAGCAGCTTTATGCTCAAAGAGTGGGTTTCGGGACATTGCATCCGACACTTGGTTACTTTCTCCTGGAATCCACTTGAACTGCGGTTGGAATTCAGCTAGCTCGTTAAACCAGCGCGCAACACGACGATTGGTTGTCTTTTGTGTCAATATAGTCTCGATGCTCTTGTGGTCTGTCTCCACGGTAAATGGGCGATCGAGAAGGTAAACTCTCCACACACGAAGGGCATGCATGATAGCCAGTAATTCCTGCTCACGAACAGGGTAGTTGAGTTCCGCTGGTTTCATTTTGTGTCCTGTGTATGCAATCGGATGCTCCAACCCTCCCTCGTTTTGAAATAAGACTCCCCCTATGGCAAAATTCGAGGCATCCATACGAATACTGAACGGTTTGTCGAAATCAGGAAGTTGTAGTACAGGAGGGGTGGAGAGACGGCGTTTGAGTTCATGGAAGCATTCCAACTGATGCTCAGACAAGTGTAACGTTTCCTTTGGGCGTTAACCCTTAGTACTTTCGTGCAGTGGGCCTGCAAATTGTGCGAAGTCGGCGCAAAAACGCGAGACGTAGACCGTCGTACCTAAGAAGCTTTCCATTTGTTTCTTGGTACGTGGAATCGGCCAGTCGCTGATTACGCGCACTTTGTCAGGGTCCATTCGAACACCATGACGACCCACAAAGTCACCGAGACAGGGGATTTCTTCGACGCAGAACTGACACTTCGACAATTTTACGTACAATTGCTGTTCTTGACACCGTTGAAGCACTCTGTCCAACGCGTCGACATGCACCTGCACGTCCTTGTCTTGAGTAAAAACGTAGATGTCGTCAAAATAGATGCGCATCACATCGCGCAAGTCACTGAACTGCAACAGCCTGTTAAATGTGCCCGGACTACCGCTCAAACCCATCGGGGTTACAAGATACTCAAACAGCCCATCGGGCGTCGAGAAAGCAGTAAATGGAATATCAGCTTCACGAAGTTTAACCTGATAGTATCCCCACAAGAGGTCCATGCAGGAGAACCAGTAACTACCGCCCATCGCATCAAATGTGTCCTCCTTTCTCGGCATCGGTATCGCTGGCAAAATGGTGGCACTATTGAGTTGACGATAATCGTGCACAATGCGCCAACCCACGGGCTTCTTGACGCAGAACGTCGGAGCGCTGAATGCAGAGGTGCTAGGTCGAATAATACCTGCCTGCGCCATCTCTTTCGTCCAATCCTGGATCACCGTTCGCTGCTCCGGGCTTTGGCGCCATTGTTTTACCGAAATCGGTTGTGTTCCCGGCTGAAGTTGAATTTCGTGTTCAATCCCTTCGCGGACAGGGGGTGTGGTACTTGGCAGCTCAGTGCGAAACACAGTATCGCGATACTTGAGCAAGACTTCATATGCGGGGTTGTTCACCAGTGCCTCCCATCCTTGTTGTTTAAAGCGCTCAGCCTTTTCTGAGTCGTGTGGATTGACAACAAACACAGCTTCGATATCCTTCTCTTTGCGGAGTTCCTTCAGAAATTGCTTCGTTGTGATCAGTTTCGTTTCACCGAACGCACCCTTGTGCCCATGCCGACGGTAGTAATGGAAGATTTCGCGGTTCTGGTTTGCGTTCTTGAAACGACGGCCTCCGATCATACGCGTTCGAGGTCTGTTAGGTACCACCAATTGAAGAGCCTGGGGTTCCTCAGTCCTTGTACGCGGGCGCAATAGTAAACGTTCCCAATCGATGTCCGGGTTATTCTCCCGAAGTCACTTCATTCCGAGAAGCACATCCTTATCCTCCGGGACAGGCATGACCGTAAACGTTTCACACGTCATCGGGAAATCCGGAATCTGCAACATCATTTCGACGGTACGTCTTGGTATTTGCACTGTTTGTTTGTATCCTAGACGAACTGTCATCATGTCGTCAGGATGCTCCTTGATGTCCAGCTGATGCCGTACAACTAGATCTTCAGTGACACCGTTGAGGCTGCTTCCATTGTCGACGAATATTGAGACGTCAGTCGCTGCCTCCTCCTGATTGTAGGCTAAAGCTTTCACTTCCAAAATGGCGTAGAATGATCCGCCAACATAGTGATTGCTTTCCTTGGTGGACTTGCATTGCGGCTTGATATGACTGACTTGTCCACAATTATGACAAGTGGCTGACTTTCGCCAATCCTCTTTTGGTCCACTCTTCGGTGACAGCTTTCGCTCCGGCGGCTTGCTTGTATTATTAGCCGCTGGTTTCACGGATGATGCCGCTTTCGAAGAAGGCTGGTGATTCGCCGCGGTCTTTACCGAGAGTCCTCCATAGTGAGCAAACTCGAAATTCGTTGCAATCTCAATTACTTCATGCAAGAATCTTGGACTGAGCTCCTTCACCTTTTTCGCTGTCTCCGGCCGAAGTCCGTTCTGAAAGTAGAACCGCTTCTCCATCTCCGAAATCTCCAACTCGGATTGAGACATCAGATCCTGAAACGATGACACATATTCATGGATGGTCCCGTGTTGTTTCAGCTGAAACAATCGCTCACGTAAATTGTATTCAAAGTCTTTGGGACGAAAGCGTTCACGTAGCTTCGCCTTAAACAATTGCCATGTTTTGGGAACTCCTGCCGCTTCACAATCTGACGAAAAAGCGCGATACCAGTTTAGCACAGATTTACCTAAACTGCTGGATATCATGGTCACAAAATCGGACGTATCGGCCTCCATCAATCCGCGCTTGTTAGCGTAATATTCCTCCATGGCAAAGATCCATAGGTCCAAATCTTCACCGAATTTCCCTTCATACATGGGAGGATCCTTCTTCCGTCGTTCACCTTGCGATGCGAGCAAGTGTTCAAAACGGTTATTGGCTTGCTGCATTTGCATCTGAAATTGCGTTTGCATCTGCGTCTGATACATTTGCTGTTGTTGCGTTAACCAGATCATTAACTGTTGCATTGACATTACGTCAGGTGCAACGTTTGCCGTTCCGGCGGGTGGGACTTCGTGGTGAGCTTCCTGCGGCGTTGCCGCCTCCGTTTGAGCCGTCCGTGGCACTTGGCGTTGCCGCGGGTTAGGCGATTCACTCTCAGCTGCCCTACTCCTTGTCATAGTCATTAGGGGTAGGACAGATGGACTTTTCGGTGAGTGATCCGTAAAATACGGCGAAATAAAACGGAAAAGGAATTAAAAGCTCAAAAAGTGTTTTACAACTTAGTGTTGCTGTGGTTTCTGGCGAGTAAGGCTGTTAAGCTTCGCAGCAAGGTTGTCTTGGCACTCCAAAAGGTTCAGAAACGCCAGGTTAAGTTGGCGATCAACCTGGTCCTCGATGCTCTCGTCCTTGATCCAGAAAGTCTCTTTGCGAAACTTGCCCAAAACCCGCTTAGCCGTTTTGACCTGGCGGAGGAGATCCACTTGAAGTTTAGCGAAACTCTCCGCCTCGGCTGGCGAGAAGAAAAGACTGGTGTCAATCGCCGTAACAGGTGGAGGAGCAGGAGTGGACATCGATGATACTTTGACTTCACTCACTTTCTGATGCTTCCTCTTACTGCTTTGGTTGTGACCCTTCTTGTAGCGGGCCATAGACCGACTCCAAAGATCGAAAAAGAGGCAAGGGACTACCACCGGGTAACCAAGGACCGTTATACTTCTACAAAGTTCCGCTTTCGCAGACACAATGCAGGCGCCCTGGTGCTAAACCGGCTTCTAGTGAAAGCCCAGCACACAGCGAAGGTTAGGTACAATCCGATATAGGCGGAGGCAAAGCCCCTACGTGGTATTTCCACCGGCCAAACGGAGTGATAATGTACCCACTTCTTCGAAGTGTGCTCCTCAAAAGCTGCACGTTCGCAACCTAGAGCTTCCCCACGATGTGGCTGGCTCCAATAGTCACAGGTAAAACTCGCTTCCCACGATGTGGCCACGAGAAAACCTTTCTTGAACTTGAACCGAAGCTTGACACGGCAAGTGCTACTATGTCACACAAACCGATGCGAAGACCCGAAGCTTGAGGGCGCAGTGGCGGGCGCCCGTCGAACACTTGAGAGGAAGATTGGAAGTTGAAAAGTGATTGATTGAATCGTTAGTTTGGCGTCGGCTCATTGCCGCCGCACAACCAGTAGTTCTTGGCGACCTGGACACGCAAACAGTATCCAGGTCCCATCCTAACGTCTATCAATCTCAGATCCTAATTCTATCCTGATCTACCAATGAGAATCTACTAATCCAAAACGTAGCTTGATCCAAATATGCGACTCGCGTCCCATAATCAAAAGTTCGGCTCGAAAACTTGATTCTTGCACATCTCAAGGATTTTTAGCCAATGAGGTCGCATAAAACTCCATGTTTATGTCTCCCATAATCATGATTATTCTTGATATTGACCAGTAGGATAGCATGTAACGAATATAAACCATGCAATGTTTTATTACGCTGTACAGCGTAAACAGAAAGGTATGCATTAGCAATTGACGTGGGAGTCCTCTGCCATCTCATTGGCAGACGGACGTCCACGTCACAGCCGAGCACCCGAGTCAACATCTCCGACACGTCGTCCAGCGCTTCCTCCCAGTGCTCCTGAGCGCGGCGAAGGATGCCGTATGCTTGCTGGACATCCGCGAAGTGCGCATCTGCCAAGCGGACGTCTCGGAGAGCGTCGTCGAGCTGCGATCCTGGAAGAAACGGAGAATATGGGTTAGTAGCAGGCTAGATCGGACCCAGATCGGAGAACAGTACTCACGGAGGTTGGTGATTTCGGAGTCGTGCGCCTGCTGAGCCCGTTCAGAACTACGGCGGACGGCCGCAAGGTCGGATCCAGTGGAATAACGCATATCGTGAGATTATTAGCGGGCCGATCAACCAGAGCGTGATCGAGTACTTACGCAGACGGGTGTCTTCGGTGAGGGCCGCGTCGAGGTCGTCCTGCGACTGATCCAGCTGGCGTCGGGTACGCTGGGTCTCGGCTTCGAGGGAAACAACGCGGGCTTGGGCGGCATCGCGAGCAGATCGGATCGGACTGAGGGCTCCGCGAGCCTGGCGCAAGTCGGCTTCCAGACGATCGACATCTTGCTGAAGAGAAGCCCTAGTCAGAGCCCCGGGATGGGGGACGATCTGTGTTGGGGAGGTCGATCGGGCGGCGGATTCGGTCGCCGTCAGATCTGCTTGGACCCGATCTAGGGTACGCGAGGTGACATCCAGATCGTGGCGGGTGAGATCCAGGTCATGTTCTTGAACCGTGATCAGCGATCGCAGGTCAGCGATCTCCGATGTGGCCAGATCGAGGTTGTGTTCCGTGCTCCGGTTGGAGGACAACGCCCCTTCCAGTTCCTGTCGGGCGCGTGCGAGGCGCCGATCAAGGTCCTGGATCTCCGCTGCCTGCTGGTCGATTTGAGACCGCAGTTGCGATGTAGACGAGGAACCGGTGACACTGATTACTTGCTGGAGATCGTCGATCTCGGCATGCAGGCGGCGCATTTCTTCGTCTTGGGCCCAGCGGTATCGCTCCAGACGTCGGAATTCCGCGGTCAGCTGGTTTACGATGGCGTTCAACCGGGACCGATCGTCGATCAGTGTGGCTCGCGAAGCATACGCAGCCTGCAGCTCTTGCTCCAGGAGGGCGATCCGGCGTGGTCCATTGCGGGAACTTCGAGTGGAGTGTCGAGAGGCGACGGAGTGTGCCGATCGAGGCGAAACTGGAGGCGATCCCTCGCCCCCAGGTGGGGTGGAGGGTCGAGCAGGCGATCCGCCGGGCTGATGGGAGCTCATCGAAGACCCGTCTGAGCCGGAAGTAGAAGACCCAAGAGTGAGGAAGAAAAGCAGAGACGCCTGCAGTGAGCCGCCGTGCGACACGACTTGCGGACGGGGGGCGACTGTGGTAAAGCGTCAATCAAAAAAGGTTCCCGAAGGGGACAACGCACATCAATCGCCGGCCCGGACCAGGACGGACCCGGATCTAGGAAAGATGACGAAGAAGGAAGGCACACATGGTCTGGCTCAGTGACGACCGGGCGTCAGGCGGATGAAGGAATCCGATCGGATGTGGTCACTATCGATCAGAATAAGTAGAAGCCACCGGATCTGGAGCCCTGCCCCCCCCCGGAGGGATTAGAGCCGGAGGGACACACGCGTGGACGTGGGAAACGGCAGGATCGGCGGAGTGGGACCGTGACGGGGCGGGATCGACGGCCGATCGATACAGATTACCGATCGAGCATACGGGTTCGGGAAAGATTACCGATCGGCATACAGGTTTGGGAAGTTTCGCGATCGGCATACAGTTTCAGGCCGATCGCCGATCGACGAAAGATGGGAAGCATCAGAAGGCACAGCCAGGGCAAGGATCCGGTTAGCGTCCAGTTGTAGGGTCAGAGTAAGGATGGTAGGCTGTAGGGTGACACAGGCTAAACGTAAATCAGAGCTGAATTTGCATCCAAGAGCACAAGTCTTCATATCTCGGGGAATCGCATTGGCCTACAAGGAGAAGGTAGTTGATCTAGAAGTGTGGGCTAAGTCTGGAGTAATACATTGGCCAGCTTTCCCCACTCTAGTGATCTACTATTTGTGTGCAAGCCCTCGATCGACCGGAGTTATTTGCTTGGCCGGCGATCGTTTCACCTCCCAACCGAACTCGATTTCGCTATAGGAAGCGGCAAGCAACTCAAGGAAAGGAAGAAGGAAAGAAACGCCTACAAACAGGCAGCAACAAGTCCCGGATCAACTCCGGGTCACTCGATCGGAGTCGAAGACACTCGATCGAGGCACACAACCGGACGCAGAGCGAAGATCACCACGCTGCTCCACCCCATTTCCCCGCGTCACGCCAAGACAGTCGATCTTCACCAAGCGCTGCATCTTCGGAGCCCCGAGAGAGTAGATCCAGCCCTCCGACGGGTACACAAGGTGAGACCAAGTTCAGCCGATCATGGATCGTTGGGGGACCCCTCCGTTAGTCGGTGTCTGGGCATTGGTGGGAAGCCCGATCTTGCCTTAACCAGATTTTGGCAGATCTCGCTACACCACGTCTGTTCCGCCAAATGTTGGAGTCTCATTCGGTTTCAAAATCTTGGAGAGCCGAAGCTCGAGCTCATCCACCGAGTAAGTTGGGGTGTTTGCAGGCATCCGGCCCAGCACGTCCCACTCGGGATACAGCTCGGAGTTATTGGCTACATTCGCTCCGGTTTCATTACCCCCAACCTGCATAGTAGAAACAGTAGCACGAAGGTCAGTGAGTTCCTCGCGTTGAGCTTGTATCTCAGCGCGCATCTGCTCCGTTCCTCCTCGTATTTCAGTCAACTGCTCTGAGTGATCTCGCATTGTAGCATAGCTCCGATTTGAAAACTGCTGCATTTGTTCTATCACTTCTTGCAGAAGCTGATTCGTCCGATTGCTTGCTCCACGCTCTCGTGGTGCCGTCGCTCAACACGGGTGGCAAATGCCGCCACCGTATCGGTCAGAGTTGTCTGGTCCCGTTGCAACGTGTGGAGAGTTTCCTCCAGCCGGGACAGATTAGTCAACAGGTCACGGACCTCTTCCACCTCGCTCGGATAAAGACTGGTAGAAGTTGTATCTCCATATTCCGCGTTAAATTCGTCGATGTTGACGCCTTCTGTGTCCATCCTGTCCTCTCACTCGTGAAGCTCTACAATGTTACAAATATGGTGGCACCTACACCGGATAGGACGATCCCTCGTAGATGTTGACATTCACGGTTTCTTTTAGGCGAGGAAACGAAGTGTTGGAGAGCAGCGGACTTCGAACTTGCGCTGCTCCAGGATAGGAGGCTGGGGAGGTTCTTGCGGCTTGGAGGAAACTAACGAAGTGATACATTTTTAAGGTTAGCGGGGCTTCTCACTGCTTGTGACTGTTCATCTTCCAAAACGGACGCCTTCTCGCTCGCAGTTCCCCGCTGGCCCGTTACAACCGTGACAATATGATCATATTGCATGTCCTCGTACTTCGTCACGGGGAATATCTCTTGATATTCCTATTCCAGTTATTCTCAAATGAAACAGCCCCAGATGAGGGTTCGACTAATAAGGGTAGACGGTGTATTTCTGACATTTATTTCAGAGCTAAGAGGCGGCGCCAGGGAGTGTGTGAATTTGCCAAGACAAATACCCATCGAATATTGGTCATATAGTGATTACCACATTTTTCTGCTGGATATACATGTAATAACTTGCACAAAACCATAAATTACCTGAATGTTACTTGTGTCGTCCACCTCAGCTAAGTGCGAAATATATTATCCAATAAGCTCGTATTCTTGAAATCTATTAGCCAATCGCATTAATCCGATGTTGCACGAAGGTTAACCCATGCGATGCCGCTCCAGAATCGAACAAGGGCTCTAACTACAGAGATGGTTTTGCTCGTCAAAATGGCGTGAAGCTGAGGATGGAGGTGACGAGTGGTCCTGCCGTGGCCGCGATTTGTAACCTGCAACATTCGTATTACTTCATCACTTTCTTCACAATTTACATTTGCAAATTCTCTGTAAAACAATGTAAGAAGATACTTGGTAGGACTATCCGTTAATTTCTCTGTGTACCCGGTATCAAAATGGTTGGAAATAAGCGTAAATTGGCGAGACGTCGGCTGTTGCATGCGCATCGTGAGAAGCGCCAGTGCGTTGGCGCTGAAGATGCAAGCTTCTTCGGTGCATGGAGATGTGGAGCATTTGCTAGCCCAGCTTCATGAATGCATACAAATTAAAGCAGAAAGCGTAGACTTAAAGAGTAGCAAGAGAAGTAAATTAGAGCAGAAGAGTATCCCTGTCTGACCTCGAAGCGTAGCAAGAGCAATCATGTCTTGACCTTCACCAAGTTGGAGCAGAAAGCGTACTCGTGTATACATTGAAGTCGCATGATAGGACGGCCCCAAGCGGTCCGTCACGCTCTCCTACCCAAGTCTTCAAAACTCGTCTTCTACACATCATACATTGCAGTTAGATTAGTGAGAGAACACCCCGACGTTGGAGGGTCGCACGATCGCGAGGCATGAGGCAAGGTTGGCGAGGCATGGTCCTCTCTCTCCGAAAGCCATCGCGAGTGGTTCCTTGAAAGCGTAGCTGTTCCGCCGCTGCTGGGCCTGCTCCTGGAAGCAGGCCCAGGAATAGCTACATTTTCGGTGGTGAAGGTTCCAGCAGTTGGTTGAGAATTTCGAAGTGTGAAGACAGGTAACATTCAGGTAGCCATCGGCCACCACATACACACGTAAGTTTGTGTTGCGTTAGCTACAATCTGTGACCTATGGACTCAACGCCAACGAAATAATATTGGTTAGGCTGTTCAGCCAGCTAAAGCTGTCCTCCCAGTATTATTTTATCCAGGTCTGACGTGCAACTATCATATCTCCATTTGGCAGAACTACGGCAGACCCCCCTGCAGCCTGTGCAACGGCGCTCTGGCGGCTCAGGCAGATCGCGACAGACTACGCCGAGTAGACGCCTATCGACTCGTACACGTGTGAGCGCTCTCGACCGATTTCACTGATCGGAGATGGAACCCCGTTGGCGATATGAAGGGTTTTTGTAGCCGACATGTTTGGGACGGGTTTTGACATTGATACAGTGTCGATAGATGAAGTGCGACTTCAACGACAGCCGGACCTGAAATTGCCTCTCAAGAAGTTGAAATCGTAGTAGTGGTCGGGGTGAGGCAAAGCCTAATCGTTGAATAAAGATATTAACCATTTCCTGACCCTACAGCTACAGGGGTTACGAAATACTCGCTGATACAACTTGAATCGTATCAGTGTGGAAACTCTATTCCTCCGCTATTAGTGCCATAGTCAGTCGGTTAAAGGGGGATGCACAGCACTACTACTCGTGGTACATACGAAATAGGGACGCGGGAGTCAGCATAATGAATAGTAAAGGAGGAATGGTCGCCATCATCAAAAACATACAAAACAAAATCGAAGCCAAAACAGTGAGTAACGAACAATTCGAGGCCCTCTATTATTCGCTGGTAACGAGAGAAAAAAACATGTTGCTTGTTCAGGACTCCACACTTTGACAGCAGAATGTTAATCGGTGATGCCATTCTTCCTACGCCAATTCGCGTTGTGCGCGGCAGTCTCAGCTCTTTTGTTTTCCTTGATGATAATGTTGAGGTGCGTTTGCCAGGCTTTTAGATCTTCCGCTGCGAACTTTGCGGTACCACTCTCTATGTGCTTGAAATTATATCCCAATTTTTCAGCCTTTTCACGAAGACGTTCGAGTTGCTCCGGGGTGAAACGGTCAGAGAAACCGCGTTCCTCATCAGACTCATCATCTTCCTCAGCAGTGAAACCGCGTTTCGCAGAGTCATCGGAGTCATCGTCCTTGGCAGGCTTGTTGTAACTTCTCAGACGTCGCTGGCTCAAGCCGTCGCGCGCCACGGTGATCTCGGAATCCATGGTCACAGCGATCGCCTCGCTTGCGAAGAGGAAGGAGGCTGCGGCAATAACCAAAACATGAGAGAGACGCATGGCGTTCGTTCGTTGTTGGGCTTGGGGATCTGAGCGCAGGAAAGCAAATTGCAGAGTGAGGGAAACTGGGGACAGCAACCGCTCTCGCTTCCGGTAAAGTTTCGAGCTGGTGGATATCCCTAGCTGTGCTCTTGTCTCCGTACGGTGCCTCTGTACTGGTACTGCAGTATTAGACTAGAACTACAGTAGCTGACAAGAGCTGCAAACAGCTGTATCTAAGATATTTCTGCAGCATGTCTCAAAATGAACTCAAAATCTCGGTTCCAAGGCAAAGAGGAGTCGGACGGAACAGGCAACACATCCGGTTTATTAATAAGGTCCGAATTTGCCCAAGGGCACGTTCTACCGTGATGAACGCTTCACATGTGAAGTTTAATCGTTGTTGTGAAGGCGACAACTCTGTCATTGTTGGATTTGACGCTCATGACATCCGTCCGATCTAATATAGCCAAATCAATGGTTTTTCATAGGTTATATTATAATCTAGGAAAACCATTGATTTGGATATTCTATAAGTAAAAACAGGTACTGTTGTCGATCGATCAACAGCGTCACTGTGAACCTTTTATAGTGAGTTGAGACCAAAAAGTCGGAGGGTACAAAGAGCATGTTAGCAACTGTGGCTAACAAAGAGCATATTAGCAACTGGGGACCACATGCTCTCCCATGCTTTGGCCTCAACGTGGGCACTCACAATTAATTACAGTCTTTTGCCTGAATAAAGAACACCTGATATATATTCAAGGCCCAAGGTCATCGGACTATACAGGCAAATCATCTGCTTCGATGGCGTGTCAATTAGACCGAACTGGGCCTCGGCCCAAGCGGCAATTGACTAGTAAGTCTCTTGCAGACAGCCAGGTCTTGCTGCTTCGATAATCTAACACGCTTCTTGAACGCCCGTTTTCGTGTGGGTATCACAGGCATGGTTGCTGGAGAATGTGTGGAAGTGAATCAATCTTGGCGCCTTTCAAGGTCATTTACGCGTGCAATGCATGGATACCAGCTTTTCGTCGATGTAATCTGTTTGCGGTCTGTGATTGGCGAAATCGTTGTAGATACCATCTAATTAACGGAATCCCAAGTTCAACCCTTCTTGTAGCAGTGCAAGTGGCTACAACTTCAGTAACATCAGAAACAGAAGGTTATCAGCTTCTACCTGTTCTTTATTCAGGCAAAAGACTGTATAGCATAGTAAGTCCACAGTGACGCTGTTGGTCGTAATATGTAACTTACATGTACACAGCTGTGATTTTAGATTGAGATGGGAGCCAGCTCACAGGATAAGATACTAAAGAGGGTCGTCGCATCATGTTTGAAGTTGCCTCCAGATGTCCGCAAGCAAATGACGGGTTAGTCTCGGAACTCACTAGGTCAACAGTGGCCGTTACAATCCATTGTAAAATCGCTAAATGGTGTCTGAACTGTGAAAAAGAACGCTGTGGGGCCCAAGAGCGACGACTTCGAAGGCGTAGGGTGACCCTGAAAAGCTGGATTTAGGGTTCCATAAGAAATATGCGCATTTGCGCTGGAATAGCAACTTTTACATGTACCTATAGATTGTCGAGGTTGATTTTATGTGTACAACACGGTATATCGATAACTTGCTATTATTAATTTTGTAAATGCATTGTAAATGCATGATGATGATGTACATGATGATGATGTACATGATGATGATGTACATGATGATGATGTACATGATAAAGTACATAAAGATGATGATTCCTCGCAATGTCGTGATATTGTCGAGGTTTGGTCTCAACGTGAGGCAATGTGAGACAGTACAGTACCATACAGTACCACTGGTACCGTACTGTACGGAGCCAAGAGCAAAGCTAGGGATATGCACCAGCCGGAAACAGTCTAGGAACTCACTAGGTCAACAGTGGCCGTTACAATCCATTGTAAAATCGCTAAATGGTGTCTGAACTGTGAAAAAGAACGCTGTGGGGCCCAAGAGCGACGACTTCGAAGGCGTAGGGTGACCCTGAAAAGCTGGATTTAGGGTTCCATAAGAAATATGCGCATTTGCGCTGGAATAGCAACTTTTACATGTACCTATAGATTGTCGAGGTTGATTTTATGTGTACAACACGGTATATCGATAACTTGCTATTATTAATTTTGTAAATGCATTGTAAATGCATGATGATGATGTACATGATGATGATGTACATGATGATGATGTACATGATGATGATGTACATGATGAAGTACGTAATGATGATGATTCCTCGCAATGTCGTGACGTTGTCGAGGTTTGGGCTCAACGTAAGGCCATGTGAGACAGTACAGTGCCATACCGTACGTAGCCAAGAGCAAAACTAGGGATAGACACCAGCCGAAAACTGCAGCCGTGGCATCGTATTGTATAAATGTACCTCAGAGGAGTAAATTTCACATGTGAAGCGCTACTTCGTAAGCACTGCTTACGATAGAACGGAGAAAGAGAGATGCCCTTGAGTTAGTTCGGACCGGATGCGAGGATACACCACCACAAGTGTTTCCTGTTCCGTCCGACTCCTCCAAGCCTTGGAAGCGAGATTTTGAGCTAGGATGGTGTCCATTTTGAGACATGCCGCAGAAGTATCGTAAATACAGATGTTGGCAGCTCTTGTCAGCTTCACTGACTAATACCAATACTACAATCCTACAATACAATTATAGTACTTCAGTACGGTAGTGTACTGTACATACGGAGCTAAGAGCAAAGCTAGGGATATACACCAGCCAGAAACGCTACCGGAATCGAAAGCGCTTGCTGTGCCCAGCTCAATACAACGTGCTTTACATATCTCAAAAGCCTATTATAATACGAACGTTCTGAGCCACCTCCCAACTCGCATTTCTATTGGCTAAACCAAAGCAGTAGGGCATGTTCCGAACCACTTGTTCTGGGAATACTTCCTGCAGGTGTTCCAGCCTCGGCACATTTGTGCTATGGACGATATCACAGCAGCAGTGTTGGACGATACCACAGCAGTAGTGTTGGCGGTAGTATTGGCAGCTTGCGTAAGTTCGGTCGTAGCAATGGACGATCAACGCGGCCTACGCCAGCCGCCCACGGCTACCATGACATTTCCAACTTACACCTTCGAGCGAGCGCTACGCACCCCTGGAACGGGCTGGTTCCGCAAAAAGCTGCGCTGTGACAAGAAGTCATTCCTACGCATCTACGAGCTGGTGCACGCTGAGTGCCCGGACGTAGCTCTGAGCGCAGGGCGCTACTTGAACAAGCCCAACACAACGTTCTTTGGAGTTTGCGCTTCCAGTCAACTCGACCCCTAGCCATTTTTCGTTGTGGAACGCGCGGCCTACCTGAACAAGGGCCTTATTGAGCGGCTGCTGCTCCTTTCCAGACTATATATGTTGGTCCATCATACGAGAAATCGTGTCCAGCAAGAATTGGTTAACCACCTCCATGGCATCTCCAAGACGTCATCTTTTCATCTCCCATAGCAAGTCGGTGTAGTCAGCCTGTACCCACAACTTCATCGAATACGCGCTCGAACGGGTGGATACGAGATTTCCCAGCATTTGCCCGAAGCCGATCTCCCTGAACGTCTCGAGCGTGAACTTGTTCATCAGCTTGTGGTTGTCAAGGTCTCGCTAGCCCGCGACAGAATGTCCATCACCGCATGGACATTCTTCTGGATAATTGGCATCATGAAGTCTCGCAGTGCCCGTGCGCTGAAGAGGTTCACGAGCACTCGATGGTGGAACTTCCAGCGGTCCCCGTTCACCAGCAGGATGCTGTCCCCCATGAAGTCAGAGTACACGTCGTGCATGGCGACGCCCTAGCTAAAGTTGCCCGCCTGCAGCTTGAGCACCTGCTCGAAGTGCTCGGGCCTGGACATGTAGACGAGGTTGCTCTTGCCAATTAGCTGCCGCCCGTCGCGCCGAGTTGGCAGCCAATTGCAGCGTGTTGCCCGGACGGGAGAAATGCCACAGACACTGCATCGTCCGGGATGTTCTTCCTCGAAGGCTTTGAACTGCTAGCAACTAGGAGCGCAGCAGCGCTGCAGACGCCGCCAACAGACCGAACAGGGCGGGGCTGAACTTGGCTTTAAACAGCGAAAGGGGGGGGGGCAGCAATCGGTTTGCGGCTTACCGTAGCGTGTGAGAGAAGGCTCTGGGGTGATACACTGCAACCGTGGTGTGTGTTGCGGTACTCGTCACACGAGCTTGTTACATATCCTGTTCAACATCATGCACATGGCTCTCTTTTCCGTATTTCACTTGTACTGCAACATCATATAACCTTATATGCCTCATAGAATTCGAGAATGTAGCCATCATCGGAAATCGAAGCTTCAACATTACAGTTGTTTCCGCCAATCCGCGCTTAGCCCATTTTCGTCCAATCCGCAGTCGTCTCTCAGCTCTCTCCGCCGCCAATCAACTCACTCTTGCACTGGACCGACCGGCGCAGACGACACTTGAGCATGGCCGGCGACGCAGGCTCCGCGGCGGCGCTGCCCCTCGTGGGCAAGAAGCTCATGAGCCGGCTGGGCGGCATGGCCAACGAGAGCGCGGCCGCCGAGGTGTCGGACTTCGCGCGGCGGCAGATGGAGAAGATGGGCTGGTCGGCCGGCAAGGGCCTGGGCAAGAACGAGCAGGGCGTCAAGTCGCACGTCAAGGTGAAGCGGCGCGAAGAGCTGCAAGGCGTGGGCGCCGAGAAGAAGGCGGTGCAGGAGCAGGGCAACCAGTGGTGGTACAACGTGTACGACCGCATGGCCAGCAAGATCGTGGTGGACGCGTCGTCGGACGAGGAAGGAGAAGGAAGCAGCGAGAAGCAGAAGAAGAAAAAGAAGAAAGATAAGAAGAAGGACAAAAAGCGCAAGCGATTGGACGAAAATGAGTCGCCCAATCAGAAGTTTCGCATCCCTACAGATGAAGAGCTGTTCGCGGCCACTGGCGGCAAGCTCTTCGGGCGCCGGGCGTACGGCTCGTGCAAGGGCAAGTTGAAGCGCGACGAGATGCAGCTCAAGAAGGCCAGGAAGGAGGAGAAGGACAGCGAGGAGGAGACGCCCGTGACCACCGGCAGCGACTCGGAGGAGGAGGAGGACAAGGAGAAGATGAGAAAGAAGAAGAAGAAAGAGGCTAGGAAACTGAAGAAGAAGAACAAAAAGGAGAAGAAAGACAAGAAGGACGACGGCGACTCGGCATGATTCGGAGTGCTGGTCCACGTGGATTTAATGAATTTATACGTTTGGATACAGCTCGGTGAATGTTTCTGTATCCTGGATGGCGGAAGGAGGAGTTGAAGAATGTCATTTTGTTGTCGTGGGCGGCTGCACCTGGTTAGACTCGGACTCGCCGTCCTCCTCCATTAGTCGTCGGATCTCGGTAGCGTCGCGCTCCATCCTAGCTAAGTAGAAGTTGCCCTGGTACGTGACAAAGTCGCCGACCTCGACGTAGGTGAGCAGGAGAATTTCGCGGACGTGTGCGGCACTAGCGATGAGTGCGTGAAGCATGGCTGTATCCTCCGAGAGGCTGGCGGTGGAGTGTCTGCGAGGGCCTGTGAGGGTTGAGCGCATCAGACGCAGCAAGTCTTCGTGTTCCGTGACGAGCGCTCCTGCCGTCTCCCAGAGTGTGACTGCGTCCGGCAGCTTAGTTGAATACCCGAGCGACGAATACTTGATGGCTAGGTCCAGACGCTCAGTCGTGGACAGCGCCAACTGCTTCCACGCCAGCTCGAAACGCGTGCTCCAGTACGGACTCATAGGCACCGGATCCAAGCGCACCACTCCACCTTCGCCATCGTCAGTGTCTGCAGTGGCGATCGCTTCGGCTTCTGCGTCGGGACTGTAACCATACCACAACGTGAGGAACTCGACGTCTTGCGGTGACAGCATGCACAGCTGAGCGAGGAGATCATTGCGTTGTGCTCGCATCGCGGTTTCGCTCTTTGCAACAAGAGAAATCGCCCCACGCCGGTTTGCCATTCGGTGCACGCCGTTCAGCAAGAACTTCCATTTGGCGGACGCTCCGGCGGCGTCGCTCTCGGCTGTACTGATCATGCGTTGTCGGCGTAAATGAGACGGAATCTGAACGCTCGGTTGGACGTTTCCACCGCCTGGTTCTTCGCTGGCATCTTCGTCGTCGACAAAGTAGCTTGCTGAGGTGAGGGAACTGCGAAAAGATAAATCCACGAGGTACTGGAGATCAAGGTGCCGATGAAGTTCTGCTCGAAATTCTTGATGTGCATCGTGGGTACTGTCATACAGTTGACGCACTTCGTGGAGAAGAATAGTTTCATCGGATGCTGCAGCGACGAGTTTTTGCTGGTGGAAAAGGTCGCTAGGTGCTGGAAGAGGCTTCTCGGGGGCAATAGCCAGCGATGCCAGCACAAAAGAGACTGGAGATCTCTCTAGCGGAACTGAACGCCTGTAGAAGCATTCCCACTCGGCATTTGCTGCTGCGTTGCGTGGTTGAGTGTTGTCGTTCAGCTCTGTTGGGGCAGGAGGGGGGAGTCGAATCGGCTCAAACGCAGTCAAAGGAGAAGACTCGTCGACGTGAAAGTGGCGATGCCGCTCCAGTGCGTCAAGCACTTCTTTCGGAATCGGATACTCGTCCAAGATTCCCTTCGTGGGTGGTACGGCTCCAAGTCGAGTAGACATGATGTAGCGCACCCGTGGCTCGTGCGGCTCGCGTTTTGTAGCAACATCCGCAGCATCTTCTACTGCTGATGGTGCTACTGGGCGAGAACGAAAATGTGTAGCCTGCTGTTCTTCATCATTTTCTTGGCTGGCTTCATTACTTCCCATCGCCGCTGCGACTTCGCTATACTTCGGGAATTGGACGCACAACAGCGATTGTGATGAATTGTCATCGCCATCTTTGTCGTTATCGCCGTCGAGACAATAGTCGGCTGCTGAGCTGGATCGGTGTCGTCTTCTGGATATGTCGATATCGTCGACTACAGCCCGTGTTCGAGGTGAGATAATGCTGCTGGGTTTAACCCGCGAATTTCTGGAGATGCTGTTACTCGTGCTGGGGGCAAACACAGAGTTTGAGCGATGCTCACGGCGTTTACTCACTGTCGTGGCAGGCGATAGGGGGGTTTCTTTTTGAAATGTCACGTGCAAGCTGGCTGCTCGCATTGCTGCAATGGTCTGTTCAGTATACAATCCGTGAATCAAATGCATGTAGCAGACGATGACAAACTAAGGACAAGCGCGAAAATGCTCACGTTTTCGGCGATCTGTGCTGGGACCACCTTGCGTTTGGCCTCAACGACCAAGCGGCTTTGCAGCAAAGTATCGAGCGTGGAGATCGGAAGGACCCCCGAGTTTTCTCGTTTCGCTTGAAGTTTTTCCAGCCGTTCTTGGAGGGATGTTAACTTATCCAACACTATATCCTCAACACGTTTAGCAAGCTCTCTACGTGCAGAACGAACTCAGTTCAACTAAACTGAGGATTCCACGAGGAGTACTTCCTTACCGGTTAAGCTCATCGGTGAATGAAGGTTCGTAAGCCTTGTAACTTGTCCAGGGCGACAGCAGAGGCATCTTCGTATACAAATTAGTCGTCCTGCTAACGTTCAGTGGAATAGATTTTACTCGTCACCTGTTTCAGTTGTTCTCGTGCTTGCTGGCGCTCCTGCTCGGCCGATAGCGTCGCCAAAAATCCCGTCGATGGTTTCTCCGTCTGAACATTGCTGGTTGATTGCACGATTTCGGTCTGTTGCTGCTTGGCACGCAGGGTGCCTCCAAACACTTGAGGCCTGCTCATGTTGCCAAGGTAGTTTGCACGTACGATACTACAACGACGCTTCAAGGCCGCACCAAAGTAGGAAACGCATGAAGTTTCGGTAACCTCTATTTATCTGCTTTCGCTACCTAATCTTCGTGAGACTTGCTCTGTCCCCGCAGCGCTGCCACCTGAGCACCTAGAAGGTGTCGTTCCTTGATGTAGAGTGTAAGCACCGTTCCACCGAAGCATGTCGCCCCCACAGCAATGTGAACAGCGTGTCGTACCAGCGATATCTGGCCATCCGCTTCGGAACTCAGCAGGACATGTTGTGAAATCGCCGTCACCGTCAAAGACGCCATGAAGGTGAGCAGGACAAGTCGGTGAGGCAGCGATCGACACCAAAACGCAAGTCCATTGACGAAGCGGTTCCTGCTTTGAGCTGGTGGGGTCACCCGACGGAAGTACGAAGCCAAGAACGTCAAGCAGTAGAGGATGCGGCAGGCCATGTTCACGCAGTTGGCCAGAATGAGTCCAAGCGTCCCCCAGTCGAGCACTTGCATGAACACGAGCGCACTGAACGCATAGATGGCAAAGAACACGCCGAGCAACTTGTTCAGTCGCATAAGCTCGTGATCGTCTCCAATGGCGTGCACCACCGCCTCGCAAACGCCATTCACACCGAGGAACGGAATGTAAGCACAGTAGACAGCCAAGGCTGCACCCACACCCTGCCTTGCCTTCTCGGCTCCATAGAGCAACAGCACCAACGTGTACGCGTAGGTAGTACCGAAGCAGACGAACAGTAGCCCCACCAGGTTCATCATTTTGAGTAGCACGAGCAGCAACGTCTGTCCATCCGCCAAGCTTTTCTTCTTGGTCTCTTTTTCATCCATTTCATCCTTCTTTTCGCTCTTCCGCTTCTGAGCAAGCGCAAGCTTGCTGAAGATGGTCTTCGTCGCCTCCTCAATCGGCAGGAACACAATCCTCGGCACGAGCGAGCCCAGATTCGACACCAGTCCGTAAACTCCCATGTGCTGCAGTGACGCGAAGCCCGTGAGCACCCACTTATCCCCTTCCGCCAGCAAATATTTCACTCCGCTCTGCACACTCAGCGGCACCAGCAGCGTCATCAGCTCTCCATGACACCAGTCCGCGTCTCCCTCGGGCTTGCCCGGCAGCAACTGGCCCATACTGGTCAAGGCGAACTTGCCTCCTTCCGACGAACCGTCATAGATTCTCCTCCAGAAAAACACCGCAAACATCACCAGCAGCGTCAACGCATACGACAGCTCAGCAATGCCGTACGCCGTCAAACTCAGCTCCAGCACCACGACACCGACGTACTGCACCGCCGCACGGACCAAAAAGGCGGCGCTTTGAGCCGCCACCTGCCAACTGACCAGCACACTTGCATGTGCCAACACGAACATGGGCTCTGCCAGGGCCTCGATCATTGCAGCGCCGCAGTACATTGCCAGCACCGCCGAATATCCGTCCAGCGCCTCGTCCTCCTTCACGGTCTCCGTTGAGCCCGAGACCGCCGAGTACGCCAGCACGAACGCCGCCACCGCCCAACTGATGGCGGTGGACAGCCACGCAACGTTCACCAACTGTTGCAAATGAGCTTTCCCATTGTCCCCACCCTTGGAACTCGAGGAGTCGAGCGACGGCATGCGCAGGAACGCCAAGCGGAAGCCATCGCGCAGAAGGAAGATGGAGGCCAGCGCCAGCTCCAGCCGCACGGTCACGGCGCCTGTCACGCTGAGGTGCAACTTACGCAGCACCAACGAGTTGGCGGCAAAGGTTAACACGCGCTGCAGGAAGCGGTAGGAGCCGCCACGCACAGCCCGGGACAGCACGCCGCCAGCGGAGCTCATGGTCGTTGCGTTGCGCAGTCTGACGTGGCAGGGCTTACGGTGCGGCTTACGTTGCGCAACTTGAACCGTGACTTTAGTAACGGACGAATTTTGAACGCTGATTGGTGGACCAACTTCAACTGTCAACAATGGTGCCGTGTGCCGCATTGCAATCCAGCACTTCACAGATATAGAGACTAAACAATAGAGTTCTCTACTGCAGTCAAAATACCCACGTCACCATTGCTTGCCGACTAAAGGCGTCCTTTATACACGAGCATGCTGTTCAGGGATGGGGCAACGGCCACTGGAATACCTTCGTAGCTCGCAGTCAACCGCTCAAACGCCAATTTGGACAAATGGAAGCAAGTGACTACAAGACGAGCACGAATCTACCCCAACTCCAACCGCTGGTCACCGATAACGGTGCCGCAGTGATAACTCACTCCAGCAAACCAACAGAATCCATCCCTCCAGAGGAGGTGAAGACTGATTCGGGACCCAATCAACGGCCGCAGCTGGACTCGGAGGCACACCGACGATGGAGGACAAGCATTTCGATCGACTTCCTCAACAGTGTCAGCCGCATTGATATCCACAAGACACACTGTCAATGGGACAACGTGGTGCTCTATGAACTGGAGATTCATCGCAACCCGACATCGCCACGACAAGTGGCACTCCAGTCTGATCCAAATGATACGACACCGTCAAACCAAAACTCGAACTTTGAAGCCCAAGCATCGTACTCGGTCGTGCGGTCCTTTTTCGACTTTGAAGTCCTGCGCGGGAAAATTGTTGAAGCGCTGGGTATTTTGCCGCAGTGCACGTGTCAGTACTGCGTGGAATTTGTGCTATACACGCGATACAAGTGGGGCCAACCACGGGGCGTTGTCAAGATCACAACTGGTGTTCGAAAGCGCAAAAAACTTCTAGCTGCGTTCATCCGAGACGTCCTGGCCATGGGAAAGCGTCGTGTCAAGAAGACTGGGAAGTACAAGTGCCACGCGCAGGAAATCGTGCCAAGTATACTGGAAAGCTTCCTCAGTCCTCAAACTTAGCGGGTATCGCTGATGCAACGAATCCATATACATGTATGTGGTGGGAGAATGTAGCACAGTCACCGGGCTCCGATCTACAAGGTATGGTACGAGTGTTACTAACTCGTCCCTATGCAGGACTGACGACACTACCTAATTGATCTATGCGTGCCGAACCTTACCTCCACCAATGGCCACAAATCCGAATTTACTTGCGATTTTGAACTAGCGACTACAGTCTGCTCGAAAATATGCTCAGTATTTGTCTATTTACATCATCGATTGCCTTGTACACCTTCATCTGTTGTATCTTGTAGGTATTTCGAACGAACTCAATGTGTTTTGTAACGATTATTTTTTTGGCCTTGTACAAAACGAGTTATTGTCCTCAAAACCAGTGTTGTTAGGCCGATCTGGTAACCAATGTATGTTTCCTAAAGGATCACAACATTTACACACCTAGGATGTTGAATCCGTCCACAAAGAACCCGAGCGTCGACCCGAGGGTTACACCCCAGAAGAAAAACATCGCGACCAACGAACCACCTGACTCGCGATCGGGAGTATCAAGCATCGTCGGGGCCTGGCGCATTGTTACTGTTGTGAGGAGTCCATTAGAAAGACCCAACACCAAGTTGAGTACGACGGTGTATGGAACAGTGGCAATGTTGCCGAACCCAAACACATACAGTGGCGTACCAGCAATGCCCATCAGCAATAACGGGACGAACACTACGCGCAAAATTGATAGCGTAAGCGCCGAATTTGTGTTGACACTGTCTTTGAAGAAGAACATGGGAAGCGCTCGGCCGAAGAAGTCGCCGTACTGAAAACTGCCAATGATACCTGGTGAACAGAACCAGTTCTTGGTAATGTCGTGATCGCCTTCCATGTATGGCTCTGCCAGATTCCGAGCGGCTGCGCATCCAACGCCTGGGTAAATGGTGAACGACACAAAGAAGACCAGAAATTCCGCAACGAGTGGAACCCAAATGATCTTGAAGACGTGAAAAAGTGTGCCGAAAACTGGCGGAGACGACGAAAGACATAACGAACTGGTCGCAATAAATTCTTCATCTCGATTCATGACGAACTTGATGCACGGCATCGACATCAATCTGCGATAGAGCAGGATAGCCGAGAGGACGATGAGCAGCAGTAGGCCGAAGAACAAATAAAACGATAGTTTGACCGAGTCACTGCTCTCTTGGATGCCGCCGACTGCAAGCCGCAAGACCGTAAGGAGCGTGACATTGACGATTCCAGCTGCTCCATTCCCAATTTGGACAGATGTCGTGAACTTTGGGTCCGGGAGGAGGGCCGCCATGGAGTAGTAAGTCGATTCAGTGAGCGCACTGCAAATGCCCGTCAATCCGATGCAAACCAGCACCAATATAGCCGTTGTTTTCTCGCTCATGAACTCGATGCCGCACAAAATGATGACGAGAGCGGAGGAAGCGAAAAATCCCCAGTAGCCTGCGTTCATGCGCGTGCGCTGGCCAAGTTTCTTGTCAAGGCCTGTCAGCGTCAGAGTAGTCTGGGAAATCACCATGGGCCAACTCTGGCAGAGTGTCGTCAAGAATGAAAAATCCATCCCCGAGTTCGCAAAGCGCTGGGAGAAGTAATCTTGAGTGCTCAGGAAGGAAAAGTACGCCCAGAGAGCAGTACCGTTGAGATACATCAATGCGAAGAAAATGAACTGCTGGTGGGTGATGAAATCTTGGTAGACGTCTTCGGGCATGCCGTCGCGGTCACGGCCGCACGCACAAGACACCTCGATTAAGGTATCGGATTTCGTGGGCGACCTCATTGCATAGACTTGGAACTTGAACTGGACTCGGAACTTGTACTCGATGATGCAAATTGCAGACTGAAAGGTATTGTCCTGGTGCTTAGCATCGAAATAGGCAACTCATTGTCCACAATAGGTATAATCTCATGTACTTAAGTACTAGTTATCTGGTCACGTCACGCAACGGCCGAGGCCTCATCTGGATTCATTGTTTGTTTTGATCCCCCCAGTCAACCAAGTATAGGATGTTCACGCACTCTTCACTGTCGACGGGAGATTTTAGGCTGCGGTAGCTCGAGTTCGACGCAAACACTTACGCGGATGCCCATCTCTGCACACCTGTGGACGCAATCGCTATGTAAGCAACGGGTTTTGTCGTGTAATCATTACACTACTATAATACCTGTCGACACGTAATCCATAGATTCGTTTATTTTTTTCTTTTTCACGTAGCGCAATCGCAGCAGTTGCAAACATACAAATGGAAGCAAGTGACTACAAGACGAGCACGAATCTACCCCAACTCCAACCGCTGGTCACCGATAACGGTGCCGCAGTGATAACTCACTCCAGCAAACCAACAGAATCCATCCCTCCAGAGGAGGTGAAGACTGATTCGGGACCCAATCAACGGTCGCAGCTGGACTCGGAGGCACACCGACGATGGAGGACAAGCATTTCGATCGACTTCCTCAACAGTGTCAGCCGCATTGATATCCACAAGACACACTGTCAATGGGACAACGTGGTGCTCTATGAACTGGAGATTCATCGCAACCCGACATCGCCACGACAAGTGGCACTCCAGTCTGATCCAAATGATACGACACCGTCAAACCAAAACTCGAACTTTGAAGCCCAAGCATCGTACTCGGTCGTGCGGTCCTTTTTCGACTTTGAAGTCCTGCGCGGGAAAATTGTTGAAGCGCTGGGTATTTTGCCGCAGTGCACGTGTCAGTACTGCGTGGAATTTGTGCTATACACGCGATACAAGTGGGGCCAACCACGGGGCGTTGTCAAGATCACAACTGGTGTTCGAAAGCGCAAAAAACTTCTAGCTGCGTTCATCCGAGACGTCCTGGCCATGGGGAAGCGTCGTGTCAAGAAGACTGGGAAGTACAAGTGCCACGCGCAGGAAATCGTGCCAAGTATACTGGAAAGCTTCCTCAGTCCTCAAACTTAGCGGGTATCGCTGATGCAACGAATCCATATACATGTATGTGGTGGGAGAAAGCAGCACAGTCATCGAGGCGAACCGAGTTAAAATAACCGAGCAGCGATAGGAATAAATGCTAAATCCCTTACTCTTTCAGTTATACCATGGCAAGAACACGAAAAAATCCGAATTTTCTTTTATCTGTTGGTGAATCCAGCACTGAGATTGCGTACAAGCCCTTTCTTAATGGAATCGGAGGTGATAAAACTCTCTGACGGCTGTTGTGAATATGTAAATTGAAGGGGAAGGACCTTCCTCGGTAACGGAGTGTGCACCAAGGTTCCAGCATCCAAATCGAGCGAACGAGCCACCTTAGGACCGCATTTTGCTGAGTACCACTAAATGGTACTCAAAATTTGAGTTTCAGCAGTATGCCTTACCCTACTGCAAAACCGCCAGATCCCCAAAACGAGTCAAATTACCAAAAAAAAGGTATGGTTCGATCCCCTTTCCCTCATTTTTTGCGCTTTTTTCGTGTCTTTCGCCGTCTTTTTTTGTTTGCTCCACTGTCTGCTTTCCAGTTACACTTTGCCAATCACCCTTTCCGAGTTGTTTGCATTCCTTGCCAGATCCTCAAAACGAATCAAATTGCCAAAAAAAGTATATGTAACTTAAAGTCCGTACTCTCTTTTATAACCTAGACTATCTACTCAATCCGTGGCCACGATGCAATTACAAAATACACTGTCATAATCGATTACGACACCCATAATTGACCTAATGCATTGGGCCTCGTCCTGATAAAGTTCTGCGAGGTCATCGGAAAGTCTGGAGATTCTAGGAGTCAGGACTGACTAATGTAGTTAAGAGTACGTAATGTGCATTTATATATGAAGATCCTCTCTTACCAGTCCTAAAACTGTGTTGTAGGTGTAAACGGGAGATACCGTATGCGATTTTAATCTGCCTTGAGGTCGTCGAGACAGCATTTTTGCCATTTGTGATAGCTAGAGAGACACGAATAAAATCGAGGGTTTTTCTGACACGCGTGAAATTCGCATTCATAATATGAGTTATGCACTTTTCATTTACTTCGCTGGTCCACGATAATTATCGTACGTACATACATAAAACCTTATCGCCCAGAGAAATAAATGAAAAGCGCCAGCCCAGTCAAAGCGTGATGCCATAACATGACCAGCCTCCACCCTGTCCGTTTTGTTTGTGACTTTCAGGTCTCGACGCTGCGCCAACGTGTCTGTGTATCACTGATATGATATCAGACATTTCCTTTTTGCGATCCAGAACACAATCGTATCCGTCAAAGCTGAAGATAGCACCAGATGATTTTGGTACACGCTGAATGAACGGACACATGAAATGATTGGTCCTCCTGTCCAATAGACCAGAAATTGCGCGCGACAAGGTTGTGTACACATCTATGATACTGTACTTGTATTAATATATTACCTGTAAGCACATTTATTGTATTGGCACAGATTTTCACTTCGATGGATATTCCATACAGTATCATGTAGAAGTATTGTACTTCGTAGTAGTTCTCAACATGTTAAGCATATATGCTCACAAGTTGCCATAACTGACACGCTCCCTTCATTACGTGTAAATCAGTCTCTCATGGCCCAGGCTCACATATCATTCCCATGCCACTTTTTTATTTTAAACTTAAAAAAGAAAAGCTAGGCCATTGTACAGCCAATGTTTTCGAAATGGGTTAGGGGAAGGTATATACTGATAACAAATAAGAAATCCCAAACATGGTGAAACATGTCAAGTATTCTTTCCGAAAAATATGCCGCAGGTGCTTGCACCCTGCAAGTACTTGTATCGGTACCGTATTTGAACCGTCTCTACTCGACTACGCTTGTGAGCAACTGGTAATAATTTTCAGGGACAACGAACTGACTCGCCTAATTGCAACATGAAGCTTGCGTGGAGTATGGATGGCTCCCCCTACACCGGGACCATACCATGGCTTACACAATCGAGAACCCTTGCGCCAGTTTGCATTGTAGTGTTGTTGGCAGCCATTAACAGGCGTTGCCTGTAAGAAGGGGCAACGATCGAGTGGGATGCCGAAAAATGATAATTCCGGATTTTTTTTAATGGAGTTGACAGCTCTGTAGAGAAGCATAATGATTAACTAGCGGAGCCGGTACTGCACTGCATGTATCGGTAGTACAGTGCGCGTCAAAACTATAGGACCACCCCTGTGCTCCCTCATAACTCAATCATTTTTTATCATTTTGAGGTGGGGGTTCGACAGTAGTTGTGAAAGACGCTGAGAAAGACCTGCTATGCGCTAACACTCGCATTTTTGTACTTTAACGGGAGGCTCGTATACAAGAAACTGTTTGTGCAAGGTCGACACAAATTAGGACCACCCCCATCCCAATACAAAATCCAATATTAACCGAAACCCCGTACAAGGCGATATGACTAGAGATTTGTAGTGGGCATACTTTCGGCAGTTAGTTAGACGCGTTCGCTCGTGCAGAACACGACAATTACTCGCGATCCTACAAGCAATCTATTAAGTGCACTCGGATGCGAACCGCGGTGTCTGACTGAGGCGTAGATTGTAAGGTACGAGTAGCTATCGACTGAAGCTCCCATTCACTGGTCGTTCTATATCAAATTATAGGGATACTGCTGACTTACCACTGAGACCTACGTTGGCGATCGCTTCAGGCTCAATATCGCTTATGAGGCTATGTCGTGCTCCACTGTTACAGCTAACACTATTTACAATGCTAGGATACTGTCACAGCGAGCACCCGAAAGCATGTCCACTACAAATCTCTAGTCATATCGCCTTGTACGGGGTTCCGGTTAATATTGGATGTTGTATTGGGATGGGGGTGGTCCTAATTTGTGTCGACCTTGCACAACAATTTCTTGTATACGAGCCACCCGTTAAAGTGCAAAAACGCGAGTGTTGGCGTATAGCAGGTCTTTCTCAGCGTCTTTCACAACTACTGTTGAAACCCCACCTCAAAATGATAAAAATGGATTGAGTTATGAGGGAGCACGGTGGTCCTATAGTTTTGACGTGCACTGTATCCTCCCCTGGTTATCGGTCTGTTTGAAGCTGCCGTCCTCGACAAGTATCTCAGCTAATGAACAGCTGGCAGACAAGTACCGCGAGTGTTGTAAAAAAAAGTGAAACGTCCCAGCAAGCACACAGTGGAGGCGCGTTGTTGCGGCGGCAGTGACACGATCTATAGCCTTCGCTGCATTTTACGAATGCTAGTTTGTTTGGTTTGAAATATTGAGCTTTCGATCTACATCTGCTATAGCATAAACCGATCAGTGCCGGAATTATTATAATACCTGCTCCGTCACTTTCCTCCTGTTATGCCCCTTCTTACAGGCATCGCCTGTTTTAACAGGCGATCCAGTTAAGAGGGTTTTTTTGGGGGGGAACTAAAACAAAATTAAATGCGGAAATTGTCCTATTTCAATGAAATTTTAGTCGGAACATAACTAGAATTTCTAATGACGAATGAATCAAGCCCGACTTTCGTAGCTGCACTGGTTGTGCCATGGCAAGGCATGCAAGCAACATGCCGATACTAGCGCTGTTTGAAGCATTTGTAGGGATTTGGAGGTATGAGACATTTGATAGTGGTACAGACGGCTCGGCCACGTGCACGTCTCGATGCGTTGGAGGGGGGGGATTTCTCAGTGGCGCAGAATTCCAAATGGAGGGGGGGGCGAGAAGACTCTGGTGGCGGAATCTATCCGCTCATTACCTGAGCCACAGAGACCGAGTGCAAGGACCGAAGGCGGTGTTTACTGCGCGCTCTCCCTGCCGAACTGCGCGATGGACAAATTGTTCTCACCCTCCCACGAGCCCACCGCCGTCTTGCCGTCCTTGTGGAGTCAAGGCTACACATTGTGGAGAGATGGGGACACATTGTGGAGAGATGGGGCAATGCAGACCACTCTACCTCCTCGTTTTCCGAATTTAGACATGCATCGCATTCACACCAAGGGTAATCAGGCGGAGGCGCTGTTTTCGAGCGCTCTTGCTAAGATGTGAGCTGCGTTCAAGTGAATAAAGACAGCATATTTATAGGTTTGAAATATCGATCTAGCTGATGATGCTAGTTTCACGACCTGAAAATAAAGACCGCAATTACTTGGCTCGACGATTGTCCCCATTTTGGGCCCTTTTTTCCCTCTTCTTAACTGGATCGCCTGTTATTATGCTTTGCAATGCGTTTGTCGTTTTCACCTAGTGATTTGCCCGAGTTATAATATCTGGCGCCCGATATAAAAACAGATGGCCATTAAATCCTCCAAGTTATAATCGCCAGCCTCGATATCGATATCGATTTACGCTATCTGTGGTCGAATTGCCGATCCAAAAACGAAATTCGGGCCGATTTATTTTAAATCGTGATGGCTGTGTACGGATTATAATGCCGCGCTTTATATATACATAATATGCAATTGGACACGTACATCTGGACACTTGACGAGTGGTCGGCAGATCGCGCTGCTGATCTGTCGAAGCACCGCAGCTTCCGAAAACCTTCACCTTGCACAAGTGCAGCATGTACTCTCTCGACTACCGTTGGCGAGCTGTTTTTCTTATGCATGTGTATGGAATATGTATGCAGTATGTTAGTGATATATTTGGGCCTAACGTGCGAACACTGCAACGTTGGTACAAGTTGTTTTTGACCGATGGTGTGGTTGATGAAGGAGATCGAACTAACCGCTCGTCGCGTTGGCCGAACGACGTGGTAACTCGTGTTCGAAAGTACGTGAAAGCCCACCCTACATTTTATTTAGAGGAGCTACAGCAGTTCATACGAAACGCTTTTCCTAAAGTAAAATGGTAGCGTAGTATCAACATGTGGTCTTACATGGCGGGGAGCTGCTCGCGCCACAGAGAAGCGGAAAGCCCAGTGTTGCAGGAGCCGCTCGTGCACTCACAAACGAAGCTAACCAGCCATCAAACACGTTCAACAGATTAGTATTAGAGTCGCAAGGGCCGGAGACACACTAAGTTTCAGTATGGTAGCGTAGTATCGACATGCGGTCTTACATGGCGGAGTGCAGCTCGCGCGACAGACAAGCGGAAAGCCCAGCGATACAGGAGCCGCTAGTGCACTCACAGACGAAGCTAACGAGCCGTTAAACACGTCCAACAGAGCCGTACCGGAGCAGCAGTAGCCGGCGACGTTACCTCGGTGTCCTCAGAACCAACGATGCGCTCGTTATGTTAAGTAGGAAGAGGTGGTGCGACTTACCTACGCCTGGAGGTCGATTTACTACCGTCTCGCATTTTTATGTCTTCGAATTATTTTATCTCAGAGATCGATCTAAGCCCTAAATCCGAGCGACAAAATATCTGCAAACCACTATAAATGGTAGTTATATACCGGTAGTAGGCAAGCTACGTACTGCGATTATGCACAGCAAAACATTGCTGCGTCTACTATAGTACTGTATCTTTGAAGTGGTAGAGTGGCGGGATGGCTGCGTCTCTTCGAAACGAATACTGTATTGGTCATTTCTACTCCGCCACCAACTATTCATTCCACTTTATTCCCGCTCAAGATCAAGTATGCGTTTGTCTCTTCTATCCGTCGTGACTGCCGCGCTCACTCTGCTCGCGAGTGGCACTGCCGAGTCCGCAGACAAAGGTTCTCACCGAGGATTGAGATCTGTGAGTTCCTCCGAGGAGCTGCATGATATCAAGGTACACGCTGTCGATGAGGGCGACGATAGTGAAGAAGAACGTGGCGGAAATGGCCTCTCCAGTGCGGCGCTCAAGTGGAAGAAGATTCGCACAAGTGTACGTCTTAAGGAGCTCGAGGAGGCACTGTCGATCGCGAAAACACAAGTGAAAGCAGCGGTCCAAGCAGCAGTGAAAGCCAAGCAAATAGAGGCCGTGGCGAAGTTTTTGGACGATACTACTGTCGAGAAGATGGTGAAAAACGTCGCCTACAGATCCGACGTATTCAAAGGGTGGCACGACATCAGGATTGAGCCCCAGACGGTGTTTACTACCATTGCGGAGTCCGGCAAGTACACTGGTGCCAAGTGGACGTATATCGGTGACGGCTATCTCGAATACGTCACGGATATTGCAAAGGCTGCTGCTAAACGGCATGCTTAAGTGGGCAGCTTACCTTTCGTGCGCATAATTCAAAATAGTTTAGATATCCACTCAGTGTCTTGTACTTTACAGCGTCATTACAAGTCAGTACAATATACTACATGTTGTTGTAGTACCATTAGTACGTAGTAAAAACAAGTATCGATCAAAAGCAAACTTACCACGCCCAACCTCCTTGAGTAGCAATGGTTCGCCCCCCGGGGGAATACCTATTCAAATATATGTATGCGTTGCATACTATGCAATTAGTATTTTACAACAAACCACTGGTGTGCGCGACCATTTAAACCAACGTGAATACGATGATCGAACCTACCACATCCTCTGCCTCTCGTCCAACCGAGTTTGTACATCTATTCTGGTGCTTTTGGGATTTGGTGGCTGATTGTCGCTTTTGTTCATTTAATCTCATGCCTGTACGCGGCCTGCTTCTACTGGCGCTTTGGTGACACCTTTTTTAGCTACACGCTAGAAGGGAACAACGTCGGCATGCCATGAGATACTTTCACGCGATAACTTTCGTTCACAGTATGCTAGCCGTTGCGCACGATGTCAAGTAGCGTTTCCCAGTCCTCTTCACTTTGAGGCGGAAGGGGTATTAGGAGTTCGGCGCGAGCCAGCAACAATACACCTCAACAACAACATCCTTAGTTGACCCACTATCATGTGCAACACGTAGGCCACGTCTAGGGGAAGTCTTTAATGTTGTAGGTGGCGGCGAACACGCCCAACGACAAAAGGATGTGACCAATTAAGTCGGAGCTGAATCCATGAATTCAGTGTCATATTGGCCCACATTGATGACCCCATGGACGAAATCAAATCTAGCGCACAGCCGAATACAATTGCTGCAAACTTGTGTCGCGCTTCGTCCTTCCCAAGAAGTTTTGTATGGATAAGCACAGACGACCAACAAGTGATCACGAGCAGAATGACGTAAAAGCGGTTGAGAAGAGTGCTAGATAGGAATTTACTTATTCGAAAGGCTTGCACAGTTTGGAATGCAGTCTCAAAAATCTCACGACAAATGAGAGTCACGTAGAAATACCGCCAAGTGCTCCGCGTCGATCAGCAATATTTGCATAGGTTTTATGACGCGCTTCAAACAAAGCCTGTTAACTCTTGTTCCTTTCGTATTCGACGAGCCGGCACGACGACTCACCACAACCACGTTGCTGTTCGACCCTTTACCAGAAGATCTTCTGGACCGCCCTGCACTGTGATCGATTGAGTTCGACCACGGGGAGAAAACTAAACTGCAACGATGCACTGATCCGGTAACCATCATCAGCAAACAACCACCGTGAGCCGAGGCCAACACCATGTGGACGTACGAAATTGGATGAAATCATGCCAACATCGTCCATCTCCAACGATTCACTCAAGAAAATGCCCAGTAGAATTTCGCGTAGCACGCGTTGAACACGAACGTGATCAGATCAGGTGAATCAACAGGACCACAAGCCACCAGAAGGCGAACGCGCAACGTGACCCCCCCCCCCAAATTCCGTCCCATCGGCACTGCTCGGCCTCGAGACCATGATAGCGGTTAAACAGACGGCGATAAAATTCGCTTAATTCCAACCACCATGAGTACAAATTCTAGAACCTACAAGGCTAAAGATGGAGGACATCTGGTCCACGGTGAAGTGCTCCATATGTTATTTAGGAGGTTTATTCTCTTTCACAGACCGATAATATGTCCACCACACCACATTATTCAATCGCGAAAAGTGCGCCGAGCCTTGGGCATCATGGCGGTACGCTGCCTTACTCTCCACGTGGCTCTGGCTGTCTTCTCGCAATGCTAACCCCTTCTTCTCTGCACCAGGACGAAGACGAAGCGTCGGATGATGCCCAGCCGAAGAGAGCGCTCAAAATGGTGGCGTCTCTGCTCTGCCAGCTCCCGCTAAAAAGTCCCCAAAATTCGGACGCCGGATGCCCAAATCCCTCGATTCCAGACCCAAACGCGCCGTGGATCGCCGTCCGCGGCTCTAAAACTGCAGTCATAGTGGGTGACCGACAAGTGGTGGAGGTTGTGGACGCTGGGGAGGCCGCAGACGGCGGGAACGTGGGCCAGAAGACCATTTCTCTGCAGAACCAGGTCACCGCCATGGCCTTCAGCGGCTGTGGAGGGTTTTTGGCCATTGCAGACGACTCCGGGACGCTGTCTCTCTACAAGAGCAACGGGGAGCTGCTGTTCGGCCACCGTGTGGCTCGACCGGGAGACTCCGACAGGTAGAAAGACTGCCGTTTTGAGCTGCTGAGAGGGGAAATGCTGACGCAATTGGGGTGTGATGGGCTGTGACTGCACACAGCGTCGTTGCAGTCGAGTTTGCGACGGCGCAAGGAGGTGTGACGAGCAGTGACGCGCAGGATTTGGTGGTGGTGACGGCGTCGGGAACGTTGCTGAGACTCGGGGATTTAAGGCTGGCAGAGTTCGAGCAGCTGCTGATGGACAAACCGCAGGGTGCTTTGCGAGTGATCATGAGGAACATACGCTTCGAGAGGGCAAAGGTCGGCAGGTTGAATGAGGGCGCGAGGTCGTGCATGCAGGTATGTGTGCTTTATTTATGTGTTTTTGGTGGTGTCGTGTTTTAGTTCTGGTGCTACCTGGTAGGCTGGGTTTTGTATTTCTGCAGGTCCATCGCTTTCGACAAGAAGTGTTTATAATCCTAGGAAATCACGGGTCACATTTGAGTGTCTGGAGAACTTCGTCAATCGACAAGGAAGGTCATAGTGGAATTGAGGTACGTATGCTGGTGTGGTGCAGCTTAGTTGGGGCGAGTATAACTAATGAGTTGGTACGTTTTGCGCAGAATGTATCAGTATGCGAATCCACTTCGGCTCCTGTCGACTGTATTAGATTTGACAGCGAATTTAAAAGGCTGGTCGTACTTTCTGAGGGAAAACTATCATGGTACCTGCATGTACTTGCTTATTGCTTATCCTGCTCATGAAACTGACTTTTGATTGCACGATAGGTGGGAATGGCAGAGCATGGAGAAATTGTTTGAAGCAGGTGTTACTGGGATTGGGAGCTTTGCGGTTTTCGGTGCATCTACCAGCGAGCAAAAGAATCAGCAAAACGTGGCGCTGGTGCTGGTTACATGCTTCTCGGAAAAGAACAGTTCAGCACCATCGCTGGAGCAGGTTCAAATCATGCACTCTGAATCAGGAGATAATAACTATGTAAGCGTGGTATCTGAAGTGGATGTGGTCGGAGACTGTCGACCTCAATCGCGGTGTATGAATGTTGCGGTATTCGCTGATGTAAAAGACACAAACAAACCCCGAGGGATTGCAGTTTATCGAACCGACGTTGGTGTCTCGATCCTGCTTCTGTCAAATTACGCTGATTGTGGTGACAGTAACGATGAAAGTTGTGATGAGGATGATGGCGAATTGAGCTGTGATGATGATGTTGTCACAGTTGCACAATCTTTGGCTGGTGTCCACATTTCATCGCTCATGCGCAAGCGAGTCATGAAAATATACCAAGCAAAACTTGACTTGTGTACGAAAAGTATAGGGGAGGATGAAGATGACTCCCGCGCTGTTTTGAAGGAGTTGATTCAAGTAGCCGCAGGCATCCGAGAGTTTGCGAGTTTATCACCAAGGCAATCCTCTTTTCCGACTAATTTATTGCGGTGGTGCGATGAGATCAGCGAGTTATCGTATAAATGGACAACATTTCAGCTACTGCGTAACTCATCATCAAGTGACGCAGGAGTTCAAGGGAAAACGCTACGTGAGAAGTGGAACCTCTTTCGAACGATACCAGTGCTGGATATGCTAGAAAAATACGTGACACTGGGATCTATGAGGGCAGTCATGATATTGTGGAGCCGGCACTTGGATAATGAGGCCATCCGAAATATCAGCAAGTTACTACGCTGTCTTCCAGATTCTTTGCCAGTCTCAGCATATGCAGATTGGATCCAGAACGAAGTAATACCCACTTTAATTCGTCATGGTGAGCAACCAGCCGAACACGCTGCTTACTCAGACATCGCAACTGAGCCCGGCAGTCAACCATTGTTAATCGAGCTTGCGTTGTGGATTCGAGAGAGATCAGAGGCTGCAGCAGCTAAAGGCAACCTAGACACCGCTATCCGGATATGTAACTTGTTGAAAATTGATGAGAGCAGTGATGGAAACGGAGGTGAGGCTACTTCGTTTTACGAGTTTAAACTTCAAAGTTTGCCTTCAACAAGCTTATCGTCATCTTTAGATGTCGGAGAGCACAACAAAAACCCATCACAGGAGCCGGATCCATTCAAGCGTATTGAATTGCTGGGTCAGAAGCTTCAGCACGTCAAGCGTTTGGCTGTGGAGCATCATTTTGTGGTTTCGCTTTCGGTGTTCGAAGGTGAGACGCCGGCAACAATCGCGATGAGCATGCTAGACCGCGTTTTCACCCCTGAAGAGCTGAAAAAAGAAGTCGAAGACCATGTGAAAAAGTATCTTCGATACTGTGATGTTTGTATTGACCCCGTCCTCCACGACTACGTCACGGAGCTGGCAGAGTCTATTCAGACTTCTCAGTCAGCTGAAGAAACTCGAGCACTGGTGTTACTTGATGAGATCGCTGATGTTAACGTCCGCGCAGATGCAACATTAGCATTACTGCGGTCTGTTCTTCCTCCGTATTCTCAAGCATTAAAGAGTTACGCAAGCTGTACTAAGTCATGGAAGACGGAGCGTCTTGTAGAGATCGAAGAACACTTGCGTTTGATGAAGATCCAAGATATGCTGACGACGTATGGAATAACGAAGTTCGATATTGCAGATGCAAGAAGTGCTTCACGAATGGTTTCGCATATTCTAAATCAAATTCCAAGACCATCAGCTTTTGCAGATGCGATGATTTTGGTCGATGCATACCGTGATCTTCACTGTGATCGGGCAGCTGTTCGGTTTACGGAGAACATGCTATCCAATTATGATGCAATGCTCGCAACAAACGCGGATTTGACTGAAGTTGAGATTCGAGTGAGGCTGGCAATGGATGCGCTAGCCGAGGTGAAAGAGCGGAAAGACCCCAAGTCTCATGTGATGCTGTTCGTGTCGCTGATGGAAGAAATTATTGAGTTCGGCGTTATGCTGTTGGAGATGGAAGCTGAAGAGTTGAAAGAGAAGGATTGTTTTTGCCCTTCAGAGTTCCGAGGCGAGAAGAAACCGTCGCCATTTGTTCTACGGATGCTAGTGGCACTTGCAGAAGCCTACTTACCCGAACTGAAGGCAACTGTGGATTTAGCTGATCCGACCCAAAGGGACTCGCTCACTGTATACACGGACAATCCGACATATTTATTATCGGATGCACTTGTGGCAGATTTGAAGCGGATCTGCCATATCGAGGCCCATCATGGAATTTTGCTTTCGTTATCGTTGCTGCGTGACCCTGCAAGATGTAAAATGAAGTTAAAGCAGCTGATGAAGCCGGAATTAATATTTGCTGAATGCAGCGATGATTATGGTGAGCCTAATGGAGAATTATCGACCGAGTCTATTACATACGTTGGAAAAGGAAAGGGTAAAAAGCGCGCAGTAGCGTCAAATGGACAAAGCTCATCGGTAGACTTAAAAAGACAGCGTACCAACGAGGACGTTGCCCCTCAATCGTCGAACAATGCAAGACGGGGGCTTCAACAGGACGACGATAGGACTCGACTCATTTTCGACTTCAATCGCTTTGCGTCAGCAGCTGGTTTGGGGTCCAAGATATGCCAGTCCCTTATCGCTGAGACTGCGGCTAATAGTGGCTGCGTTTTGGAAGCTCTCCGCTTCTCCAGAGGCTTATTTTCTCGCGAAGGAAACGCAGGCATCAACAACTCAAGCTTAGCCAATGCGCCACAGCTTGATCCCCAAGGCACTTTCCACCCTGCTGAAGCACTCAAGAAGATAGCGATATCACTTTCGCTGTACACCTCAACACACGTGAAAGATATTTATGATGTATCTTTCACTCGGAATCAGCAGCTACCTCCGGCTCAAGTTGCACGTATACACGCCCCGATCTACACTCTGGAACTTTTGAAATACGCGCTCTGCATTTGCAACAAGGAATCCTTTGATGAAACACTAATTCTTCTCAAAAACACAATGTTGATATCCGAGGTTCTCCAGTTTACCCAGTACAATACCATGGCAATGAAGGCTGATGGAGCACACTGGTCGTTGTACCCTCGGTGGTATCGAGGAGATGCGTGCGTTTTACGTAGCTACGAATCCATGAAGCTTGCAACACGATTTGCAATTGCCGAGCACAAAAACCTTCGACGGGACTTGGCGGCCAGAGATACGATTGCTTCAAAGCGATATGTATCGTTTCTCGTTGAACAAAGGGCAGACCTGCTTAGTCTTCAGGCTTTGCTGTCGATGCAAGAGCTGCCTGAAAACGCGGCAAGTGTAGTTAATACACAAATGGGGAAACTTTTGTCGATTGTCTTCCAATCCCAGGAGATCGACAACTATTTGGCCCTGGGGTACGTCATGTCACCACACCCGACGATCTCGTAAAATATGAGCACTAACATTTGTGTTTGTTGATCAGGTTGATGCTGTCTATGGAGCAAGAAGATGCCTTCCACGCGTTCCGAAGGCAAATTTCTCGAGAAAATGTTGCGAAGGACTTCAACCGTTTTCAACAACTAGCATTCATCGGTGCAGATGCTGCTCGGGCTTGGCAACAGATCGCATTTTTGCATCAGTGTGTTGAGCTGGAAGGTAACGCGAGATGGTGGCATTACCTCAACCTGCTTGGTATCGAATGCGACCACAAGGCCTTTCAAAGCGAGCGTCGTGATTTGCAGTACATTCGCCGCCTCGTTCCAGCGCTGATCACTCGGAGTAATTACGACTTCTATACCGTTTTGGAGTTCACTCGGCACTACCAAATTGATGATAGCTTTCCCTCACTGGTTTACGCGGAAACTCTGTTGTTGAAAGAGGCCGCTACAACCAATCTCGAGTACCAAGACAAAATTGTCGGTGTGATCGAAGATATCCACGAACAGCACTTAGTAAAGCTGTTGCTCAAGAGCATTCCTAAGATTTCGGGCCATGACTACGATCGACTCTTATTTATTTTTCGGCTGCTGCTCGAAAATACGTCCTACCGCGAGCGAGAAGAGGTGGAGCGGCGCATGGAGGTTTTGCGCAACCTGAAAGTCTTCGCTGCGTTTCAAGAAAAAAGAAACGTAAACATTGCCAAGAACTATAGTCAACACGTGGCAATGGATTACGGTATAACCACTGGGTCCGTCGTGCCGATGCAAGGTGGCAAGATAACTGAGACGAGGATTTCATTTCACGAGCTGATCGCAGACCCCAGCGATGTTCTGGCGCAGCTAGTGACGAAGGAAAATTTCAGCGCTTTGATTGGTCTCGCCGAACCTCTTCGACTGGAGCCAGACGAGTTGCAGATGCTGCTTCTTAAAAACATGATCACTACAAACCTCCGACCGAGGGCATCTGAACAGAACAACACTGACTCCAGCTTGGCCCAGTTTAGTGCCTTTGAAGGTATCCTACGATGTTTGAGTGATACTGAAAGCCGGGTGACTGCTGCTGAGTGGTTGGCCGAGAATTTTCCGCTTGGAGAAGACAAATTGAAGGCGCTTGAGTTTGCTCTCAAAGCTGCGGTTTCCGGCGGAAATGAATCCGACGATCCTTCGAACACCTCTTTCACTGGACATGAAGCACTAACAAGGCTGGAAACCAAACTTTTGCGGGTCAAGGTTGAGCTACTTCTTCGAAATGCAGGCTCGCAGACGTCAAGTCTGGCTGACGTTATTGACGACAAGGAGCAGACTAACGAATTGCTAGGTCTTGTGTCAGAGCCGAAGAAGCTTTTCCAGGAATTGTACCGACGATATGCCTTGTGGTTCTACACACATAGCAATAATTTGCTTCACACGGTTGCTGATAGCATAGCTGAACTGCTTCAGCTTCCACAAGCGCAACTTCGTCTCGACTTGATCCGTGAATGGCTTGTCAAAGACGCTGTCCACATCAGCAAAGGTGTATCAAACCAAGAAACCAAGGAGGATCCCTTTAAGCTTCTTGATCCGGAAAAACTGCATCGGGTCGACGAAACGTTTGGGAAAAGAATATTGTACGTGGCGACTGCTTACATCAAGCGTGGTGACTTATTTGGCGAACAGGTTTTCAGCTATCTCATTGAGTTCGCGAAAGATGTGCGACCTCGCGCTGGTGTTACGTTTCGAGCTAAAATGAGAGCACTACGCGTGATTTTGAAGTTTGGTGTACTATACCATGCAACCGTCGAAAGATATGTGATCGCAAAATATGGCATCGCGAGCTCGGCCGCATTCTTCAAAGAGCTACTGGACTACACCAAGCATTGTGCGCACATGATGGTCTTTGAAGAGCATCGGGTGCCTTATGAAATGTCATATGTATTGCAAAGCGACAAAGAAGTATTAACGCGCAGTTTTCTTCGTCGATTTCCGCCGAACGAACCTTGGGTACTGCGGTGTGCGAGCCAACTGATGCTCGATTTTAGAGTTGAAGCTTCCGATTTGTGGGAGGATATCCTGTCACGCATGTTGCAATTGGGCATGGTCCGATCACTGGCTAGTATCATGGGACCGCTTAGTCGAAAGTCATTCGTGAGGTCACTAGAATGCGGCCGACAAGTTTGGGAAGGCGTGTTGACTCTGCCACTGATTCAACTCAAGCAGAGAAACAACAACCAGCCCATATTTTCTTCTGAAGGTCAAGATTTATTGGCTAAGGAAAGAGCTGAAGGCGCTAGCACCTTGTGCTTTGCTGGGATCGCGGTGCCAAACGTACGGTCTGCGCTCGAACGTGTCGTCGCCTTGCTGCAAAAATGCCCATTCCTTGACCAAATCGACGTACCTGTGTTCGTTATTTATCTGCGAGATATGGCTGAGATGTGCGAGGAGAAGCCTAACGGGGCGGAGATCATAAGACAACTGGATTTGTTTGGTTTTGCGGTGAAGTGCGCGATGATCATTCCAAAGCCAATTGCTCGCTTTGAGGCTTTGGTGAGGATCATTCAAGCTGGTGCATACGAATCAGTGTTGCACGAGTTGCTGGACATGTCGTGCTTTCTCGATGGCGAGCAGACTACAGAAGTCGATAGCGGGGAATTTGCGGATAACTTCCGCCTTGTTCAGGAAAGTTTTTCTGAAGCCGCTAAACGAGAGGATTACTCGGGGATCTTGGGTAGTCCATTCGAGCAAGGCTTCGTGGAATATCTGGCCGCTACTGCTAACATTGACTACCTGCTGTCTCAGCTGTAAGTTTACTACTTGAGTGAGCTGTTTGTGTCATGATGAGGTTGCTAATGCGTTCTTTGTTGCAGGTTAGAGGATAAGCGAATGGAGATGGCTTTGACCGCAGTGCAACTCTATTACGAGTATCACCCCACGGCAGCTCCACCACATGATGCTGCTGGGTCATGCGACGGAGAAACGGCGGAGAGTTCCGAAACCAAACGCTGGGAGCTTATTGACGCGTACTTGGCATCGTCTAGCTCGGTTCACCTTGCGCGCTTTCAAGTATCATGACAACTGCAAATCAAAAAGTGAAACTTTTATCGGCAAACAAGTCTATCTAAAAGCTGCTAAGGTGCCCCAGCGAGTGGTGCCTATCTATTATGCGGTGATGTCCCGTTCGTCAGCGAAGTAGAGGCGGAAAAACACATAGAACCCAAAAAGCGCAAGGATGTACGCTGCCATGAGGAATATGGCAGTCTTTGACATCGGCGCTTCCTCCGCGTCGTGGTGCACACCGGCCTGCACCTGCAGGATTCCACTGGCGTTCATAGTAAACGTGACCGGGTGTGCGAACTCGCCGGCTTTGCCGATCTTCTCCCGTGGCAGGGCGAAGTTGAAGTAGCAGATGTGATCGTTTTCCTTGGCGATTTCCTTCTCGCCTTCATAAACCTCGACAGTCAGTCCACGCTGATCGTCCTCAAACGTTTGGAAGTACTTCGTCACTGTCGTTGGGATGCGTGCGTTTCTAGGTAGGATAACCTCCATGCTCCCATCCGCCGTCTCAAGCCCGATGGGCAGTGGGAGCACGTCCATCATGAGTACGTCACGGAAGACGCGCTGGTCTATGCCACTCAAGATAGCAGCCTGGATAGCGGCTCCCTCGCAAACAACTTCGTCGGCGTTGACAGACATGCAGAGTTCCTGAGTCACCAATGACCGAGAGGCATTAGTTAACAGCGGTGCACACAGTACCACAGCAATATAGGGCACCATACCTTGCCATCGAACGCCTCCGAGATCTTCGTGCGCAAGATCGGAATCCGCGTGGAACCTCCCACAAGGATTACTTCGTCGATGTCGGCAGCCTCCACTTCTGCTTCCTTCAAAACACTCGACACGATCCGAAGACACCTGCGTCAACATCGACAAACCACCTTGTTAGCACCAATGAATGTTATCATTACTCTCAAGACCATTCCCACGCACTTCTTCCAGATCGGGTCGCAGAGCTGCTCGAACTTGCGTCGCATCAGCGTGTACGAGAACGTCTTCACCCCGGCAATATTCTGCAGCGAAATCTCCGCGGACTCCTCTTCCGACAGTTCAAGCTTGGCCTTCTCCACCTCCCTCCTCAGCCTCACCATATCCTGCTCTCCGACCTGCGTTCTCGTCACATCGTTGTGCTTGTACAGCACCTCCAGCAAATGGTCCACGAGGATATTGTTGATGTCCTCTCCTCCCAAAGTCGTGTCTCCTCCAATCCCTAGCACCTCGAACTTCCCATCCTCGATGCTCAGCAGCGACACGTCCAACGTGCCTCCTCCAAAGTCAAACACCGTCACCGTCTTCGTGCCCGACAGGAAGAGCCCGTAGGCCATCGCCGCCGCCGTGGGCTCGTTCAGCAGCCTCACAGCCTTAAACCCCGCCATCGAGGCGCTAGTAATAGTAGCCTTCCTCTGCGAGTCGCTGAAGTAGGCCGGCACCGTGATGACGACGTTATTGAGCTTGACGCCGTCGAAGTAGGCCTCGGCCGAGGCCTTGAGCTCCGCCAAGATGCAGGCCGAAACCTCCTCCGGCTGCACCAGCACGTGCTTCAGGCCGCCGCGCGCCACCTGCACGGCCACGTTGCCCTGGGCCGTGGGCGCCACCTGGTACGCGGCGTAGATGCGCGCCACGTCGGCCGCTTTGCTCTGGAACTTGTGCCCCATGAGGCGCTTGACGGCGCGGACGGTGTTGCCCACGGGCTGCTGCGTCTCCAGCTGCACGGCGGCGTTGCCCACGTCCACACGCTGCGACGCCGGGTCGAAACGCACCACGGAGGGCGTCGTACGGCCGCGGTCCGCGCGGTTCTTGAGAATCTTGACGTGGTTGCGCTCCACGTGCCACATGCCCACGCCTGCGGGGGAAGCAGGGGGCGAATCAGACATGAGAATGCAGAGGAGAGAGAGACGCAGCTAACGCACATGAGTTCGTCGTGCCCAGGTCCACGCCCAGGCAGATGGAGCCGTCCGCGAAGCGCTCCGCGGCGCTGCCCCAGCTGTCGTACGTGGCGCCGCTCATGACTTATTGCGCAGTGGGCAGCGATTGGTGGAAAAGGGAAATGACGTGCACCACATCGAATACGGGCTGACTCGTACTTACCACGACGATAAACCATCACTCCGACAACTATACACAACTACACTCACTACACAAGGCATTCAAGCATGAAGGCGGGCAAGGCGGCGGCCTTCGTGCCCATCGACGCGCACTTCCGGCCGCTGCAGGCGCCCCAAGCCGCCATCGACCTCACGCTGGACGGAGACCTGGACACGCAGCCGCTGGCGCGCAGCCTCTCGCGGCAGAAGCGGCCGCGCGCCTTCTACGAGTCCTCGGACGACGAGGCCGAGAACCGCGAGCCCAACACGGCGCTGGGCCTCGTCCGCCAGAGCCGACGGCCCAGCGCCAAGAAGCGCAACAGCAACAGCAACAGCAGTAGCAGCAATAACAATAATAACAGCAGTGGGAATATACAGGAGGACCAGCTGGCCAGCGCCAACCGCAAGGTCTTCGGCAACGCAGGCTTCCGGCAGAACCAGCGCCAGGTGATGGAGGCCACCATGCGCGGCCAGGACTGCTTCGTGCTCATGCCCACGGGCGGCGGCAAGAGCCTGTGCTACCAGCTGCCGGCCGTGCTGAGCGCCGGCGTGACCGTCGTGGTGTCGCCGCTGCTGTCGCTCATCCAGGACCAGGTCACGGCGCTGCTGCAGAACCGGCGCTGCGGCGTGCCGGCCGCCTTCCTCACGAGCCAGACGGCGCTGACGCTCAAGAGAGCCATCACGGCCGAGCTGCGGCGCCCCGTGCCCAGCCTCAAGCTGCTGTACCTGACCCCCGAGAAGATCGTCAAGTCGGACGAGATGGCCGAGCTGCTGCAGACCCTGCACCGCAACAAGATGCTGGCCAGGTTCGTGGTGGACGAGGCCCACTGCGTCAGCCAGTGGGGGCACGACTTCCGGCCGGAGTACAGCCAGCTCGGCATGCTCAAGAAAACCTTCCCGGACGTGCCGCTCATGGCGCTGACGGCCACGGCGCCGCCCAAGGTCATTGCAGGTGTGCAGCGCTCCCTCAAGATCACGAAAGGACCCGTGTTCTCCATGAGTTTCAACCGACAGAACCTCACGTTCGAGGTGCGCGACAAGCCGCTGGGCGGCGACAAGAAGAGCCATGGAGGCGCTCTACGAGCTCATCTCCAAGACGTATCCACGTGACGCAGTGGGCATTGTCTACTGCATGACCAAGCAGGACAGCGAGGACGTCGCCAACTACCTGTTCGACCGCGGGCTGAGCGCCGACTTCTACCACGCAGGGCAATCCGCAACGGACCGGCACATGGTGCAAGAAGCTTGGCAGAACGGCCAGCTCAGCATCGTGTGCGCCACGATCGCGTACGGCATGGGCATCAACAAGCCCGACGTCCGGTACGTGATCCACTTCTCGGTAGCCAAGTCCATCGAAGGCTACTACCAGGAGAGCGGGTCGCGCCGGGCGAGACGGCAAGCCGTCGCAATGCATCATCTTCTACAGCCCGCGAGACATCTCCAGGATGCGCAGCATCCTGTTCATGCCGCAGAAGGGCATGACCAAGCAGACGCGTGCCGTACACATGGAGAAGCTGCGGGCGATGGCCGAGTACTGCGAGGACGACACGACGTGCCGGCGGCAGCAGCTCATCTCGTACTTCGGCCAGAAGTTCCAGCGCTCGGACTGCAACCGAACCTGCGACAACTGCCGCCGCACGCAGCGTGCCGCCCGCATGAACCGCTGATCCTCTACCAACAACCATTATTTTTTTTTCTAACCAAATAGCATCCTTGTCATTTGTAGGTCCGCAATGTACGCCATTTGATCCAAGCTGTGTAATCCTAGCCTCTTCACTTCGCGTGTCGAATGCGCTTCGCCGCCTTCATGTTCTCAGTCGTCTTGAACGCAGAAGCGACCAACGCAGCGTATCTGATCGAGTCCAGAGCCTTGCGCAGGTGAGTTGCAGCCGACGAGACATTCGTGATCATGATGGTCGACGACGGATTGTCCGTCTCAAGGTAGCACTTAAGCAACATGGTGAGCTTCGAGTTTCGGTACGGGATGTGGCCTGTTCCCTGACGAGCCTGGATGCGGATGCACTCCTTGAGCGCAAGCAAACTCGAGTTGATCTCTCGCGCCTCCTTCTGCTCTTTGGAATTGCGAGTTAAACCTTCCCCAGTGTATTCAGCTCCCGCGAGGTCAACCAGCACGAACATCCCTCCAGAGCATTTCGCTTTCTCGGCATCGACACGCGCTTTCAAGTTCGCTACTTCCGCCTCAGCTGCATCGACTTGTCCACGCAGCACCTCGAGTCGGTCTTGATCCTCTTGAGGTGGTTGAACGCCGGATAATGCGTATTTCCCATCGACGACTGTATACATTTGCGACTGGATCGCGATGAACAAGTCATCGCGAGCTTTGCCGAGAGGAACGACACGTGACTGCGCCAGCACAACTTGCTTGCGGGCTTCAGCCAGCGCAGAAGTCACAATCTCTAGCTCGAGAACCGCGTGCGAGCGACTACTCTGATGGTGCAGCTCCGATGTCCCCTCGGCTCGAAGACTCCTTCCTTTGCGGATGATGTCGACGGTAGCAGCAGCCGAATCTCCATACGCAGCTTGCAGAGACTGCGTTAGCACCTCCCCATTCGGCCCCATGGTCGTGGCACTTCGCACGTGGATAGTTCCATCAGCGTCTTCACGCACAAATCCCGGTTGGCGGTCGTTCAGCAGGTCAAAGACTTTGCCATTGTACAGTTCGTAGAAGCGAACCTGCACCAGCAGTTGGCCATTGCTCCGAGCGAACAGGTCTTGCACTAGACGCTGGCACATGCCCAACTCAACATCATAACCAAAGATGGTATGAGTCTTGCCGCTGTTTGTGTGACCATAGGCGAAGCAGCACGAAGTGGTGCCGCTCAGCATTCCACCCACCATCGGACCGACAGCTTGAGCATAAGCCTCGCTGTTCTCCGGCGAAAGAGCTCCGGCAAAGTCTTGAAACGTCTTGTCGACGTTGGTAACTAGCATGCCCCGCTTTCATCGACTTTATACTCGACCAAGTCGTCTCCCTTGCTCCGAGATGGTTAACGGGCGAGGCCGAATGTAAACCTTGGTCATGGCAGAATAGTGATGGCAGTTCTAGGTGAGAGGAAAAAATAGAAGTGATGTTGTGGTGAATGAGGTGCAAGTCTACATGTAAGAGGAAAACGAATGCTTGCACGTACTTTGAGGAATGCTGGTAATGCGTCCAATTGCATGGAGTCGCTAGAGCTATTAAAACGTACAGAATTTAGGGCCAAGTTTTTGTACATGTACTACGTAGTATGGTATTCGGTTCATTGTTTATTTTACGTGATGATGATGATCAGGCGGCCTGAATTTCAGGCCTGACATGTCCTAAGCCATCGCTAACTGCTAGTTCTCTGGATTTTATCCAGAGTCCTTAGGCGGATGCCACTCAGGTGCCATTATTCTCCAATCGAAATACCTGCCGAATATGATTCGTTCGGTTCGGTTTAACAGGCGCTTTAGGGGACTGTGATATTCAATTACCTGAGCTCAAATCAAATAATGCTGGTGTGTTGACCCATCCAGTTTTTATTAAATAAAAAAACCTGTTATTTCAAGTAACTTGTACTCGAGTATAATGCCTGTGACAGGTAATTTATCTGATCGCTCGAGCGACATCCGCGGATTTTTCGCGCGTTCAGGCAACATGCAGTCCTCGTGGAGGTCGCCTACGTTCATTAAGACAAAGTCGTGTGCCACACGAAGAGAAGCTCTAAATTTCGGTGCCTAAATTTGAAGAAGCAGAAGAAATTAAGCTACGCCCTGCCTCGATTTGTTTATTTCTCGTAGCCTACGCGGCGTGGACGTGGTCACAGGCAAGCTCTAACAAAAGCCGTGCTTCGCCCGAAACAGCTCTGGATTTCAATTTGCGGACCGCACAGCATAACAATTGATATATTCTTGCTGTACTATAATACTGCTCTCATCTTTCTTTAATAACAGAAACTAGGTAGTTTCCACCGCACTACTGCCCCAACGGATATAGTACAGTAGTCGGAGATAAAACAGAACTGCATTGCAATCCTAAATGGGAAATTAGCCTTCACTTTTTGCCAGTCACGTTCCGAGAGAGCACTGCTTGAAACTGATACTAGAGATGAAGGTTTGTAGTACAAGACGTGAATTTTCAGCGTTTGGTTCGAAATTGGATCTACGTCGTTGCTCGCTCGCATAAAGAGAACACTGATTGAAATTCATACCACAAACGCTTATACTTTTAGGCAAAAGTACACTCAAGTATTGATGACAGTACGTGTCAACATTCATCGGCATGACACTCGTATTCTCTATGACGACAACATTTTAGTTCTTCCATGGCCTCAGCATTCCATATCGGTAGACATCAATCGCAGCAGAAAAGACTAGAATGATCAAACCAAGCTCTACCAGTTTGCGAAAATTGTAGCCACGATGAACTCGAGATCGCCCCATTACGCTGCCGCTTTGTTTGTGTGTCAGCACTGGTTCTCAGCCAAAGAACGCTGCCTTCTCCAAGCGGTAGCCACTATTGACGCATTCTTGGGACCCCTTTCTCCCCGGAAAGCGTTGAATGCGGCATGCCAAGCAGGAGCGCTGGAATCCACACTCGAATATTTCCTCTCCCGTACGACACCGAAATGGAACGAAGCGTTGCGTGCTGCAATTCAAGGTGGTCACCTTCATGTACTTCGTTGGATGACGAGTCGGCGAGATGGTCGATGCCCGTGGAAAGCAGACTTTGATAATATGCTTGAAGTTGCTGCGTCTCACGGGCATCTAGAAGTGGTCAAGTGGTTATTTGAGCGCGGAACTGACAGATACACCGTGTTGATGCTGGATAAATCCACGCAAGGTTACTACGCCAAGGTCTGGTCGTATAAACTCAACGTATCGAAGGGACAACAAGTTGCGGCAGCAAATGGTCATTTCGCTGTCGTGCAGTGGCTCCACGGTGCTCGATCAGATACGGCCAGCAGACACGGTAGTCCGTTGAGCAGGGCTGTTGCGAACGGCCACCTTGACATCGCGCAGTGGCTGCACAACGCCCACGGTGACGAATGCTCTGCTCCAGCCGTCATCGAAGCAGGCCCGTCCTCTCACTCGTCTCGTTATCTACGGTGCGAGGCACACCGTATTTGTTACACAGATTTGGCCTCAAGGAGGGTTGAGCGAAAACAAAGTAGTTGTAATATTATAACATTGTCCTTTTGCATGAAACGACCCTGTCAACTATAGATGATTCAGCTTCTCTGGACTCTATTTCGCCACTTATCCTGCCCACTAGACCGTTGAGTCGATCGCTCCTGACATGATTTGTTGCTGCGTGTACTCCCACAGCATCAAAGCTCCGCTCACATGCACATTCAGCGAACGCACAAGACCAAACTGGGGGATTTCGACGCAGACATCGACAAGCTGCAAGACGTCTACCGGGATTCCCTCCTTCTCGCGACCCAAGACCAGCACCATCTTGCGTGGTAGTGTGTAGTTCGCAAGACTCACACTGTTAGCCGTCTGCTCCACAGCCACGATGGTGTACCCCTCGTTCTTCCAGCGAAGCAGCGCCTGACGAAGGTCGTCGCCCTGTGGGCGCACTTCTTCCAGCGGCATCCACTTGTGCGCCGTAGCACTCACGGTGGCGAACGTAACGTCCTGCTGAGCCAGACGCACGTTAGGCACAATGAGCTTCTGCGCGTTGAAAATCTCGCAGGTTCGCGCCAGTCCTGCCAAGTTGGGGATCTTGTCCACCAAGCTCGCACACATGATGAGAGGCTGGCGAGGCCGTTGACGCGCGTTGAGTGTATCACCACGACGAGCAGCGTCGAAGTCGGCACGCATCGCTGAGGGCAGCGAGCTGTCTTCAAGCAACAGCGCCGTTGTGTCGATTTTGCGCTGGACAGTGAGAGCCGCAGCAACAGGTGAAGCCAATGTATCACTAGTCTTGACAGCCGAGGATAGTGCTGGGGTGAAGTTCTCGAGCTGGTACTGCGCGTAGAGCTCGTTCATTGCAGTCTTTAGCTGCTCGCTGAACCGCAGAGCCTCGTCACGCGGCAAGAGCTCTCCGAACTCGCTGATGAAGCCCGAAGAGAGCATGCCGAGCAACGAGCTCTCGTAGTCGGGATGGAACTCCTCCAGCTGACGAACTTGGCGACGCAGCATGCGCTTGCACTCCTTGTTGTTGCTCAAATAGCGAGCCGTGCCCTCCAGAAAACGAAGACCCGGGGTATCACTCGAGTTGAGCTGGAGCTGGTGGATATGGCGAGGAAGAACCTTGGCCAGCAGGAACTGCGCCAACACTCTGGTGTATCCGTGCGAGGTGTTCAACCACGGCAGCATCGTCTCGATCAGTTCTCCACAGTCGATATCATTACTGTCGTCATCCAGCTTGTAGTTCGCGAGATATGCAGCTACAAGCAGAAGAGAGGCGCCCACTTGTGGCATCAAGTTCGCGTCGCGAAGCATGGGGAGCAACAGCCCCGAGCAGATCTCTCCAGGGAACTTCGTGGCCATGCGCATGCCGAATAGCTCCATGTAGTAGCGCACGCTGGGCAACTGAGGAACGGCGAAGGCGGTTTGTAGCGTAGGCAGCAGTTCACCCAGCTGTGGTTTGGTAGTGTGCGCGCTGACGATGCAGAGCGCTTGCCACGATCGCAGCTTCTTGCCGAAGCCATCACTGTTGAGCATGTGCTGCTTCTGCCAGTCGGGCGTCACGTTGAGCGCGAGCAGTCGAGCGAGCAGAGCATCCATGAGCCGCTGAGTGCCGGACATTGAACTGCTGCTATCGACAGCGACGTCATCGAGGAAGCTCAGCACCACCAGTCGAACGAATCTGTCCTTGGCGTGGCTCTTGATGGCTTCAACCTGGCTGTCACCAAACGGGGAGAAACCTTGAAACCCTTGGAATGGAGCACTAGCATCCGTTGTTAGCTGTTCCTTCTCGTCGATCAGCGGTTCCTTGTAAAGCAGCAGTTCAACAAGTTCATCGGCGAAGAGAAGTGCGGCTTTCGGGTGCGCGCGCCACGTCTGGCACAACCGGCAAGCTAGGTGGAAAATCACGTTGGGTCTGTGGCGGGAGCCAAAGCGGATAAACTCGGCGATCCAGTACTTCATCGCAGCAGTAGACCTAGTCCGGAGCAGGAACACAGGCTGAAACATACAGACTACGACAGCTCGAGTAAGCGCGTCGGGTTTCGACTTGCTGTCGCTGTAAGCGCTCCAGATCTCCTCGAGTAAGTTGTCGAGATGTTTGATGCCCGCAGCACTTGCTAGAGGGCTAGCCATTTGTGACAGCGTAAGCGACAACACGTTCATCATTTGAATCAATGCCGACGGATCCATGCCTGCCGTGGGAAGTGCCTTGACACAGGCGTCGTACGTAGCTTGCATGACCTTCGTATCAATATACGACATGGCCTCAACGACGTGGTGGATCAATACCCACTTGTCAGCAGCCAGGCTAATAGCACATCGTGCATCAAGCCTTCCGCTATAGCGCTGACCAGTGTCAATACCGAGAAGAAGCGGGAGAATTCGCTCAGTTTCAAACGCTCGCAAAGAGTCGAGTGCAGCGCCATTAGCTCCGATAATGGCCAAACATTTGCAGCCAACGCCAAGTCGAAGACTGTTCGGTCGGCTGTGGCTGCCAGAATGCGTATCAGTTCGTCACAAAGATCATCAAGCGCCACCATTTCGTCCAGCTCACCCGTAAAATTCATCTTGTGCGTGCTTGTTTGAGCAAGCACAAACACGGCGGACGTCACGGATTCCATCACGTTTTCCTTCTCATGATCATCGGATACCACCTCGCCAGCGTCAATTCCAGAGGATACCTTGTCCAGCCATCGTCGCACTAGTACCATAGCAGAAGCGAACAGGTACGAGCAGTTAAGTTGACCGTCGTAGAAGCTCTCGCGCTGAAACGAAAACTTGAACGCAGAATTCGAAGGTAACGACGAGCAATGGCTCACGAGTTCCTGGACTTGCTCTTCAATCTTGGCAATCACTAGCACCAGACGCGAAATATCCACGTCTTGAGCTGAAATATTGGGCATCAACGCGCTAATCGGAGCACACAGCTGCACGTTCGACGCAGTCCGACGCTCCGATGATTCGTCAAAGCGATAGGTCTCCAAATCGCCCGATACTTCTCCCGTAAAAAGCAGCAATCTCGCTAGCTGGGCAGGACTGAGCACTTCCTTGTTGTTTCCTTCCGCTTGCGGCTTCAGATAGTCTTGAAGCGCAGACGCTAGAGCTGAGGAAAGGTAGGGTGAACTGTCGGTAGCAGTAGACGTCTTGATCCACGCCAACAAGTGTAGTAGCGCCTCGCCATCGTCACTAATCAAGATGCTAGTAGGGAAGACACCAAGAACACGAGCCAAAGCCGACAGAGAAAGTGTCGATGCGTTTACATACCCTTCAGTGAGTGTATAGGTAAGAGCACGGAGCATTTTTGTCCGCATCGCTTGCGAGAAGGACTGCATAGCATGCACATCTAGCAAAAACCGAAGGCGGTCGACTGCTGCTGGGCTCAATAACATTTGGGTTGATGCGGAGGAAGCTGCACGCTTCAGATGCGCAGACTGGAACACTTGCAGCATGCTCAGCAGAGCCTCGGGAGAGTGGCTATCCGAGCCCTCACCAAAAATTGCGTCTTCAATTGCGGCAACGAAATCATCCAGGACACATGCCTCGTCACCTTCTGCGAACTGGAAAGCGAAAAATGACGCGAGGAAGTTAGCGACCAGAGCTTGGAAGCGTGCACGGTGGGCGTGCTTGTAAAGCACCGGGTCGTTGCACGCGCGCAGCAGTTCGTGGAGCACAAATTGCTGGAACGCGGGCGCACAGGCAAACGAAGCTTCGCGGTCAACTCCAGACACGTCACTACGCTGCTGTCGCCAAGTCTGCCACGATTGCACACAGGTCTCCATGAAGTTCGAGATGAACAGCCGTTTGACCACTGGGTTGTCGTGGGCGAACAGCCGAACCAGCAGACTCTGCATCCAGTCAAACGTGAGTTGAACGGGCCACTGCCCCCTATCCTGCGGCTGCTTCGTACCGGTATCGACGATCAGGTAGCTCGTCAATAGGTCCGCCACCTGGGGCCACACTTGCTCGATCAGGTGCTGCTCGTGGTGCATCTGGATCACCTCCGACGCCGTCAGGAAGTTCTGCCATGTATCCACCCACGCTACCGTCTGCTTCACAACCTTCTCACTCATCTTCTTGTTGTTTGACGCCTCAGTCTCCGAGCTCATCGCACAGTGCGAGAATGCGACCTTCAGAATATGCAGCCCCTGCTTCCTCAGCAGCGCGTCACTGTGCCTCAATGCAACGCACACCAGTTTCTGCAGTCTCCTGTCTGCGATAAACTCCCGTGGGGCTTTTGGCATCACGATGCACACCAAGTACAGCATCTCCTGTGGGAAAATCTTCGTATTGGAGGAGTCCACATCACCCACGTCACACGCAGTGACCACCAAGTCCAGCAGCTCCAGATACAGCTCCATGGCGTCGTCCCTGTCATTCTCAAGCAGCACCGGCACAATATGCAGCGCCACCGCCCTCAGAAACTGCGGGTGCACTCTCCACTGCGTCGTAGCGAGTCTGCAAACCTGTGTAGCCATGTTGATCAACTCGCCCTCCTGGCGCAGCAACACACCCAGCAGCCCACACAGCGAGTCATAACTGACCCCGTCGTCTTGGGTCTCCATTAACAATGCCTGTACCCTGTCAAAAGTGTTTTCCAGCGTCTGCTTGTCCCCTTCACACTGCAGCAACGTCTGCACCATGCCCAGCGCCGCGTGATGTAGCCATGAGCAGCGTTGAGCCTGCAGCACCGGCAGCAGCACTTGGGTCATCAAGGGCCCAGTCAAAAGCTGTGTCGACGGCTGATCTCCCGGCTGCAGATACTGACGCAGCAGCACTGCCGCCGCCACGAGCGTGAAGTGGAATTGTCGGTCGTGCTCTGCGGTGGATGGCAGAGGCGTCAACATGGCTACAAACTGCTCGGCGTCATCTCGGAAGAGCTTCTGCAGCTCCTCGCGGGGAAGGGCGAGGCCCGTGGCGACCAGTTCGAACTGCGCCTCGGCCTCCGCGACGCCCAGCTCTACGCGGGCCCTGTGCAGCTCGTGGAAACGCTGCCAGCGCGTCCAGCACACGGCGATCGCCGCTGCAGCCATGATGATGATCAAAACTGTCCAGCTGTAGCCATCTTGTGATTGGCTGGGGCGGATGTAGCCATTTGCAGTCCCATTTCCAGTCCATCCGTCCGATCACGAGACCGACCACCTGCAAGAGACCTCCATGCACTTCTGTCCGTCGTGCGGCAACATCCTGCTCGTGGAGCCCGACGTGCGTACATGCTGCTTCCACAATGAGAATAAAAAACAAAAATGTAGCCATGTTGCTGACACGGTGTGTGTGCCATTATTGTGCTGCGTGCAGTCCGACGGCATGCGCTTCTTCTGCCAGACGTGCCCGTACCTGTTCCAGATCAACGACAAGCTGGAGAAGAAGGTGCCGCTGCAGCGCAAGCAGGTGGACGACGTGCTGGGCGGCGACGAGGCCTGGGAGAACGTGGACCAGACCGAGACCCGCTGCCCGCACTGCGAGTTCACCAAGGCCTACTTCATGCAGATCCAGATCCGCTCGGCCGACGAGCCGTCCACCACCTTCTACAAGTGCGTGCAGTGCAAGAAGCAGTGGAACGACTAGGCGTAGCGTAGCACAGCCAATCAATCCATTGCCTCCACCCACCTACACCACCTCTACAGCTTCCTTCGAGCAGATCGTGCCATGTGAATGCCACGCACTTCCAGCACTAGCGGTTCGGTTGGTAACCGATTGCTGTGGAGTTGCTGCTGATGCTGCTTGAATGGAGATTTAGACAAGTGCATTTTGGATGGAAGTACAGGCGGAGGTGGCGGCTGGACGTCGAACTGAAAGGGGGACGAGGTAAGGTCAGACTTGACAAATATTTTTTTTTTTCTTCTTCTAGCGGCTTACCCGTATCAGCGGCGAGACCAGTCGGTCTTGAAGAGGAGAAGATGCTTCGGTGCGATGGCGTTGTGGTCGATGGCCAAGTTTCGCTGACCGAAGTGCAGGAGCAGGAGGGGGTGGGAGGGATGGTTCCTCAGGCGCGGACTTTGCTGCAATCGTGTTCCGACGACTGGCGTGTAGTGGAGCTGGAGGGAGATAGAGAGCTGTTGGATGGCCGACTGTCATGGGTGGTTCGAGGTCACCCCGCAACGCCGCTGCTGGGGCCTCGTCACTCTCCTTTGTTATGGTTTCTGAGGAGGTTTGTGCCTTGGCGTTTGTGTTCCCCGTGTTGCTATGCATCTGTACCCAGGACGATTGAAGCACGTCTGCGATGCTCGGTCGCTCTTGGGGTGTTTTCATAAGCATGCTGGTTACCAGGTCGCGGGCTTGTGAAGAAACCACGGCAGAGCTCAATGGATCGTAACCACCTTGCGTGATTCGGAATACGACGGCAGGATACGACAGTGCGGCAAACGCAGGTTTCCCTCCCGAAAGCAGTTCATACAGCACGCAGCCAAGCGACCAAATGTCAGTAGCAAAGCCATGAGGCTCGCCTTCCAACAGCTCCGGACTCATATAAAGCGGGGACCCAACCACTGTGGAAGTCAAACCGTGTCCTTCAAGCTCTTGATCGGATGCGCTGCTAGGTAGAAGCAGCTTTGAAGTGCCGAAATCGCCGAGCACAATTTGCCCAGATTGGAAGAGAAAAACATTACCGCACTTTAAATCACGGTGTACAACGCGATGGGCGTGCAGGTGGTGAACTCCGTGTACGAGCTGGACAAATACTCGGCGTGCTTCGTCTTCTAGGATTGGCCCGGCGAGAGTTTGCAAATATTGCTCAAGGTCCCCTCCGTCCGCGTGCTCGAGGATAAGGACAAGGGCCTGCTCGTTCGCTTCGGCACATTCGGCCCAGAAGGCTTCGTGGAACCTCACAATATTAGGGTGAGCGGGGAGTTGCTGGAGCAACGCTACCTCGTTCAGACATCTCATTCTACCAAGCACCACTATTATCAGCAGTAAGTCATTTTTTTTTTTCACGTGGTGAGCTCATCCTACCGCTCGTCGGAAGTGCGGAAAGTCAGATCGATCTCTTTCATGCAGACACGCGCTCCAGTCTCAACATGTTCACAATGGAATACCTGGTCGAGATATAGAACACAAGCAAAAGGAGAGAGGCGAGCTCTTTTCAGGCAAAATTATTTTTCAGATCGAGACTAACGCACTCACATCTCCGTAAGTTCCCCGACCGATGAGTGCCAGTCGCCTGTATTCATCACGGGACTTCACGGGCAGCTTTACCATCTCCATCCTGCTGGTGTCTTGGCTAGTTGAGTCGATCGCGACAAACTATGAACCCAACACGGTTCTTATCTTCGCTATATTTGTGCTGCTTGGATTCAATTCCACCGCAGAGCTTCTCCGCCCGAGTGGAAACACTTCACCGTGCTCTCCAGAATTTTGTACGGGATTGCTGTCGGTTCTTCGTGTACCCAGCTCCCACTCAAACCTTGGCTCTGGCGAGACACAGAGAGCTGTACGAGCATTCATCAGACCTCACAGCTCAAGGATCAGGAAGGAAGCTTCAGATTCCGCCAGCTTACCGTTCCGTGGATGTCCTTCGAGTAACCCGTAGTAAGGGGCTTCGTGGTCAATACGACCGTCGCCATGTCAGCGAGTGCAAGACTCTGTAGCACAGCGACACCAAATCTCATTAGTCCATGGCTGTGCCAACCTTCGTCTTCCTCATTATCGTACCAGAGGCCTCGATCCCGGCAGATCCGTGTCTGCGTGGCTTAACAGCACCACATTCGCAGCTCCCTACACGACACAACAACAAAGTGTCAGCAAACAACAACACAAAACAAAATAGCGTCGCCACCCACGTTCTTCTCCTGTGTGAGCGTCTTGCAGCAGCGGACAAAGTCGAGCACCGCCGCGTCTCCAAACGTCCACTTAAGTGCACTAACGTCGTCCAGCACAATGGACACCCCGCTTCCGTCCTCTTGGTCGACAAAGCTCTTCAACTTGTCAAACAGCGTGGCCCACCCTTCCCCCCTCTCCAGTTTGGTCCAGTCCAGCACTTGGAGCTGCTTCTTGGTCTGGCACGCAGCAAAGTTCACCCCCTACCACCAAATAGCGTCAAACCATACTGCCCCTGCATGGTCTCCATGGATTGACGCAGTGAACGCACCAGTTTGCGTCCGACCGCCGCATAGTGCTCGGGGGTGTTGGCACCTGCCACGAAACACACGCGGTGGCCAGCCTTGAGGAACAGCGACGCGAAGTGATGCACCAAAAAGGCCCCGCCAGCCTCCACGCAGTCCTGAAGCAGCACCAACTGCCCCCGAGGCGCCGACGTCGGCGACCAGGCCAACGAGTCCCCGAGGTGATACAGAGCCTCCGCCATCCGTTTCTGCAGTGTGAGACCAGAGACAAGACAAGGCAAGACTACATGTTCATCTATCCACCTTATCCATACATCTCTTCATTGGTGCAGGTATTTCAAAGTCGTAGAGGTGGAGGGGGGGGGGGGAGTCGCTCGATTGGAAGCCCGCCGGCAGCAACCCGTCGCTCATGTTTAACTCGGATCAGCAGCACGGAGGATAAGAGTGGGTGTTTTGTGTTGGTGATAGCTGGAGACGCTCGCCATTGTCAAGTTGTAGTCGTGGATTTGGTGGAACGTATCGGAGGTGTCGGGTCTGTCGAACAAGATGCAATGTCTTGTCAACATCATCACAACAAGATCCGACAAAGTCGCGCCACAGTGCGTCAATTTCATGTCGCTCGCCCGAAATCTTCAGGCGGTGGCAGTCAGGCCCCGCGAGGTAGCACGATGGAGTTGATACAGCCCAGAGGCGCACTTGTAGCAAGCACTGCGTAGTTCACGTAGCGCTGAAGCGTGAATATGTAAAGCCAAGAACTCCCAGAACAAAAACGTTATCTGCACTAAGCGATTCAGAACGCACTGCGTGCGGGGTCGAGGCATAACAGACGCCTTTTCCTTCTTGACCATCTCAACCAGGGTGATGGCGCGACCTGTATGAGTGTCGTGGCTGCATTAGCTGCCTTAACTGCGACTTGTTGAATCTTCATAGTAGTTGCAACCGCCCCGATTTGGTTTTGACGGCGATACAGCAATTCCTTCATGCTGGTAGCTGTCCCAAGCAAGCCCAGAACCCAGAGAAAAAGATTATCCGGCCAACCAAGTCTGGCCACGACACAACCAGGACTGTCTCGAACTCGTTCAGAAGCCGAGCTGTCCATTCGTCGTTGTACATGCACCATTTTACCCGATCGAACCCGGTTACGCTGGGATCGTACTGTTCAACACGATAATAAGTATTATACCCACACTTGAGATGAGGCCTATTGCGCAGTCAGTAGCGAGCACTGCAATGCGTCGGCGGGCTTCGTTTTCGCGATACGGCAATGCATCGATGATCACGGACGACCAGCAGTTGAGTGCCATGAAAAATCGATTGAGCAATGTGCTTGGCAGGAACCAGCTCATACGATAGATACCCTTGGATTGTCTGCAGGCTCGTCTCGACAACCTTGTGAGACAGATAACGTTCCTAAGATCATGACTTAATGAAGTGCAAAATCGTTTTACCGGGATACGATTCGGAAAACTGACACATTTGGTTGTTCAAAGCGTTGTGCAGTCATATACTGCAGCGAGGCTTACTTCCCAGAGTGCACCACGAGTCTAATGCCTCCTTGTCCTCGCTAAAACCTAGTCACTTTTCCGGCCCACTGCCACGCAAGCCCCGATAGAATTCATTATTGGGGCCCTCTTCATCGCTGTCGCTTACGCTATCAGGCTTATTGTGCTCGACCGTGCTGACTCGAAGCACTCCTGCTCCAGAGACCACACTTCGTTTCGGGATCTTACGTAGCACCAAGTACTCGTCCTCGTACAAATGCTCAGGCAGCGTCGTGCGAATCTCTCGGTTCTCCACCAAGTCCCGAACGCGGAACAGAGGCCCCAGCCGGCCAGAATCGACGTCCAACAGAATCACGTCGCGGTAGCCGTGCTCAAGGAGATGCTGGGCCCAGGTCATCGCATGATCTTTGCTTGCGAATAACGACACGAACGGAGTTGGCTCGCAGCTGCACCACGTGAGATGCGCCTCGACTGTCGCCTTGAAGTCGTTCGGGCTCTTGAATGAAGGCTTGGCTCGGGCTTTCAGCGACGGATTGCCACTGTATCGAACTCGGTACAGCCTAGCGGGTATTTGGTCCTCTCTACACTCATATTGAGCCACGATCTTGGACGTCGTAGAAGGCATCGGTCTCTGACAGTCTGAACGAATTGAGAAATGGGTCGTAGTAGAAGAAAACGAACGACCTGCGCTCGCTCGTGTGTGAAGCCACTGATCACATATCACCACAACGCACAGGCCGTCATGGCGGAGAATCTAGACGCGGAGAATGAGATAAAACGCTGAACCAGCAAATGCCCGTGCAAAACTGTCGCGGAATCTACTGGTATCCAGTTAAGGCTATGTGAGCTGAAGAAACGTTGGTTGAGCATGGACTAACTGCATGGAACCTCGTTGTACGTGCACGAACATGTGATAGACCTTTACTAATACTTTCTTCAACTAACTACTTGTAACTTTAGCCAAGGAAGACATCGTCGTCCTCATTTGACTCGTGGCTGCTCCTCCCAAAACTACCGGTGTCCTCACTCGAATATTCATCATTGCAGGACAAGTACGTCTCTCGAATGATGCTCCGTCGCGTGATCTTCCGCAGCACCAGGAACTCGTCGTTGTACATGCTCTCGGGCAGCAGCGTGTGGATGTCGCTGTCCTGCACCAGGTACCGGACGCGGAACACGGGGCCCAGCTTGGCCGCGTCGACCTTGAGCAGGAACGCGTCGTCGTAGCCGAGCTCGAAATGCCTGCGCGCCCACTTGACCGCAAGCTCGCGGGTGCCGAACAAGGACATGAAGGGCGTCGGCACGCGGTTGGACCAGTTGAGGTGCAGCTCCACCGCGCGCTTGAACTGCTGCTTGGTCTTGAACGCCGGCTTGGCCCGCGCCTTGAGGGACTGGCCCGTGTAGCGCACGCGCCACAGCACCCTGGGCACCTCCTTGCCGTCGCACTGGTAGCGCGCGGCGATCTCCGACGACTTGGACGACAGCATCAGCATTATTGGTGTCACAATCCTAGCAAGTTCCGAACTGAGACCGAGGCGGTTGGCCCCGAGTGCGCGAGCGGTGCCATTACCTTTGCCATGGAGCCACCAGGTGTCGATAGGTAACTATGTACAGATATCATATCCGCGATCGCACCATCTCTTCCCGCCCATCGTCTCCTCCACCAGGGTGAGCGAGCATCCGCCACGTCGGACGAGATATGGCTACAGTGGAGTCCGAGGGTACTGCAGTCGAACTTGAAGTCAAGCGGGCTACTCTACTCCTCCACCTCGATTCCGCGGAACTGGTCCCGGTGAGTAGCTCCGCGCACCGGGTGATCGGACCAGCACTGCCCCGGGAAGAACTGGCAACGGCCTCGCCCCACTCAAATGGCGGCCGCACATTCCAACTCGACGTCGAGCAGCAAGTTGGTTTCGGCTGATATCTCTCATCCATGCTGCCTCCCCTTCAACTGTCCGGAGACAGCTCCATTGCGTGGGCGTTGCTCGCCGGTGGGTTGGTCTCGGTCTTCGTTGCGGCTAGCTACGCAGGTACGCGGTTCGATTCTCCGGACGGAGCTGCTCGAGTGCCGTACTTGCCGTCGTGGCTTCCGGTGGTCGGGAACACCGTCGAGTTGGCGACGAACGTCGAGCGATTCCAGGAGTGGGTGGCCGAGCGAAGTCTGCAGCGCGATGGCAAACCCTTCGCGCTGCGGCTGCTGGGCAAGAACGACGTGGTGTACCTCGCGAGACCGGAGCACTTCGAAGAGGTGCTCAAGACGCAGAGCAGTAACTTCAACAAGAGCGACAGCACGCGAGAAATCTTCGACGACTTCTTGGGCGAAGACATCGTCCTCATCTACGGCAAGCGCTGGCAGTTCCACCGCAAGATTCTGGCGGGCCTGTTCACCACTCGAGCGCTGCGCGAGTACATGACGCCGATTGTCCAGGAAAACGTGCTGCTCCTGCAACAGATCTTGACGAAGGCGAGCAAAACCCACGAGAGCTTCGATGCGAGCAAGCTCTTGCAGCACTTCACCATGGACACCATCGCGGAGATCGGATTTGGCTACAAACTGGGGAGCCTCACAGCGGGTAAAGTACATCCGTTCGAGGCCGCGTTCGACGACGCGAATCGCATCTCAACCGAACGGTTCACAATACCCACTTGGATCTGGAAACTCAAGCGCTGGCTGAATGTCGGGAGCGAGCGGCGTCTTCGCGAGGCTATCGACGAGACGAACGACTTGCTAATGAAACTCATTTCTAGCGCCATGGAACGGGCCAACAATGGCGAAGCGGCGAAGAACAACATTGTTTCGCTGATCGTGAACAGGATGAAGAACAGTGGCCAGGAGATCACGCCCACCGAAGTGCGCGATATTTCTCTCGCGGGCCTTGAGGCCGGGAGGAACACGACTGCAGATGGTATGAGGTGGTTATTCCACGCGTTGAGTCACAATCCGCGCGTGCAGGCGAAGCTTCGCGCTGAAATCCGTGCCAAGTTACCGAAACTCGGAGAATCAGAAACCTACGTGCCTTCGCACGAGGACGTCCAGGAGCTCCCGTACCTCGAAGCCACCATCCTGGAACTCCTCCGTTTGTATCCACCCGTCCCGAGCATTCCTTACCACTGTGCCCGAGACACAGTGTTTGCGGACGGCACATTCATCCCTGCCAACACGGACATCCTCCTGACTCTCTACAGCGCTGGAAGGCTAGCAAGCGTCTGGGGCAAGGATGCCACAAAGTTTTCTCCTGAGAGATTCCTCGACGAGAAGACGTGCGAGTTGCTCAAGGACCCGCCGGCGAAGTACTCGGCGTTCAGTGACGGGCCTCGCATTTGCCTCGGTCGCAGCTTGGCCATGCTGGAGCTAAAAGTTGTGGTGGCGACGGTTGTTGGTCGCTTCAAGTTGATCGAAGAGCCTGGACAAGAAGCCCGACCCATTTTGGACCTCACCATTGGCATGAAGAACCCGCTCATGCTGCGAGTTGAATCTGCACTGCAGCAAGAACAAGCCGCGTCATCGTAAATGGCAGGGAGCCGCTTGGGAAGTATCGGGTGGATGCAAGGGACAAACACGTTTCAGAAGCCTTGCATCGTGTATTGCATCGTTAGTGTGAGTATTAGACACTGCTCGGCGGCAATTATCAAGCAACTAAGGCAAACTCTGCAGGAACAGACGATACATCAGGGTCACTTTTGCATACTCCTTCTTCACATAGGGTTCAGCGTTCAGCAACTCGGTTAGATTCTCCAAAGTTTTGCCTTGCACCTTCCACTTCTCGAACGTTACTTTCATATCGCTGGGATGCGCAGTGCGCAGGGTGTCGAGCGTGCTCTTCTTAAGCCACCCACCGAGAATGTTTTCACGGCGCGCAAAGTACGCGGCGACGATTTCAGTTTCCTCCGCTCTGGTGGGTGCAGCCCGCAAAATTGCATCGATGTTGATAGTGTGAGCTTGAGCTTGCGCGCGTTCAGCTCGCAAGCGTTGAGCGAATTCTTCAAGGCGGGTCCGACTTATTTGGAACCGCTCCTCATTCTTGTCCTCGCCCTCCAAGTCGTTCATGTTGTAGCTTCTCAAGTGGCGCCGTCGCGTGATCCGCGCCTGGTTCGCGGTGTCCGTTGCCGTGCTGGGAACTCTTTTTTCGTCAGCAGTCGAGGCAGCATCGCTGATGGCGAAGAAAGCGGCCACTGCCACGAACAACACGCAGCTCAGACGCATGGAGCTCGCTGAGTCCGTCAGCTAGGGTCTGGAGAGGTGCTGCTGCAAAGGCAGATTGCGAAGTGAGAGTTTCTGTTCAAGTGTTAAAACAGATTGAGTTTGGTAGTTCAGGTGTCCCCGCTGAATCTGCAACCGCCATCGGCTATCTACCGCGAACACAGAGTCTGCTAGTGCACAAGATTTGCCATAGCTGTCTGGTGAGATGTACTAGTACTGCATTAGTAAGATCATTGCGGGAAAATGTCCTCTGCGGGAAACATCGAGTGCCTAGATTACGGTAGAAAATGAAAGGCCCACAATAAACGTTATACCTTAGATCAGGGCATCATTGCGTGCGTCAAGAGTCTCTTCACGCGCATTAACGTCGGGGATAGCATTGATCGGTATATAGTAGGGTTACCGCAGGAGAAGAATTCAATCTACACAGCCTTAAGTTGGGCGTCACAGGCTTGGAATGCTGTAACTCCGACCACTATCAGGAACTGCTGGATGCATTCTGGCATCGTATCTAGCGCAAACTCAGCTATGTTGATCCGTAACATTCTTCATTAAAAACAGTACATTTGCGTCTATAAAAGCAGTACATTAGCGTCTATGCGCAACCTGTGCAGATATTGTAACCTCGCAGTTTTATTTAGTCCCACCTTTGCAGATTCGGCGGGGACACCTGTTTTGCGAGGACAATCGTTGCTGACAGAGCCAAGCACAGAATAGCATAGCCAGGCATGAGGTATTGCGCGAAAGGTATCATATGAAAATCGTGAACCTTTGCCTGGTTCACGGTATCACCGAGGCAAAGCCGGAATATTGTCGTTGAATTTCCTCGATGCGTATCCCAGTACCGCCATCATTTCACGCCCTATCTAGCTTGAGCTCCTCTTCCGAAGCGCTGTCACTCCAGGCAAAGAGTTCGTCTTCCGAAGCGCTGTCGCCACAGCGCTCGTCGACGAGGTCACTGTCACCATCAAAGAGCGTCTGCTCATCTGCTTCAGCATCGCTACCCAGGTCCATGCTTGGGCAAGCGCGAGCCCAATGAGGGAGAGAAGTGAAAGGGGGGGGGGGCTCGCGTGAAAGGCGGGAAGTAACCGGAAAATGTCAATTGAAAAATCAGGTGAACCGTTGAATTTCTCTCTCATAAGAACGGTTGCACGGTGATACTCGCCTGCTTCCTGCACAATTGAACCGTGGTTTTCATGCCGTCAACGTCGATGCCTAAGTTCCTTTTATATTCAACAGTCAATCCGTTTTGTCCATGCCTATAATAATAACCAAGTGGATGGTACTCTGTTCACCACTGTACAGTTTAACTCACAGAGTGTATGTAACCTCTTAAAGGTCCTTGTGAAAGAAACTGTCATTTTTACAGTGAGAGAGCTAAGTGACAAAAATTAACCTAAACCTCGAATTGTTCACTGTCACATTTTAAATAGAATAGCCTACTGGTGACCTCTTCACTGTTACATGAGGTCACAAGCGAACTATAATATGTCGTGGATTTGTGACAATTGCACAATGCTGGTCCATGCACTATTCGTTGAAGGGCTAAATTAGTTTTGACGCAGCGTGTATTTCGTTGGATCGTGCTAGAGCAACCAAAAATGCACAAAACGAAAAAGGTTGATAAAATAAATCGATCCACTGGCCATAGTACTTCGAAGTACACCAGTAGTACGGCACCACATGTACGCTACTAAGTAACAGAACAGTACCTAGGGAAATACTAATACATGGTACAGTACTAGATGCAAATACATACACAACATTTTATGACAAAGTTATACAACGCTAGAACTGCGGATGGAGGGAAATTGAGTGAATACCTATTAATAATGATTATTATAGTACTCCTGGCTTGTTACTGCACTTGGAAATGTGGAGATCCAGATAGTGATCCTCCTGATTGTGATAATGTATCTCACATGAGTGGATGAATTCTTGCTTTGCATGTCTTATCCCGCCACCATGTGCTACCGAGGATAAAAGCTCTGTTGCTAACCTGCAGCAGTGAGAAGAACGTGTCGTCCTCGTTTTATAGGCTTTAAACGAGCAGTGACTTCTGCGCCAGTCATGAAGCACAGCGTCAGACTGCGTGCGGCCTCGCGAGCTGAAGGCCAACCGGGCAAACAAGATTGCGCCAATTTTGGAAACCGATGTAGCATCGGGCAATGCCAATCTCAACGCAAATCCCCATGTCATCCGCATTTCCGTATGCCAGGATAAACCTTCGAGCTGGGGATGCGACGTGGAAGACGATACCGATAATTACCTGTGTGATGTCGTGGTGTAAGGTGTACGGTGTTCTCTATGGGAGCATGAACATTTCTCATGGCTCGCACTGGCAATCGAGTTCCCCACACATCAGCACCTTACAGCGTCCACCACGGCGATCGTCGTGGCCTAGAGCTACATGAACTGTAGCCATCCATGACCCTTTCATACATCTGAGTGCTGTAGTGTGTACTTATGTACCCAATCCACTGGTACATGGGTACACTTCCCTGCCATCCCTTCATTGGTCTTTTTCCGTCCAATCCCGTCGCGCCGTCCAACGAGAGCGCCACCGCCCAAATAAACCCCGCGCCAAGCCCACTCGGCCGAGAAAAACCTCTGGAGCCTGCAGCCCAAGGCGCGTCGCCAATCACATCCCGGCGCGCTTCACTTCAACTTGCCGCATGAGCTCGACGCCGCCCGCACTGGGCAACATGCTGCCGCTGGCGCCGGACGTGGGCGCGGCCGCCGTGGCTCTGGGCGCGCCCGCCGCCAAGAAGAAGAAGCCCGGGCGCACGCCCAGCCTCATCTGGCAGCTGCTGACCGACGAGCCGGACCCGCAGCGGCGCAACGCGTCGGCCTGCAAGCACTGCAAGCAGCAGGTGCTGTACTACAAGAAGTCGGAGCAGGCCATCCGCCACCTCAAGAAGTGCGCGCAGTTCCAGGAGCTGCAGCACCAGTACGCCTTCGTGCACCAGTTCTCGGACGTGCTGCCGCTCTACAACCAGAAGATCAACGCCAAGGGCCCCGCCAAGAAGCGCGCCAAGGTGGACCCGACTCAGGCGCAGGCCCAACGGGCTCAGGCTCAGGCCCAGGCGCAGCAGGCTCAGGCCCAGGCTGAAGCTCAGCTGCAGGCGCAGATGCAGCAGCTCCAGGCTCAGGCGCAGCAGGCCTCGGTCATCACCAGCAGCGCGCTGGACCAGGCCGCCGTGCAGCACGCGCAGGTCATGAACCAGATGGCCATGCAGCAGAGCATGCCCGAGAGCCTCATGGACCCTGCGACCATGGGCATGGCGCTGAAGGACGACGGCAAGGACAAGATGGGCGCCGGAGCCAAGGAGAGGAAGAAAAACGGCCCGCTGTCCAAGACCCAGAGCGAGCGCTTCGAGGAGGCCATCGCCATGCACGCCTACGTCACGGGCATGGCGTTTGAAGCCGTGGAGGAGTCCCATTTGGGCAGGGCGATGACCATCCTCAAGCCTAATGTGAAGCTCCCCGACAAGAAGAGACTGGAGACGGATCTGCTCACTCGATGCTTTGACAAGATGAACAAGCAGGTGTGGGGGTGTCTGACGACCAACCCTGGACGCGTGTGCTTGAAGCGAGACGCGTGGTCGAATTTGAACTTGTACAACACCAACAACCCCGAGGAGCTGTACGTGACGTACATGGCGGTGAATAACGAGAAGCGCTTCTTCTTGGAGTCGGAGAAGGCCCCTGGGGACGAATCGCAGTACAACTCGATCATGATGGCACAAGATATTAAACGCATGATGCAACCGATGGTGAGCAATGTGAGCGGCGTGGTCACGGGTAGCACAGAGTATCACTCGCGAGCGTGGGATATGCTCAAGGCAGAATACCCGACCAAGTTCTTCTATGGCTGCATTTGTCACGCTCTGCACTTGGCAATCATGGACATCTTCGGCCCCGAGAAATCGGTGGAAAATGACCCCAGGCGACTGACCCCACAGGTTCCGATGGATTTCCCGTTCCAGGACCTCGTGGAACTCACCAATAACTGCAACGAGCTGCTGGCGTTTTTCAGCAGCTATCAGTATACGCAGAAGTTCAAAATGTTCGACGCCCAGTTGCTCCACACGATGAAGGGGTTTGCAAACGCGACATCTACAATGTCGTGGGGCACACTTGCCGCACGCTTTCGAGTACTGATGCAGTCTGAAGACGTGCTGCAGTCGATCGTGAGTGACCCGGAATTCGTTGGCCCGAACTCTCCTGAGCACCAGCGCGCAACCCGACAAAGCATCAAGGAGTTTGTACTCAACCTGAACTGGAAGCTGACACTGGAGAAGGCAATCACCATCTTGACCCCAATTGAGCTCATCTTGTACAAGTTTCAGGACGATCGGGCCCCGATTTCAGAGGTTTACTTCGAGTCCAAGCATCTGCTAACAGACTTTGATGCTGTTTTCGGGCTTACGACAGTTGAGCTCGAGTACATCAAGAAGGTGGTCACAGAGCGATGGCAGTATGTACTGAGCGAGGCACACGGACTGGCATTCTTACTCGACCCGCGATATATAGGCAAATCAATGACACGGGACTATCGTGAGCAGATCGAGGAACTGATTTTCAACTTTCCAGAAACAGATCAGGATGTGGGGGTAAACGAAGACCGCAAGCGGGCGATGACAGCGGAATACATGGACTACGTTATCTACGCCAAGAACCAGCGCAATAACCGGACGTACAAGTGGGAGATGCTTGAGAAGGGTAACCGGTCGCCGCTGCAGTTCTGGCAGATGGATGCGGATGACTGGCCGCACCTCAAGTCGTTGGCTCTCACCCTCTTTTCATTAGCACCCAGCAGCGTTGCGTCAGAGAAGGCGCTGTGCAAGACCACACTGACCCAGTCAAGCCGGCGAAACAAGCTCAGTTTTGACGACATGCGGCGACTGGCATTCATCTGCATCAACGACTCGCAGTTCTCGGGTAATCGCGTAAGCGGCGAGGTGCAGAACAACACGCTGCCAGATTTTACAATGGGAGACACAGCACTTTCTCCAGACGGAATGATGATGTGGATGATTTGAGGCAAGACCGTTAATGTGTAAGTGTGATTCGAGGCGTTTGAGTTTGAATACCATTGTCTTCAATCACTAACACATGTGTTGATCTCGACGCCACTACTGGATCAAGTATCTAATAGTGTATTGTACCTTTCGTTCCTATAAGAAGGGATTGCCGAAATCCAGCTACACGTACTGTTTAGAGTATGTAAAGCTGATCGAAGGCATCACGACCGTCGCAATTTTGCCAAAACCGAATTTCTCAGGCAAAATCAATCCTAACGTTACAGTATTTAGCCGCCGTTTTGGTAAGAAAATACCATTGATTGCACTTCTCGTGTTCACGGTGTTACCATCGCTGATATCCCTAAACCGCGATATTGGGCAATCGCGAGCACGCCCTTAGGCAACAAACAGTTCAAGTAACCAACCTGAATAACGCGACTCAGAAAATCATTGTTTGACCGCTGACAAATTGGCTGCTTTCTTTAGCTTGTCAATAGCTCGCTGATGCTTTCGTCGAGCACTCATAACGGCGGTGAATCTTTCTCAGGTTTCGCGACAACGTCTTCGACTAACTATTTACTTGCTTCAGTGCTGGCTGCTCCTCGAAACCGAAAAAAAGTGCACGCATATCAGGTGTTTCCACGTTCAGCAACAAGACATGCTTGATGCACGGTGTTTTTGGTGAGGCCAAACGGATCGACCCATTGACTCCGAAGCTGTCCTGGATCTCCTGTGTATAACGAGTGACGCACACCAGTCACGGAACCGAATCTATCTTTCCGTTCGTCGAATCCCTTGAAAACTAACGCAAACTTTTTACACTCTTCGATGATGTTGGGTCTGTTAAAAAGCAGATTCCTTGCAGTTTTTGACCACAAGGCCCGGAATCAAGGTTCGCCCAGTCTGTTCAACACGACGTGTCTTCTTCTTTTTGGCGGAATTTGAAACGAAACACCCACGCTGTGCAACAAAGATTGCATCAGCGGACGAGGAATGCGGCAGTGGCTGGAAGTACAGACACACATCACTTGGCATTTCAACCCGACAGTCGAGATTGAGCTTGATCAACCTCGGCCAAGCACGTGGATTGGTTATTGCTGACTCCAATGATACAGCCCGTGAAGCACTTTTGTCGCTTACTGTGATCTTGGCAAAGATCTAACACGCTTCGAAAAGTAATTACTAGGAAACTCGTCTAACCAAGTAGCGCCGCCGAAAAAACGCGGCGGTTTGGTCTTTCGTGTCATTTTGCCTCCAGCAACCTCTTGAGAAACATTCCAAAATCTCTGTGTGGTCAGGTCAATACACAACCGCCCAAAACGAAAGTTGCCGACACTTCTCGACTCCTCTACGGGGTCTAAGTGGTTAACTAGCGGGCGCTGACCAGGGTCCTCCCCGATCCACTCCACAAGCATCGGTTGCCACATCAGCACGTTGCGACAGTTCTTCCCACTCCCTGTGGTACGAGGGGACATCACCTCCAGCGTTCGGACACTCGACAAAGCCAGAATAAGTTGGATAATCCACTAACAGTCGATATGGTAAGCCTTTTCACTACCCGTATACCACCCTGACCAGAACTTTTACCCGGACAAATTTTGAGCATGTTTTGGCGATGTTTTTATTGACCGGAAGAGTACCCGGACTTTATACATATATCAAGTACAACACGGATATCATCTTCGTTATCGCAAAACTATTTTTGTAAAGCTATTCTTGCCCATGACACAGTCTCCTGGCCGCAGTACGAACACGACACAAGTCACACATCAATTTCCTTCATCCTCCCCAAGAACACGATTCCCTCCACCTTCGTTGTCGGCCAGGGCGACCTCAAGCCACCCTATCTTGCAAAGGGTGACTCGGGAGAGCACTCGCATGCAGACCAAGAAGAAGCGCACCGTGCGCCGCAAGGCGGTGGTCGACCCGCATGAGGTTGCTGTCCAACTTGAGTTTCTGGTGCTTCCATATCGTGCGAGCAACCTCAAAGTTACCAGTGACGGCGCAATGACATCTCATATCGCCCAAACTCCATTCCTTGAGCACTACAAACTACAGGGTCCGCAACGACCAAGAGTTGCAAAGGCTTTAGGTACTGCTTGTCACGATATTCTCGTGGAATCTCGCGAGCTGATCGAAATACCACACAAGGCTTGTTACTGTAAATATTGCAGTAGCGTCAAGATGGTGCAGTTTCAGCAACATTAGCCGCAGTCAGCCGAAGGGTCGGTGCTCTTTACGAGCAACCAGCGCAGTGAACCCATCGAAACCTAGGAATGCATGTAAAAACAGAGTTAGAGTATGGAGCAGTGAATGATCGGTAGGCTCATTCCGAAATCAACAGAGAATAAAGTCAACCTGCTCTGGCCAAGTAAGGTGGGCTCTCATCTTGGTGATCTCGATAGCAAATCTCGGACACCTTAGCAGCAAACATCGGAGTGCTTTCAAGACGTGAGCTCGGGCATCTCTACAAACAACAACAAACGACTTCCTCTGTTCAAGTGCTACCTTACACTCTTCCAGCTCACTAATAGTGAGTTGGAAAAGTGCGACACTGCTGGTCATAGTCCTCACCAAGAACATTTTCTATCGCAGCAGTACTTCCACGTCTATTATGTGTAAAGCTACGCTCAAGATAAGCCTAAGTGCTGAATGGCGTATACAGGCTGAGCATAGTTGCCGTCGAGGTCTGGTTGTGAATTGCCATTTGACTGACGAGACCGACGCGATGAAATGAACTACCGATCGGCTACCTACAGAGCTCCCCGCTGTACCGGAGAGTGAGATCTCGGAGAAAGTGTGAATTGATTTTTATGGCTGAAAGCGATAAGCTGGTGGATGGATTAACATAGGAGCAGTCAGGCGTATCCGTTGCGTCCGGCGCCAATATTATGGCGCTCGATAATCTAGCCCGCAACCAATTCACGTCGGTGTACTTCGTGCTGTAGGCATCTCAGACTGAGGGAATGTATGACTATGTACTGCACACTGGCAAAAAACTGAATCCTGCGTGCGATTTTGAGTTTAGGCTCACCCGCCTGTACAAACTTGGTACCCGAAAACCAAAGCGGTGGGATGTTTTTGTTAAGTAGGCCCAAGCCTACTCAAACAAAAAAGATCCTGGATCGAGCGGTGTTTCGTCAATGAGTGGAACGTGCCTGGCCTAACAAACACTCTAGTGGCACGTACAACCCATATAGAAGTCCAACGGAGAGATGAACGCGGCATTCAAGAAGCCTCACCCCAAACTACGACAATTTGTTTCAACAATCGCGAAATAACCACGGCGCATGCACAGCGTCAAGCCAGTATCACACGCGGTCTCCGCAAAAAGAAGCTGCGTTCTCCCCGTGTTAATCTACCGACTGTCCCCGACTTGACATTGTTTGGAGTCCCTCCTGGTTCGGAAGACGAAGTCGATGCTGGTGAAGAAGCCGTACATTCTGACAACTCTATTGAATCTGATCGCGGTGGCGATGGTCACCTCTCTTCGAAAGATGAAGATCCCTCAGAAAACGCGCAGACTGCTGAAGACGTGCGCAAGGAAATTGAGGATATCACGAATATGGATGACTTTTCCCTTAATTGGGAGGGTGATGCCGATTTCGACGACGATAGCGACGTGGAAGAGTGGTCATTCTAGTCGGTATGCACACGTGAACACGTAGCGCGGCATGTATACCTTAATACAACAAAATTTGCATTAAACGCGCTAATACTACTTGCTCATGACACGTTTTCTCCGTTCCCCGGATGCTTGGGCTTTTACCCGGGAAAAAGGCCGGGTAAAAGTTCCGGTCAGGGTGGTATACGGGTAGTGAAATACTCTGCCGTCGATATATCATGCGGGGGGGGGAGGGGCAGTCGACGCACTAAATAGAAGGTTAGCTGCCTTCTCGAGATCCCCATCCGATAGCTTCCAAAGTTCCTGCAGTCTTACTGCTTCCATGGGTAGTTTAAGGATCACCTTGATTTTGTCCGGATGAATTATATTTCGCGGCGGGCGAACAAACTCGGAAGGAAGATCCTAATAATGTTCCCCTGTCGCTCGCACTTTAGGTGAGTGGTCCAAACCACAAAGTAGATCATCGGAGTCGATACGCCAACGCCCCAGCAGTGAAATCCTTGAATAGCGTTCGCGACTCTGCTTCTCCACGGGGGTCTTCGAAACCTCGGTCTGCCTCATCCAGTACAATGAATAGATGCCCCACGGCTTCAGCGCGAGGCGCTGTACAAATGGCATCGATATGCCGCTCTCAATTTCGGAGTCAGGATAACTGGCTTGATGGTGTCAGGATCGAGATGCCGAATAAATGCGTCCACAATTATCTCATTGGTCAGCCCACTACCAATAGATCAATGATCATGTTGCAGTGTGGCCCCTGATCGACGAAGGCATCGTGACGCACATCGATCCGGCTCCTTGACAAATGCTTGTTGAGTAATGTCCATACTAGAATTCAGCATCCAGTATTGAAACTGTATCGCGAAACCCGGGGTGTTTCCGAAGAGGTAAGTTGATTAATGAGACAAATTGAAACGATACAAACTACTCCCAAAGTTCTCTGCTCACTCTTCTGTCGTAGTGTCCTTCATGTAGTTGTGGGCGCATGCCAGCGCCCACTGCCAACGAGGGCTGCGTGCCTCGAGGCGAATGACCTTTAGAGTGCACACTTGCGAAGTCCCCGCTGGTCAGAGGCATCTCGCTGCCACGGCCATTGGCCTATGCACTGCTGAGCCGCCGCTGTTTGTCACTACCATCGAGAATTTGACACAATTAGCCGATACTGCCCTCAAAGCTCGCAGGTGCTTCGTGAGCTACTCAAGTTAACGGAGGAGATTGTCGTCTCCGCTGGCAGCTGCGTAGTTACGAACCTGCTCGGGCACGCCTTGGAGCATTGTGTCCAGAGGCTCCCACGAATTCTCGGTGGCGTGAAGGCCGACCCACGACACCAGTAGTTCCCACCGACCGAGCAGTTGGTTGAAGCGATGCTCGCGAAAACCTTCGACACCTAACACCATCCCTTGACTAGATACTAATTCTAGCAGCTCCTCACTGGTGTCTAGGTCCGCGTCCGCGAAGAATTTCAAGCGGGACGCGTGCACATTGTACACACGCCCTGTCACCAAGTGTTCGATAGTGAAGGAGTGAGGCAGGGCGCTCGAGACTTTGACGGGACCAACCCATTGGCCCAATAGCTTGTTGTTTAGCAGTCGCTGGTTGATCCTTGACCTTAGTACAAAGTCGCCAACGTCGAAATTAACAGGTCTGCCCTTGTGCGATCTCATGTCTTGGAGCCGTTTGCGCTCCTTGACATCAGCATCCTCGCGATGAATTTCGTGCAGCGACTTGCAGAGACGATCCAGTAGGACATCGACATTGTCAAGTTCGATCACTCTCTCGTTTGCAGAGGTATTGGCTGGCACCACGATAGCATCTAGCGGACGATGCAGGTAACCCCGTAAAAACCTCAATCGCAGCGTGACCACCAAGTGACTGCACAGGAGTGTGGTTGTTCAGATTCGCTTGCACTGCAGGCAACAAATATGGCCACTCGTGTTGGTCCAATGCATACTTCATTAGGAGCGCGCGGATAACCTGGAGGACGTCCTCGTTAAGACGTTCTACGGTTCCGTTCAACCACGGTGAATTCACAGGAGTAAAATTTTGCTCTGCTTTAAGTCGTGCAGACAGATGTTGCACCACCTCGTTGCGAAAGTGGCTTCCCTTGGTCCGAGAGGAGGGTGTCAGGTGTACCGTAACGCGAGTGCCATAACATCAGCGCCTCTGCTGCCACATAGGCTGTCGGTGTGGCACACGGCACCAATTCGCAAAAGTGTGAGAGGCCATCTTTGAGCACCAGAAGATAGACGGAGTCACCGAAACCTTCGCCAAGGTACGGAAAGTCCCAATGCACGACTTCATTGCGTCGCGTTGCTGAACGTAGAGGACCGTACGGTCGAGGAATTAGCCGGGGGCCCTTGACATGCTTGCAAAGCAGGCATTCACTAATAAATTTCACCACTTTCTCAGCCAAGCAGGCAATCCAAAAGCTCTGCTATAGCACGATCGTCATAGGTTCTTGGCCACGGTGGCCTTGTGCCCCGGCATGTGCTACCACAAATAGGCGAGCGAGAACGAGCTCTTTCGCTCCATTCGGCCAGGGGCGTCCACCAATCATCACCACTCCATCCAACTCCCTGAGCGACTCGCAGCCGTGCACGCTCGCGTCCAGCGGCTTGTTGGGCCTCGCATATGTCGGTTAGCGCAGACAAAACAGAATTATCGTCTGATAGGGGCCTCAATTGGGAGAGGGGTATCTGAGGAAGCGCGCGATGGCTGTGCGTTTGTACATCGGTCTCTTTGCCCGCGTGTGCCAGCGAGAGACAATTTCCGCCCAGACATTCGCTTCTCCCGCGAAGTGCTCAATCACATAATGCAGTCCGCATTGCCGCATTCCCCACCGTTGAAGTCGATCGCAGACATGAGTCTTGAACCCTTCGTGCGGCGCAAAAATGTAAATTAAATTCGCATGGTCACCGTATAGACGAAATCCCTTAAGGCGAAGCAGCAAATATTCCAGGTTATGGCACGCCTTGACGATGGGATACGCCTCCTTTCCACAACTGTCCAGTTCAGTTCATTGTGCTTGAAGGTGCCGCCCTTGCAGATGATCATCCCGTGCTTTTGTTGGGCGACGGGAAGAGAGGGATCCCAGTCGACGACCTGCGTAACTACGATAGAGTAGCCGGAGGTGCTGGCATCTGTGAAGACCAGGAGCTCCGCGTCAGGACTTGGCGACGTCATCAGAGCCGAGTCACGGACCAGCGCCAGCATGGCGTTGAACGCATCTTGTTCTTCAGCCGTCCACGCTGGTGCAGCGCTAAGAGCGTTAAGACTACGACCACTGACACGCTTCTTCTCAGCCGCCAATTTCGTTTGTGGGGGAACAACCATACGGCCGTAGCCGGGCAGCGAGCCCTGCAGCCAATTGGTGGCGCACACAAAATACTGTAATTCCGCAATTGTTGCTGGCACAGAAAGCGTAGACAGCGCATCCACGCGAGCATGATCATGCCGGATACCCGATCCGGATATAAGGCGACCACACCACTTCACTTCCGTGGTGTATAGCGAGCACTTTGCCATGTTTAACTTAAGCATGGCCTCACCCACAAGCGGAAAAAAACTGTCGGATCACACCAACAAACTCATGAACGCAGGCGCGAAAAGAATGACGTCATCCACCCATACTAGAGCCGAGTGGGGGATCATCGGGGCCAGTACACGCTGCATCTCTCCCTGGAAATGGAGCGCCGAGTCCGTTGCGCCTTGTGGCACTCGATTGCGCATAAATACGCCCTCCTCAGTGATGAAGGAGAATATCGCTCGGCACTCTTCGCTCAGAGGAAGCTGCCAGAACCCTTGGGAAAGTCAAACGTCGCGAACACTTTCTTGCCTGCGAACGCGTCCATCATCACCGCGGCTGTAGGCATGCCACCAGCAATAGGAATAGTTAGACGGTTGACCGGCCTGTAGTCAATAGTCAGGCGAAACTCATCTCGCGAGCCTGGCTTGCGCACGGGAACCACAGCGCTTGTGTAGTGGGTCTAACTTGACTCACTACTTTAGCTTACACGTTGCGCAACGTGTATGAGGAAGCGTAAGTACTTAGTAATTACTTAGGTTAATTATATTTGAATACACAAATATAAGTTAAGTAACAAAAGGATTCCAAGTGACTTAGATTAGGTAAAATGAGAACTGTATTGTTTGTAAATTGATCTTCCTCTAAAAGCTGCTAAAAACTGTTTATCATCTGTGAAAGGGTTGGCAGCGGCTGGCTGCCAGAGCCCCGCTAATATGCATGTCTCTGATTGGTAGAAAGATGCTGCTTTCTACCAATAAGATCTTTTGGGTATGTGTGGACCACTCACTGTGGTGGTCCACTTCAATGTATCCATCGGTGTGTCTTACACCAATGTGAGGAAGTATCCAAAACGTTTAACAGATAACCTATCTGTTAAATTCACAAGTGGCTTGCAGCCACTTGTACGTGTAACCCCGTTACACCATCCCCCCCTTAAGGTTAGACGCGCGGGGTCCCCGCACGTCAATCTTTGGAATTGACCATTCGTCAATTCTCCGCGTTTGGAGAAGAAATCCGCGCTCATTCAACGATGAGCGCGCCTCAGAAGAAGTCCGCAAAGTCGATGGGGAGTCATCTCTCCATCGACGACTACTTCGAACGCCAGAAGGCGAAGTACGGTGACGTCGTCGACTTCGACGACGACGATGAAGACATGGAGGGCGAGGAGGACTCGCCCTCAAAGCGTAAAGACTCAGTGTCGAGCGAATCGCTCGACCCTCATGTCAAGAACTTTCGCCCGCGTGAAGGGGACGAATCGGACGCTTCGAGTTCGAAGCGTTCGCGTACTGAGAGCGATACCCCACTCGCTTCTGCTGGGGCTCTCAGTACTCCGCGCGCTGCTGCTGCAGCGCGTGATTCTAAAGCTCAAGGCTCCCCGCGCGCTGCGTCTGCAGCGCGCGATCCGTGGATGCCGTCCGCATCCGAAATTGCGGACCGGTTTGGGAACTCGGTACCTCCGAATGAGGTACCGCTGTACGTATGCAGCGCCATCAAAGATGACGCTGTGGCTGCCGAGCTGCACTTTGATGCGGATACGCATCAAAGGCGCGATTACTACATCGGACTCTTTCATGAGCTCCGATGGTTTCAAAGCAAGAAGACCTCTTCTCGCAGCAAAGTGCCCGAATGGCAGGCACTTTGTCAAAGCTGGAACGCCTTTGTTGAGAACTTCAACAAGAGGCCGAGTGCTTACCGTGATCGGATTAAGCAAGCGCGTGATCGCTTCGAGACGTACTCGAAGCGTGGAAAGCTGGAGCAACTTCATGTTGCTGCTGAGGAGGCAAATGTGCCGTGCGCTGTGCCCGAGGGCTTTCAGTGCACGAAGTGCTTCCCAGGTGCGGTCCGCTTGAGCGACCGCGACCTGAACGGGTACACGTCGTTCCGTGTGCCCGAAAGTCTCAAGAGCTCCGTGCTAAGTTCTTAGCACGTGAGGGTTCGGGCGCTGGCGATGATCGCAGCGCTCGCTCTACTTCCGCTGTGCCAGTGCGTACTGCTCCTCGTACGCCCTCACCATTTCCGGAACGTCCTCCAGCAAGACGTTCCGCGGCTCTATGTATCTCGATGGGGAGGAAATCCTCTCCAACGAATACGAAAACGAGCCCCTTGAGGGTTCGTTTTCGGGATACTATGGTCAACAATCCGCTCAACAATCCAGCGGGTTGAGCCGTGGGCGTCACGGATCGGCGGTGGCGGGGTGGGAACACGCCCGGGTATGATCAGCCCCGGGCTGATCAGTATGCGCCTCTCCACGACCGGGTGACCGTCGTGGAGCGTTTAGGCGCTGAGTTCGCCGCCCTAAAACAGGAGCTGGCGAACCAGAAGGCCCAAGTCGCGGCGGTCTCGCAGACCGCCTCGAATATCCAGGTCGAGCTGGGGACCCAGATGAAGGGTTGCTCCAGCGCGTCCGCGCGCTGGAGGAGAGGTTGCTCGTCGCCGAGGCCAAGTCCTCCGCTTCTGCCTCGGCTCCTGCCGAGGCTTCGGGTCAGCCGAGCTAGATGGCTCGTGCTGCCGGTATGGCTTCAGCCGTCCGACGTAAAAGGTCGGATGGAGGCGCATGCTAGACGGTATGTCTAGCGTGTATGCGTTGCCGTGCCGTGTCAACACAGTGAACGGCCCGATGAAGCGCGGAGCAAGCTTGCTTGCTCCGAAATCCGAAACTGCATGTCTAGGCAGGTTTTGTGTAGCTAACAAAACTAATGAACCAACTTTAAATTCATTTGTGTTGCCTCTGCCCGCATTGTCTGCGTTCAGCTTCTGTTGATCAACAGAAGCTGCTATAGTGTCTTGGACAAACCGAATCACGGCTTGTCTTTTGGTGATGAAACTGATTGCATCCGAGCTGAAGTCATTCAGCTCGCTCTCCGCTAGAGGCCCGGCCTCTGCGTGGTTCTTTGCGGTGTCTGCGCCCTGCGCAGACCCGTGGCCTTTGTCCTTGTTGTTGGGGGAGTCTGCGCCCTGCGCAGACTCATGTGGTTTGTCCATTGTTGCAGCTGACACTGTGCAAGTGTCAGCGGTTTTCTGCGGCTGCTGTATCGCAGTCGTAGATCCTCCCCCACTTAAAGTGGGAGCCATCACTCCGAGTAAACTCGGTAGACGTGGATGCCGCATGGCATTCACGTAGAACGGTGTATGCCCGGTCGAGGCATGCACTGAGTTATTGATGGCAAACTCTGCCATCGATAAGCACTCGCTCCAGTATTGGAACGAGTGAGCGTAGCTCTTCAACATATCGACGAGCACGCGATTCACGCGCTCGGTTTGACCGTCCGTCTGCGGATGATCCGCAGTCGACATGGAAAGCTGGCTCCCAAGAAGTGTAAACACTTCTTGCCACAGATGCGCTGTGAAGCGCGGGTCTCTGTCCGACACAATGTCGGTCGGCATGCCATGGTGTTTGAACACCATGTCGACGAGCAGACGGGCTGTCTGCTTCGCGGTCACCTCTGCTGGCACCGCAGCAAGATGTACCATCTTGCTGAAGCGGTCTACAAAGACCACAACACCGGTGTTCCCTCTGCTATCCGGGGGAAGACCAAAGATGAAGTCCAAAGACATGGACTTCCAACACTCCGACGGAGTCGGTAGTGATTGTAATGGAGCCTGCGCAAACGGCGCAGGCTTCACGCGTTGGCATACCTCGCAAGCACGGATGTACTTGCGCACCCACTTATACTGGTGGTGCCAGTAGAAGTCGCGCGTGAGAAGGACGTAAGTCTTCTCACGTCCGAGATGTCCCGCAGTCGGGGCATCATGATACTCGTACATGATCCTGAGTCGCAGGTCATGGTCATTTGGTACGACAACGCGATCCGCGTTGTCGTCGACTGCGTTGTAGAGTAGCAGTCCGTCGTGCACACGAAAGCGGTGTGCACGCGCTCGAAGGTGCTTGGGCAGCTTCTGACGGGACTTGTCAGAAGGAGCTGTGCCATAGGCCAGCAGAGCTTCGCGTCCGCGTCGTGCGCGTACGCGGCCTTCACATCATCCAACAGAGATGATGTGGGTTTGCTCGATCGCATGGCGTCAATGGCATTGACGTCAACAGCTTCTGCATAGTCCGGCCGACGTGATAACGCGTCGGCCACCACGTTCAATCTTCCGGGTTTGTATTCGACCCGGAAGTTATACTCCGCAAAGAATGAGAGCCATCTCGCCATTCTTTGTGAAATGTGGCGACTTCACTGCGGTGCGCAGTGAAGCATGGTCGGTGTAGACCACAAATGGTCTACTCCCAAGCAAGTACACTCGGAACTTTGCGAGTGCATACTTCATGGCAAGGAGTTCCTTGTCATGCACCGGATAGTTGCGCTCAGCTGGCTTCAGCTGACGTGATTAGTAGACGACACGATCACGGCCCTCGTGATCGTGCTGCATTAACGCGCATCCGATCGCGAAATCGGATGCGTCACACACTACGTGAAATGGGCGATCTTGGTCAGCCACTGCCAAGATCGGCGCCTCAGTCAAGCCCCGCTTGACTGCATCGAATGCCTTTTGGCAATCGGGTGTCCAATTCCACACAGCTTCTTTCTTAAGAAGCTGTGACAGCGGGCGGATCTTGCCCGCATAGTCCTCCACGTACTTGCACAAGTACGTGGCCAAGGAACTGCCTCAGTTCCTTGACACTTGAAGGCGTTGGCCATTCGTTAATCACTCTGACCTTTTCTGGGTCAGGGCGGACACCATTCTTCCCTACGAGACACCCGAGGACGGGTATCTCGCTCGCCCCGAAGATACACTTCTTCAGGTTCGCGTAGAGCTTATGCTTTCGCATAAGCTCAAGTAGCCTCCGGAGATGCACCCTGTGCATCTCTACGTCGGTCTTCCCGTCCACAGCTCGGCTGTGGATGAATACATCATCGAAGTAGCTCGGTGCGAAGTCGCGCACCGAGCGCAACAAGTGCGTCACGCACCTGTTGAAAGTCGCAGGGGCATTCTTAAGCCCCTGCGGCATTACTAGCCATTCCCAGAGCATGCCGCTTGGCGTGCTCACTGCCGTGAGAGGGGTATCGCTCTCACGCATTAGGATTTGATAAGATCCATCTCGCAAGTCGAGAGCACTGTAAACGGTGCTCCCGGCCATCGAATCGATGATAACATCTTTTCGCGGTATCGGCGTCTGCGCCGGTACCGTCGCATCGTTCAGCTTGTTGTAAGCATGAACGATGCGCCATCCGCCCTGTGGCTTCTTGACACAGAACGTCGGAGCACTGTGCGGGGACTTTGATTCCCGCACTTGTCCTGCTTTACGACGACTTTCAAAGAAGTCGTCGATCGCTTTCACTTGCTCTCGCGGCAGTGGCCACTGCCGCGTGACACAGTACTTCGTGCCCGGCACGAGATCAATCTCGTGCTGAATGCCCTTATCCTGCGGAAGCTCCGCAGGAATCTCTTCCGGGAGTACGTCTTTGTACTCCCTCAACAATTTGCAATAGGGACTCGACTTCAGCGAGTCCCAACCTTGTTCCTCGAAGCGCTCTCGCTTCGTCTTCGCACTGAGAGTGTCTTCACTCTCAGTGGTACTTCCCATGAAGAGCTGCCTCAGCTCTTCGCTCTCGCTCGCCGTTCTTTCGCTGTCCGAAAGAACGCAGACTTGCTCGATGCGTCCATCGTGCAAGTCGCGCGTGAAGCGCTTCCAGCTCATGGCTGGAAGCGAAGTCAACTCCGACGCCGTCGTCGGAGGACTAGCGAGTTCCATGTCACGATACTGGAATCCAGTATCGGTGCGCGTCAAGACGCTTAGCGTCTTGACATTCGGCGTCACCGCCGCAGTCTGCCCAGCAGACTGTTCTTGTTGCGTCTCGGTCCCGGACCGAGACTTGCGCAGCGTTTTCGCTTGCGCCGTCTTTCCTGTTGTGCGGAGCCCGGCTCCGCACAGTTGTTCTTCTTGTCCAGGCCCGGCCGTGGACAGTCGTTCGCCGGCGGACCCTGTCCGCGGGCGCGCGGTATCAAGCCCGGCTTGACCGCATTTTCCTTCGTGCAGCCCGGCTGCACGGTAATGTGTCCTTCGCCGGCAGACCCTGTCTGCGGGCGCGCGATATCAAGCCCGGCTTGATCGCATGACGCTTCGTCGTGCAGCCCGGCTGCACGACAGCATGTAAATTGCGTCAGTGCGGTACGTTTGCAACCGTCCGCACTGTTTGCAGCGTCAACTCCCGGAGTTGACACGCCTTCGTCACCTCGACGCCAATCATTGGCGGAGCCCCTCATGACCGAGGGTGCGTCGGCTCCCGGAGCCGACACGTCGTTGTCGACCTGACCGCTTCGGGTCAGGGACTGTCCCTTACACACTTGAACGTGGGTGTTGGTTCCCGGAACCAACACATCTTTTTCTTCCGACGTCGGCAGCATTGCCGACGTGGGTCTCACTTGTGCGCGCCCTCGCGCACTTCCTGGGCACTCCGGGACAGCAGCATGAAGCGCTGTCTCGACTGGTGAGCCGCGCACACCTGCTGGTGCGCGCGCTGCGGTAACAGGGCCATCGCTCTCTGTTCCGCTATCGCGTCCGAAGCGCACGAGCGTGCGCTTCTTCCAGTCTATCACCGGATCATGCCGTGCAAGCCACGGCATGCCCATTACCACGTCGAACTTATCGTCCAGGTCCAGGACGATAAAGTGTTCGACAAACACTCGTTGTTTGTACGAGAAGCGCACGTTCACGACGCGCTTCTCGGTCTTCACGATGGCACCTGTTGCCAGTCGTACCTCCAGAAGACTTCGAGGTGTATCTACCTCCTCGAAGTCAAGTCTCGACAGGCTTCGTAGTCGAACAAAGTTGTTCGACGCGCCTGAGTCTACCAAAGCTCGAAGAGAGTCACTCGCTCTCTTCGAGTAAACCTCAAGATGACTAGGTTCGGCCTGTCATCTTGTTTCTTGCAGTGAGAGCTGGTCTCACTGGGGCTGCAGTCCTTAGTGTCGCGTGCCCGATGTCGGCACGCGCGACTGCATTACCAGTAGGGCGCCCCGCGCCTACTGGATGTTCGCGTTTTTGTTGGTCGGCGGCGATGCCTAGCATCGCCACGACGGCCACCTCCAGGGGCATGGGAGCTGTACACTCCCGTGCAAAGTGACCGATCCTTCCGCAGCGGAAGCATCGCACGTTACCTCCCTGCTGCTGGTAACCAGCAGTTGTTGCGCTCGAGAGGTCCATTGGCTCCGGACCTCCCGTCCTCGCTACCGGGCGCGGTTGCGGCCTCGGTACATTTACATGGAGTTTAGCCTGCCGCAGGCTAAACTCTTCTTGCATGGCAAGAGTGATTGCAGCTTCGAGAGTACTCGGGTACTCTCGGAAGAGATAGGTCTTCACAGGCCCATCTCTAAGCCCCTTCATGAACGTGACGACCTTGGTCGCCTCGTCAATCGGGTTAGTCACGATATTTGATACCAAATATCGTGCGCGCTGCGCGTAAGCATGGACGTCATGCTTATCCTGCTGAAGGTCGAGGAACTCCGCCCTCGACCGGAACTCGTTTTGCGGGGGCTCAAACGCTTGTTTGAGCTCCTCCTTGAATACTTCGTACGTGCTGAAGCACGTAGGATCGGAGAGTCGGCGTCCATACGCCCAACTCCTTGCGCGTCCGCCAAGGCAGGACATGGCGAACGCGACCTTCGACAGCGGGTCGACGATGCGTCGAGCCGCTATGGCTGTGTCGAGTTCGACAAGCCATCGGAGGAGAGGCTCGCCCTCTCTTCCCACATAATTGCTTACGCTCAACTTTAATGGTTGAGCGCGCGGTGTCGTCCCTGACGACGCCGTCACTGAGGAAGCAGCATCACGCTGCTCCTTCATGATGAAGCCCAGAGCAACACCATGTTGCTCCGTCGGCGATAGCGTACGCAGCATTGTAGCTATCGCCGCTTCTCCAATGACTGTTGACAGTCGTTGGAGGGCCTCCCACTCTGGGTCAGACAGGTGGGGGCAGTCAGCGCGTGCAACATGCGTTGCAGGCGTGTAGTGGGTCTAACTTGACTCACTACTTTAGCTTACACGTTGCGCAACGTGTATGAGGAAGCGTAAGTACTTAGTAATTACTTAGGTTAATTATATTTGAGTACACAAATATAAGTTAACTTTAGACAAGACTCCAAGTAGCTAGTTTAAGGTAAAATGAGAACTGTATTGTTTGTAAATTGATCTTCCTCTAAAATCTGCTAAAAACTGTTTATCATCTATGAAAGGGTTGGCAGCGGCTGGCTGTCAGAGCCCCGCTAATATGCATGTCTCTGATTGGTAGAAAGATGCTGCTTTCTACCAATAGGATCTTTGGGTATGTGTGGACCACTCACTGTGGTGGTCCACTTCAATGTATCCATTGGTGTGTCTTACACCAATGTGAGGAAGTATCTAAAACCTTTAACAGATATGTATCTGTTAAATTCACAAGTGGCTCGCAGCCACTTGTACGTGTAACCCCGTTACACCATCCCCCCTTAAGGTTAGACGCGCGGGGTCCCCGCACGTCAATCTTTGGAATTGACCATTCGTCAATTCTCCGCGTTTGGAGAAGAAATCCGCGCTCATTCAACGATGAGCGCGCCTCAGAAGAAGTCCGCAAAGTCGATGGGGAGTCATCTCTCCATCGACGACTACTCGAACGCCAGAAGGCGAAGTACGGTGACGTCGTCGACTTCGACGACGACGATGAAGACATGGAGGGCGAGGAGGACTCGCCCTCAAAGCGTAAAGACTCAGTGTCGAGCGAATCGCTCGACCCTCACGCCAAGAACGTTCGCCCGCGTGAAGGGGGACGAATCGGACGCTTCGAGCTCGAAGCGTTCGCGTACTGAGAGTGATACCCCACTCGCTTCAGCTGGGGCTCTCAGTACTCCGCGCGCTGCTGCTGCAACGCGTGATGTCAAAGCTCAAGGCTCTCCGCGCGCTGCGCCTGCAGCGCGCGATCCGTGGATGCCGTCCGCATCCGAGATTGCGGACCGATTTGGGAACTCGGTACCTCCGAATGAGGTACCGCTGTATGCAGCGCCATCAAAGATGACGCTGTGGCTGCCGAGCTGCACTTTGATGCGGATACGCATCAAAGGCGCGATTACTACATCGGACTCTTTCATGAGCTCCGATGGTTTCAAAGCAAGAAGACCTCTTCTCGCAGCAAAGTGCCCGAATGGCAGGCACTTTGTCAAGGCTGGAACGCCTTTGTTGAGAACTTCAACAAGAGGCCGAGTGCTTACCGTGATCGGATTAAGCAAGCGCGTGATCGCTTCGAGACGTACTCGAAGCGTGGAAAGCTGGAGCAACTTCATGTTGCTGCTGAGGAGGCAAATGTGCCGTGCGCTGTGCCCGAGGGCTTTCAGTGCACGAAGTGCTTCCCAGGTGCGGTCCGCTTGAGCGACCGCGACCTGAACGGGTACACGTCGTTCCGTGTGCCCGAAAGTCTCAAAGAGCTCCGTGCTAAGTTCTTAGCACGTGAGGGTTCGGGCGCTGGCGATGATCGCAGCGCTCGCTCTACTTCCGCTGTGCCAGTGCGTACTGCTCCTCGTACGCCCTCACCATTTCCGGAACGTCCTCCAGCAAGACGTTCCGCGGCTCTATGTATCTCGATGGGGAGGAAATCCTCTCCAACGAATACGAAAACGAGCCCCTTGAGGGTTCGTTTTCGGGATACTATGGTCAACAATCCGCTCAACAATCCAGCGGGTTGAGCCGTGGGCGTCACGGATCGGCGGGGGCGGGGGGTGGGAACACGCCCGGCTATGATCAGCCCCGGGCTGATCAGTATGCGCCTCTCCACGACCGGGTGACCGTCGTGGAGCGTCTGCAGGGTGCTGAGTTCGCCGCCCTAAAACAGGAGCTGGCGAACCAGAAGGCCCAAGTCGCGGCGGTCTCGCAGACCGCCTCGAATATCCAGGTCGAGCTGGGGACCCAGATGAAGGTGTTGCTCCAGCGCGTCCGCGCGCTGGAGGAGAGGTTGCTCGTCGCCGAGGCCAAGTCCTCCGCTTCTGCCTCGGCTCCTGCCGAGGCTTCGGGTCAGCCGAGCTAGATGGCTCGTGCTGCCGGTATGGCTTCAGCCGTCCGACGTAAAAGGTCGGATGGAGGCGCATGCTAGACGGTATGTCTAGCGTGTATGCGTTGCCGTGCCGTGTCAACACAGTGAACGGCCCGATGAAGCGCGGAGCAAGCTTGCTTGCTCCGAAATCCGAAACTGCATGTCTAGGCAGGTTTTGTGTAGCTAACAAAACTAATGAACCAACTTTAAATTCATTTGTGTTGCCTCTGCCCGCATTGTCTGCGTTCAGCTTCTGTTGATCAACAGAAGCTGCTATATGTCTTGGACAAACCGAATCACGGCTTGTCTTTTGGTGATGAAACTGATTGCATCCGAGCTGAAGTCATTCAGCTCGCTCTCCGCTAGAGGCCCGGCCTCTGCGTGGTTCTTTGCGGTGTCTGCGCCCTGCGCAGACCCGTGGCCTTGTCCTTGTTGTTGGGGAGTCTGCGCCCTGCGCAGACTCATGTGGTTTGTCCATTGTTGCAGCTGACACTGTGCAAGTGTCAGCGGTTTTCTGCGGCTGCTGTATCGCAGTCGTAGATCCTCCCCACTTAAAGTGGGAGCCATCACTCGAGTAAACTCGGTAGACGTGGATGCCGCATGGCATTCACGTAGAACGGTGTATGCCCGGTCGAGGCATGCACTGAGTTATTGATGGCAAACTCTGCCATCGATAAGCACTCGCTCCAGTATTGGAACGAGTGAGCGTAGCTCTTCAACATATCGACGAGCACGCGATTCACGCGCTCGGTTTGACCGTCCGTCTGCGGATGATCCGCAGTCGACATGGAAAGCTGGCTCCCAAGAAGTGTAAACACTTCTTGCCACAGATGCGCTGTGAAGCGCGGGTCTCTGTCCGACACGATGTCGGACGGCATGCCATGGTGTTTGAACACCATGTCGACGAGCAGACGGGCTGTCTGCTTCGCGGTCACCTCTGCTGGCACCGCAGCAAGATGTACCATCTTGCTGAAACGGTCTACAAAGACCACAACACCGGTGTTCCCTCCGCTATCCGGGGAAGACCAAAGATGAAGTCCAAAGACATGGACTTCCAACACTCCGACGGAGTCGGTAGTGATTAATGGAGCCTGCGCAAACGGCGCAGGCTTCACGCGTTAGCATACCTCGCAAGCACGGATGTACTTGCGCACCCACTATACTGGTGGTGCCAGTAGAAGTCGCGCGTGAGAAGGACGTATGTCTTCTCACGTCCGAGATGTCCCGCAGTCGGGGCATCATGATACTCGTACATGATCCTGAGTCGCAGGTCATGGTCATTTGGCACGACAACGCGATCCGCGTTGTCGTCGACTGCGTTGTAGAGTAGCAGTCCGTCGTGCACACGAAAGCGGTGTGCACGCGCTCGAAGGTGCTTGGGCAGCTTCTGACGGGACTTGTCAGAAGGAGCTGTGCCATAGGCCAGCAAGAGCTTCGCGTCCGCGTCGTGCGCGTACGCGGCCTTCACATCATCCAACAGAGATGATGTGGCTTTGCTCGATCGCATGGCGTCAATGGCATTGACGTCAACAGCTTCTGCATAGTCCGGCCGACGTGATAACGCGTCGGCCACCACGTTCAATCTTCCGGGTTTGTATTCGACCCGGAAGTTATACTCCGCAAAGAATGAGAGCCATCTCGCCATTCTTTGTGAAATGTGACTTCACTGCGGTGCGCAGTGAAGCATGGTCGGTGTAGACCACAAATGGTCTACTCCCAAGCAAGTACACTCGGAACTTTGCGAGTGCGTACTTCATGGCAAGGAGTTCCTTGTCATGCACCGGATAGTTGCGCTCAGCTGGCTTCAGCTGACGCGATTGGTAGACGACACGATCACGGCCCTCGTGATCGTGCTGCATCAACGCGCATCCGATCGCGAAATCGGATGCGTCACACACTACGTGAAATGGGCGATCTTGGTCAGCCACTGCCAAGATCGGCGCCTCAGTCAAGCCCCGCTTGACTGTATCGAATGCCTTTGGCAATCGGGTGTCAATTCCACACAGCTTCTTTCTTAAGAAGCTGTGACAGCGGGCGGATCTTGCCCGCATAGTCCTCCACGTACTTGCACAAGTACGTGGCCAAGGAACTGCCTCAGTTCCTTGACACTTGAAGGCGTTGGCCATTCGTTAATCACTCTGACCTTTTCTGGGTCAGGGCGGACACCATTCTTCCTACGAGACACCCGAGGACGGGTATCTCGCTCGCCCCGAAGATACACTTCTTCAGGTTCGCGTAGAGCTTATGCTTTCGCATAAGCTCAAGTAGCTGTCGGAGATGCACCCTGTGCATCTCTACGTCGGTCTTCCCGTCCACAGCCCGGCTGTGGATGAATACATCATCGAAGTAGCTCGGTGCGAAGTCGCGCACCGAGCGCAACAAGTGCGTCACGCACCTGTTGAAAGTCGCAGGGGCATTTTTAAGCCCCTGTGGCATTACTAGCCATTCCCAGAGCATGCCGCTTGGCGTGCTCACGGCCGTGAGAGGGATATCGCTCTCACGCATTAGGATTTGATAAAATCCATCTCGCAAGTCGAGAGCACTGTAAACGGTGCTCCCGGCCATCGAATCGATGATAACATCTTTTCGTGGTATCGGCGTCTGCGCCGGTACCGTCGCATCGTTCAGCTTGTTGTAGGCATGAACGATGCGCCATCCGCCCTGTGGCTTCTTGACACAGAACGTCGGAGCACTGTGCGGGGACTTTGATTCCCGCACTTGTCCTGCTTTACGACGACTTTCAAAGAAGTCGTCGATCGCTTTCACTTGCTCTCGCGGCAGTGGCCACTGCCGCGTGACACAGTACTTCGTGCCCGGCACGAGATCAATCTCGTGCTGAATGCCCTTATCCTGCGGAAGCTCCGCAGGAATGTCTTCCGGGAGTACGTCTTTGTACTCCCTCAACAATTCGTAATAGGGACTCGACTTCAGCGAGTCCCAACCTTGTTCCTCGAAGCGCTCTCGCTTCGTCTTCGCACTGAGAGTGTCTTCACTCTCAGTGGTACTTCCCATGAAGAGCTGCCTCAGCTCTTCGCTCTCGCTCGCCGTTCTTTCGCTGTCCGAAAGAACGCAGACTTGCTCGATGCGTCCATCGTGCAAGTCGCGCGTGAAGCGCTTCCAGCCATGAGCTGGAAGCGAAGTCAACTCCGACGCCGTCGTCGGAAGGTTAGCGAATTCCATTTCACGATACTGGAATCCAGTATCGGTGCGCGTCAAGACGCTTAGCGTCTTGACATTCGGCGTCACCGCCGCAGTCTGCCCAGCAGACTGCTCTTGTTGCGTCTCGGTCCCGGACCGAGACTTGCGTAGCGTTTTCCGCTTCCGCCGTCTTCTTGTTGTGCGGAGCCCGGCTCCGCACAGTTGTTCTTCTGGTCCAGGCCCGGTCGTGGACAGTTGTTCGCCGGCGGACCCTGTCCGCGGGCGCGCGGTATCAAGCCCGGCTTGACCGCATGTTCCTTCGTGCAGCCCGGCTGCACGGTAAAGTGTCCCTTCGCCGGCAGACCCTGTCTGCGGGCGCGCGATATCAAGCCCGGCTTGATCGCATGGCGCTTCGTCGTGCAGCCCGGCTGCACGACAGCATGCAAATTGCGTCAGTGCGGTACGTTTGCAACCGTCCGCACTGTTTGCAGCGTCAACTCCCGGAGTTGACACGCCTTCGTCACCTCGACGCCAATCATTGGCGGAGCCCCTCATGACCGAGGGTGCGTCGGCTCCCGGAGCTGACGCGTCGTTGTCGACCTGACCGCTTCGGGTCAGGGACTGTCCCTTACACGCTTGAACGTGGGTGTTGGTTCCCGGAACCAACACATCTTTTTCTTCCGACGTCGGCAGCATTGCCGACGTGGGTCTACTTGTGCGCGCCCTCGCGCACTTCCTGGCACTCCGGGACAGCAGCATGAAGCGCTGTCTCGACTGGTGAGCCGCGCGCACCTGCTGGTGCGCGCGCTGCGGTAACAGGGCCATCGCTCTCTGTTCCGCTATCGCGTCCGAAGCGCACGAGCGTGCGCTTCTTCCAGTCTATCACCGGATCATGCCGTGCAAGCCACGGCATGCCCATTACTACGTCGAACTTATCGTCCAGGTCCAGGACGATAAAGTGTTCGACAAACACTCGTTGTTTGTACGAGAAGCGCACGTTCACGACGCGCTTCTCGGTCTTCACGATGGCACCTGTTGCCAGTCGTACCTCCAGAAGACTTCGAGGTGTATCTACCTCCTCGAAGTCAAGTCTCGACAGGCTTCGTAGTCGAACAAAGTTGTTCGACGCGCCTGAGTCTACCAAAGCTCGAAGAGAGTCACTCGCTCTCTTCGAGTAAACCTCAAGATGACTAGGTTCGGCCTGTCATCTTGTTTCTTGCAGTGAGAGCTGGTCTCACTGGGGCTGCAGTCCTTAGTGTCGCGTGCCCGATGTCGGCACGCGCGACTGCATTACCAGTAGGGCGCCCCGCGCCTACTGGATGTTCGCGTTTTTTGTTGGTCCGCGGCGATGCCTAGCATCGCCACGACGGCCACCTCCAGGGGGCATGGGAGCTGTGCACTCCCGTGCAAAGTGACCGATCCTTCCGCAACGGAAGCATCGCACGTTACCTCCCTGCTGCTGATAACCAGCAGTTGTTGCGCTCGAGAGGTCCATTGGTTCCGGACCTCCCGTCCTCGCTACCGGGCGTGGTTGCGGCCTCGGAACGTTCACATGCAGTTTAGCCTGCCGCAGGCTAAACTCCTCTTGCATGGCAAGAGTGATCGCAGCTTCGAGAGTACTCGGGTACTCTCGGAAGAGATAGGTCTTCACAGGCCCATCTCTAAGTCCTTTCATGAACGTGACGACCTTGGTCGCTTCGTCAATCGGGTTAGTCACGATATTTGATACCAAATATCGTGCGCGCTGCGCGTAAGCATGGACGTCATGCTTACCCTGCTGAAGGTCGAGGAACTCCGCCCTCGACCGGAACTCGTTTGCGGGGGCTCAAACGCTTGTTTGAGCTCCTCCTTAATACTTCGTACGTGCTGAAGCACGTAGGATCGGAGAGTCGGCGTCCATACGCCCAACTCCTTGCGCGTCCGCCAAGGCAGGACATGGCGAACGCGACCTTCGACAGCGGGTCGACGATGCGTCGAGCCGCTATGGCTGTGTCGAGTTCGACAAGCCATCGGAGGAGAGGCTCGCCCTCTCTTCCCACGTAATTGCTTACGCTCAACTTTAATGGTTGAGCACGCGGTGTCGTCCCTGACGACGCCGTCACTGAGGAAGCAGCGTCACGCTGCTCCTTCATGATGAATCCCAGAGCAACACCATGTTGCTCCGTCGGCGATAGCGTACGCAGCATTGTAGCTATCGCCGCTTCTCCAATGACTGTTGACAGTCGTTGGAGGGCCTCCACTCTGGGTCAGACAGGTGGGGCAGTCAGCGCGTGCAACATGCGTTGCAGGCGTGTTGGAGCTCTCCATGGGCACCTCCGTGCTCATGTGGTTCTCGGCTCCGCGTTCGTACACCGCGTACGAACGTCAAGCAGTCGGTCGTTGGACGGACTACAAAGTGCTACCAGGTATAGTGGGTCTAACTTGACTCACTACTTTAGCTTACACGTTGCGCAACGTGTATGAGGAAGCGTAAGTACTTAGTAATTACTTAGGTTAATTATATTTGAGTACACAAATATAAGTTAACTTTAGACAAGACTCCAAGTAGCTAGTTTAAGGTAAAATGAGAACTGTATTGTTTGTAAATTGATCTTCCTCTAAAATCTGCTAAAAACTGTTTATCATCTATGAAAGGGTTGGCAGCGGCTGGCTGTCAGAGCCCCGCTAATATGCATGTCTCTGATTGGTAGAAAGATGCTGCTTTCTACCAATAGGATCTTTGGGTATGTGTGGACCACTCACTGTGGTGGTCCACTTCAATGTATCCATTGGTGTGTCTTACACCAATGTGAGGAAGTATCTAAAACCTTTAACAGATAACCTATCTGTTAAATTCACAAGTGGCTTGCAGCCACTTGTACGTGTAACCCCGTTACACGTGCAACATGCGTTGCAGGCGTGTTGGAGCTCTCCATGGGCACCTCCGTGCTCATGTGGTTCTCGGCTCCGCGTTCGTACACCGCGTACGAACGTCACGTAGTCGGTCGTTGGACGGACTACAAAGTGCTACCAGGTGTAGTGGGTCTAACTTGACTCACTACTTTAGCTTACACGTTGCGCAACGTGTATGAGGAAGCGTAAGTACTTAGTAATTATTTAGGTTAATTATATTTGAATACACAAATATAAGTTAAGTAACAAAAGGATTCCAAGTGACTTAGATTAGGTAAAATGAGAACTGTATTGTTTGTAAATTGATCTTCCTCTAAAAGCTGCTAAAAACTGTTTATCATCTGTGAAAGGGTTGGCAGCGGCTGGCTGTCAGAGCCCCGCTAATATGCATGTCTCTGATTGGTAGAAAGATGCTGCTTTCTACCAATAGGATCTTTTGGGTATGTGTGGACCACTCACTGTGGTGGTCCACTTCAATGTATCCATCGGTGTGTCTTACACCAATGTGAGGAAGTATCCAAAACGTTTAACAGATAACCTATCTGTTAAATTCACAAGTGGCTTGCAGCCACTTGTACGTGTAACCCCGTTACAGCTTGCCCAGCGGGAAGAGTTATTTTTCTTGACCAGGCCGTTGTCAACCAAAGCCCTGACGTACTCTCGGATAAACTGTGCCTGCAGTGGGGCATACTTGGGCGGGGGTCATCGGTGTGGCACCGCGCCGCTCTGCAGGGTCACGTGGAGGGGCTCTACGCGCGCAGGAGGGTCGGATCCAATGGTCTCGCGCCAGACAACATTTCACGCACGACATTCACATATTCTGCAGGGATCCCATTGGCTACCGCGCGCGCCACTAACTGCTCGACACCACCATCGGTGCCAGGCGCGCGCTGGCCATCTGGAATGTCATCGCCCACCGGGAACTCATCTTCTTCGGCAGCAAGAAATGGTTGGCCAACAAGTTGAGTTAACTGGTTCTCGATATCGATCTCTAGTGCCTTCAGAGCGTCGCGACCCAGCAAGAACTCGTCGCCCTCACCTGGTAGAATCAAGTAAGGTACCGATCGCATAGAGACTAGCCCAGCAATTGTAGATAACTCCAAGTCCAGAAGCAACTCCATGTCGCACACCACGCGCCGTCCGTCAGCCATTTCCGCCTCCACAGCCGTTCTTAACGGAGTAGCCACTAGCGTAGGTTGTACAGCAAGCAGTGATTTCACAATTCCTTCGGGGGCAACACTTTTGGCAGCGCCAGTGTCCGGTGTGTAGGGCACCTCGAGGAGACCATTAATCCGAACAGACCATGTAGGCGTTACATACCGCGCAACCTTGGAACAGAGGGTACTCGAGCGCTGTTCCTTGGCTTCAAGGAACTTCCTCCGCGCCACCTCACGCTGCTGCTCTATGGTAACAGGGCAGTCCCTAGGCCAGTGCGGCCCCTTGCATACCAGACAGCCGTCGTGCGGCGGGGAGCTGGCAGCTCGCGGAGGCTGCGGGGATCGCGGAGATGCTGGCGGCGTCGAGGCAGCAGGTGGCGTTGAGCGCGTCGGCCCACCCTTGCTGGTGTCGGCCCGCTGGGGTTTTTGTTCTGGCTTTGCCAGTTTGGAATCCCCTCTTGCAGCATAATCCTGCGACATTCGATGAAATTGTTGTTGGACCTTTGGATGCTCCAGTATCAGGTCAAAGAGGGCGACATCATCAGATTTGCAGTCTCGCCTCCCTAAATAGATAAGTCGGCTGATTTGAGCCTTGAGCACTAGGGCTGCAGGTTGTCGGCCAGCGTGCCTTCATCCTGCTCTTGTAGCCATTCTCAGTTTCGTTACCAGTACCGATCAGCCCTTGGAGACCGTTGTCTTCTACAATTCCGTTGAAGTTCTCATAGTAGCGGAAGATCCGCGCATCACAGTCATCAATAGAGAGGTCCATCTTAAGTTTTTGACGAAACAGAGACGTGACATCAGGCACAAACTCGTTCTTGAGCGTGCGGCAGCGCGCCTGCACGGCCTCCATGATGTCCGCGTCAGTCACCGAGGCCACCGGCTTCTTGAGCACATATGTAGCCATGATGCAGCGTCTTAGGCTTCACCGAGCCCTTGACGGTGGCCACAACGTTCTCAAACGTTTCACCAGTTGTCGTACAGCGGTGGCGAATCTTCTCCACGTAGCGCTCCCATTCACGATGCCATTCGATCAGGGCAGCGTGCTCCCAGCTTGATAGCTCAGGTGGACGGACGACCTCGAAGATGCGCTGGGGAATCGACATTTCGACGTCCCCATCGGAGTCCGCTGCGTAGCGCGTCGGTATGCTGCAACGAGAGCACTTCAACCGAACTTAATATGAACTTAGCCGAGGTCGTACTTAGTCGACGTGACTCGGTATTGTCTTGAACCCAACGACGACTTCGGTCAACACGAGCACCAAGCCGACGAAGAATCAGACCAGTGATGTCCGGGATCAATGCACTCAACGCTTATACGAGCGCAAAGCTAGCTTGTCGCGAAACCCGGGGTGTTTCCGAAGAGGTAAGTTGATTAATGAGACAAATTGAAACGATACAAACTACTCCCAAAGTTCTCTGCTCACTCTTCTGTCGTAGTGTCCTTCATGTAGTTGTGGGCGCATGCCAGCGCCCACTGCGAACGTGGGCTGCGTGCCTCGAGGCGAATGACCTTTAGAGTGCACACTTGCGAAGTCCCCACTGGTCAGAGGCATCTCGCCGCCACGGCCATTGGCCTATGCACTCCTGAACCGCCGCTGTTTGTCACTACCGTCGAGAGCTTGACACAATTAGCCAATAATCTGCCTCTTCAAGCCCCGGCAACAACAGTTTCTGCCTTGGCAGTGGGAAAATGCATACCGAGTTGTTGCTGAACGACGATATCGTGATCTATAACTTTCAACTGACAGCGGTCAAATGCGCGTGTCGATTCTTCTTCTGGCCGGCAGTTCGGGTTGACTCCTAGCGGTTCAGGAGTCTGCACAAGCAAATGGACATAACCACCAGCTCGGGCGCTTCACAAAAGTTGTTCGTGTCCAGCGAGAGAAATGGATGTCGGAAACCATCTGTAATGGGCCCTCCATTTACATAAGTAGCTAGACATCTTTCTGATATTGCATAAGTAGGCATGGTCGGCACACGACTAGCGTGTGCTGACTCGTCATCCTCTGATTGGCTGAAAGGTGGGGAAGCCAGACCCCACTTTCAGCCAATCAGCTGTCGACCTTTATTTGAGTGGTTCACATGAGTCCTAAGGGCTCGCGCCCCGGTCTAATAATAAATCAGAGTTGAATTTACATCGGACTTACTACTTAGTTCTCAGTCTTCCTGAGAACAAGATGCTTCCTCGACAGCTAGGTGTAAGCCAGTGACGGGCATACACCAGGCCCGTCACACCTGGTAGCACTTTGTAGTCCTTCCCATGACCAAGTTCGAGATGAGTGAGAATCAGCCCGCGGGACCTCCAGCCATGACGCTGGAGCATGCAGCCTTCACCCATCTCACGTCGATCGGGTGGAAGACGCTCCACCGCCTTGCGGCGGTGTCAGGAGAAGTGGCCGTCACGTCGCTGCTGAGCTCAGCGACCCCCGACCAGCAGCGCCAAGCCATCCAAGAGTTCAAGGTCCGCGAGCTCGCCGAAGCAAAGCGGCGAGCACCAACTCCCTCGCAACCCTCAAGGAACGACGCGTAAAGATGGAGACCTCTTCATATTCTGGGACGGGCCCAGATTGTCTTCCTGTGAACCGCTGGTTCCGAGTGATTGATATCGCGATCGCCTCGAGGTTAATCGAGGCGTCCTCGGCCAAATTGAACTTCCTACTATCCCGCCTCTAAGGAATGGACCCTCTGCAAGCTCGTCGTCGACCAACACGCGTTCCCGACTCTGGAGACACTCCAGAGTGACCTCGGACTCGCATTTGAACCACCACAAGACGAGTCACGTGTTCGGACGACGTTCTTCGCCCTCGAGCAAGGCAAGGTTGTCAATGCGCGACTATGTCCAGAAGACGCGCCATCTCGCTTCGTGCATCATCACGAAGCCGATCGACATGGCATCCCAAGTCCATGTCTTCGTATGCGGGATGCGCGAAGGTATGACGCGATACTGTCTTACGCGGGCTGAACCCGCGACCCTGGAAGAAGCTTTCGCACTCGCGTTACGCGAGGACTACGTGGTGACATCGTCGTATGCAAGGACAACCCCTACAGAGACAGCCGGATCCTGAACCAATGGAGATCGCCGCCGTTGACGCGTCGCAGCGTCAGCAATGGCCGTCCTCGAGGCGAGGTCGAAGCAGCCGAGACGACCGCCCGATGGTTTGCTTCCGGTGCCGGAAGCCTGGACATCGCGCGGCGGTGTGCCGCGCATCATCGTCAGTCTGCTTGTCGCCGGCGCCCGGCGACCTCTCCGCGCATTCCTGGATTTAGGTGCGACGAACAACTTCTTCCGCGCGTCGTGCCTGTCGGTACTCCCCGATAGTGTTCGCGTTCGGAATGGTCCGGGCGAGGTGGAAATCAAGTTTGCTGACGGCAAGGCTCGCCGCGTTGCGTGGCGCAAGGTCTCGTTTCCTTACACGTTCGACGGCTTTCACAGCAATGATGACTTTCTCGTGATCGAGATGATTACGCGTTTGACTGTATCCTGGTCATCCCGTGGTTGGCCCGGTATCAGCCCCAGATCGACTGGCTGGCTCGTTCAGTCAAGCGTCCCCAAGACTTCGACGTGAGCGAGGTATTCACACATCTCGTGGTTGCACCAAGAGACTAACCCCACGTCACAGTCGTGGACGGGGCGTCCACGACGCACATTGTACACAGAGCGAGCGATGGTCCTTTCTGTACGACCTGCGCAGTGCTGTTGACTGGCGAAGACGAAAAAGAACACACGCGGGAGGGCGCGCGTGAGAGACAATCAAGCGAGCATCCGCGCTTCTCGCGGATGAAGAACGTGGCGGTTGAGCAGCGGCTCCCGCATGCTACTGAGGCGGTCGAGCAGCAGCTCCCGCACGACGATGCCGCGGTTGGTCCGCAGTTACCACCGCGCGCGACCGGCGCAGTCGAGGACGAGCTCTCGCGCCTAGAGGAGGGTGCACAACCGTCCAGCTGGAGTGACACCTCAGTCTCGAGAAGGGGCTCGAGACGCACAAAGACCTCCCGCAGGTCGCGGTGACCATTGAAGCCTCGCCGGAGTTTAGCTGACCCACCTCCAGGACCGTCTGAATCGATCTGCACAATCGAGTATGTGGACGGCGCTCCTAACCAGACGCGCGTCATCGAAGTCGCGAGCCCACCTCACGAGGCCAAGTCAATCACCGGCCTCCCAGGCCTCTCCAGGAAGAAGTTCCTCCGAGACCTTAAGGCCGGGGACATCGAGCAAGTCTGTCTGATCACCGACGCTGACTCAGTGCCTCACGAGATTAACTCTGTTGAGCTCGACGACGCGTCGTCAAGACCAAAGAGCGCTGAGCCAAAGTCGGCGCGCGAGGAGCGCTTCGCCGCGCAGTCTTGGTAAACACTGAAGGCGTCTGGTAACCCGGTATAGGAGACAGCCTGCGAGTTTGCCGACGTTTTCCCAGACAAGGTCCCTGCGGCTCTGCCAACGGGTCGTGGGGTTCACCACGAGATAGACTTCGCATCCGGCGTGAAGTATTGCGTGACACGGCAGTGGCCACTGCCGCGCGATCAAGTCAAGGCCATCGACGACTTCTTCGAAGGTCGCCGGCAAGCCGGTCACGTCCTCGAGAGCACCTCCCCACGTTCGAGTCCGACCTTTTGTGTGAAGGAGACCACGGGTGGTTGGCACATCGTCCACGCTTTCAACAAGCTCAACGAGCCACCATCTCGGCACAGACCCCGATCCCCCGCAAGGACATGGTACTGGACTCCATGTCGGGCAACGTCATCTTCAGTGCCATCGACATGACCGATGGCTTTTATCAGATACTGATGCGCGAGAGTGACATCCCCCTCACGGCCGTCCGTACCCTCAGCAGAATGCTCTGGGAGTGGCTCGTCATGCCCCAAGGTGTGAAGAACGCGCCCGTCACGTTCAATTGCATGGTTTCCCATGTGCTTCGCCCACTCGGCGACTTCGCGCCGAGTTACTTCGACGATATCTTCGTCCACAGTAGCGCTGAGGACGGTCTCAGCGTGGTCGAAGTCCATATCCGGCACTGGAGGCAAGTCTTTCAAGTGATGAGAGAGAACAAACTGTACGCCAACCTCAAGAAGTGTGTATTTTGTGCACCGGAAAATCCGGTGCGCGGCTGTTACGTGAGCAAGAAGGGAGTACGAGCTGACCCGGCGAAGGTTTCGTCCATTTGCTCATGGCCTACGCCCACAAGTCCCACTGAGCTCCGTCTGTGGCTGGGTCTCGCGAACTATCTGCACAAATACACGAAAGCCTACGCCGGACTGATCCAGCCTCTATCGTCCCTGTTGAAGGAAGACGCCACGTGGTCTTGGCGTCCCGAGCACCAAGCCGCATTCGACTCGGTGAAGAAGAGCTTGGCGTCTGCGCCAATACTGATGCTCCCGGACGGTTCGAAGCCTTTTCACGTTGTGTGCGACGCTAGCGAAATCGCTATTGGGTGCGCGCTCATGAAGTTCGACAATGAAGATCATGAGCGAGTCGTGAGTTACCAGTCACGACAGATGAAGCTGGCTGAGCGCAACTACTCCGTACATGACAAGGAACTCCTTGCGATGCGGTATGCTCTAATAAAATTCAGAGTGTATCTGCTGGGCGCGCGGGCATTCGCCGTGTACACAGATCATGCATCGCTGCGGACAGCGATGAAGTCTCCTCATCTATCCCAGCGTATGGCGCGCTGGTTGTCGTTCTTCGCCGAGTACAACTTCGTCGTGCACTACAAGCCGGGCAAGAACAATATCCTCGCCGACGCGCTGTCACGGCGACCCGATTACGATCGTCGTGTCGTGTTGGGTCGTCAAGTGATTGACGACGAGGATGAAGGTGATCACTGCGCAGTGTGCGCAGCGCCAGGTATCAACCTGACGTCTGTGTCCCCCGAGATGGATTTGCGCGATGAGATCGTCGCGGCGTATACAGACGATGCGGTCTACGCCAACATCTTGGCGTACCTCCGCTCTCCCAGTGACGAGACACTGGGAGCCCTCTCGCGCAATACGCGCAACCAGATCGACCGCTACCATCTTGACCGTGATATGCTGTACTACAACATCGATCGTTTCGATGCTCCGCGAGTCGTCGTGCCCAACGACGACGATCTGCGAGCTCGCATCATTCACGAGTTCCATGATAGCCCCGTGGGCGCACACTTGGGCCGCGAGAAGACCTTCGCGGCAGTATCTAGCGACTTTTACTGGCCCCGCATGTACAAATGGGTGCGTAAGTGGGTCCGCACTTGTGAGACCTGCCAACGAGTGAAGCCGTCCAAGTCGTCACAAGCGCCCCTGCACCCACTGCCGATCGCAACTGAGGCCTGGTGCTCAGTTTCCATGGACTTTGTCTTCCGGCTCCCTCCCGATGCCGACGGTCGTAACGGCGTCTTGGTTTTCGTGGATCGATTCACGAAGATGGTGCATCTCACCACCGTGAGTGATACGGGTCACCGCGGTTGAGACCGCGGCGCATTTCGTCGATTGCGTATTTCGCCACCACGGTTTACGGAGCCGATCATCTCCGGTCATGACCCGCGGTTCACGCCCGCGTTCTGGACCGCCCTCTTCCAGCTTCTGGGGACGAAGCTGTCGATATCGACGGCGGCCCATCCGGAGACGGATGGCCAGACAGAGCGGGTCAACAGGGTCCTCGAAGATGTTCTTCGGAGTTACGCAACTTCTTTCGCGAGTTGGAGCAAGTTCTTACCCCTTGCCGAGTTTGTACTCAACAACGCTGAGCACGCCTCGACGGGGCTGACCCCGTTCTTCGCGAACAACGCTCGGCACCCGCGCGTCCCAGCTCTCCTCGCCGTGGGCCATCCCAGGGTGTCTGGTGCCTCCACTCTGGGTGGGGATAAAGACGGTAGCAATGATGAATATGTTGTGACGAGTGGGGCTCACGACCCCGAGTCACTGAACGCGGTCACCCGCTCCAAGCCGAAACAGGCTCTCGCGACGCCGGGCTCCGCGGCGTCTCCTCTCGCGGAATGGACTGCGCGAACCCTGATTGACCCCGGTAATACCGGTACTCAAGTCGCGGCCAACTATGCGCCGATGTCCCCGGCGCGCCAAGTCGATAACGCCGCCGTTTCGGCGTTCGTCCAGCGACGCGCGTTAATCGCCCGTTTTGTGCGCGATGCACTTCAAGAAGCAGTGGATAAACAAAAAGAGAACGCGGACAAGCGCGGACGGAAGAATCTGGCTACCTTCCGGATAGGAGAGCAAGTCCTCCTGTCAACCGACGGTATTCGCTCTTCTGCAGTTACCAATCTCGGCGCGAGCAAACTCGCGCCTCGTTTTATTGGACCCCTCAGAGTCGTGAAGGTTAACGGTGAAGTCTGCACGTTGGATATTCCTACGTCATTACGATTACACCCGACGTTCTACGTCGGGCGGCTCACGAAGCACCACCCCGCAGCTATCCCGTCGACGCTGGATCCTCCGGCGCCGGAGCGTAGAGCGAACGCCCCTCTCGGTGCGCCGTCCGCGCCGCCGACTGCCGCGGCTGTGCCCCCGTCCGTGGCGCTCCAAAGACGTGCATCTCGAGTCCGCGCCAGTAACTCCCGGTTCGACCGGCGCGCCTTCAAGCTCCCTCCCTGCCTTCGCGATCTGCGCGGTCGCCTCCTCAGCCTCCGCCTGAGCGTCCAGAGCACGATTCGCTGCAGCCTCCACATCCCCCTGGAACACCCAGGCGTACGCCCTATCGCCGCGAACCCCCTCCGCCGATTGTTGACTCGGCTGGCCAGAAGTGCTGGATCGTGGATCACCTTGTGGCGCACGAGGACCCTCCTCGTGTGACACCTCGTTCCCGCGCTCGTACGAGTAGAACATCCACCCGCGTGATTCCCCCCGCGCGGTGCTATCGAGTCCGCTGGCTTGGTTATCCGCCTGACGAGGATACATGGGAACCACGTTCATCTCTCCTCAAGGATGTCCCGGACGTGGTCCTCGAGTACGAGAGCGAGATCGCGAACGAGAGCGCCGCTATCGCCGACCACGCGGCGACCAAGATCGCGACCGAGAACGCCATCGACGCCGACCCTGCGGTGACCAAGACCACGAACGACCACGCGTCGACGGGGATGCACTCCACCGAGAACGAGCGCGGCGGCCTCCGCCGCGAATAGAAGCCACCGAGACCGCATTGAGCGCGCTCCGATACTTGGCGATCCACGACTGCTCCGCTTCACCGAGCGGCCGCTCGGCGACCTCGCACGTCCAGTCCGCCTCGGAGTAATGTTCCGAGCTGCCGCAGGCGGCACAACCCTCGCGGACTTGCACGTAACAGACCCGATCCTAAGTCCACGCGTTGGTACACACGCGCGTACGAAGCTCCCGCAGCGAATGTTCACCAACCACTTCCTCGCGACCCGCGAGCCACGCCACGAAGTTGTCGCCCTCCCGAAGCATCCGATTCCATCGGACGATCATGGCACACCACGAGCGCTGGAACGAATCATGCGCGACGTCATCAATACCTTTCCCACGCAGCGCTCGAAATCGACGGAAGTAATCTTGCATCGTCGCCAGCGACTCTGACGACTCCGCGCCGGACAAGTTATACAAGTACCACGGTTTCAGCTCTCGATCTATCACGCGCAACGATGATGGAGCCCGCAGCGCGGGCGTGCCCGCGCTGATCACCGCTGTCGAAGCTTGTGTCGTCGCTGTCGTCCTCGCGGCGCTCGTCCGCGTGTCTGGTGTCGTCTCCGTTGTCATCGCCGTCTCCGCAGGCGTCATCCCCGATCTTTCCACTGTCTCACTCGCACTTCGCCGCGTCCTGCCCCTCGCCGCGCGAGTCTGGTTGTGCTCCTGCGGTGCGCAGGAGCTGTGGTCCGCACGCATCGTGATCTCGCAGTTAACGCCGCGCCAACTGACGTCTCAATTTCCAAGAATTCCCTCGCTTGGACTCACGCCTCGTGAGTGCTGCCTTGAGAGGAGGGTGATGTAATGAGCCCTACATTTACATAAGTAGCTAGACATCTTTCCGATATTGCTGAACGACGATATCGTGATCTATAACTTTCAACTGACAGCGGTCAAATGCGCGTGTCGATTCTTCTTCTGGCCGGCAGTTCGGGTTGACTCCTAGCGGTTCAGGAGTCTGCACAAGCAAATGGACATAACCACCAGCTCGGGCGCTTCACAAAAGTTGTTCGTGTCCAGCGAGAGAAATGGATGTCGGAAACCATCTGTAATGGGCCCTCCATTTACATAAGTAGCTAGACATCTTTCTGATATTGCATAAGTAGGCATGGTCGGCACACGACTAGCGTGTGCTGACTCGTCATCCTCTGATTGGCTGAAAGGTGGGGAAGCCAGACCCCACTTTCAGCCAATCAGCTGTCGACCTTTATTTGAGTGGTTCACATGAGTCCTAAGGGCTCGCGCCCCGGTCTAATAATAAATCAGAGTTGAATTTACATCGGACTTACTACTACCTCCGTTCGGAAATAGATGACCATTTCCAATCATATTTCAGCCTCTCCAACATAATTCCCCTTCTAAACCAATCGAGTTTGAATTCTGAATCTCCCGCGCTTTCCCCGCTCACTGGCCACCACACACTGCTGGCCCCCGCACACTGGCTTCTGGATTCATTTCGAAAGTTGGCGGATGGGGGAGATTACGGATAGTGAACGCCAGGCCGTCTGGAAAACCCTACTGCTTCGCAGCGTAGGAGGCGTGCTTACACGTGGGGAGATCGTCCGGGTTGCAATGTACTTCCACGTGAGCCGCCAAGTTGTCGAGCGCATTGGAAGCGTGGAATCAACTCGATGGGAGATCGAGTAGCAGCTGTGGTCAAGTCAAGAATGAGTGCAAGATGGACCGCCGCCCCGCTGCCCCTGCCAACCGCCCGGAGGACTCTCGCCCCCCCCCCCCCCCCCCAATCTCGCCGACGCCACGCGCTGACGCTGCTGCGCCGAGGCCTGATTCGACGGATTCGACAGAGACGATGGAGCTGAACCTGAGGCTGCCGCTGGAGTTCTCCTGGATGGACGAGGAGCGCCCGCCTTTCGTGCCCGGACCGATTCCCCCCGTGTCTCTCATGTACATGCGCTACGTGCCCCGCGCTCGACGTGGTGCGCGTCGTGTGCTGGAAGCGATGCGGGATCCGACGACGATGGAGGGCTCGGTTGCTGACGATGAGCGTGAGGCGAAGGCTGAGAGCGACGCTTAGACGGAGGACTCGCGCTTCCCGCTGCCAGCGCCCATGGAGCATATCATGAACTCTAATGGTGGAAATGATTACCGGCTCGAACATTTGTTAAGTACAAACTGATGCGAACGGACAGTCTTCCAACGTCATTACCATGCGATGCAACATCTCTCAGCAAGTGGGATCCTCGTAGCACCCGAAGCCAAATCAAGTGCCCCTCAAGTATGAAGTGAGATCTTAGATCCATTTTTGTGCGGCGGAACAAGAACGCCTGCGCCTCTCTGGACTGTGTCTTGCTTAGTGTCAACTCTAGATCTCCAGCCCTCCCACATTTTAAACGCCTGCGCCTCTCTGGACTGTGCCTCGCTTGGTGTCAACTCTAGATCTCCAGCACTCCCACAATTTTATAATCAGGAAAATGAACGAGGCGGAGCGCTGCGCAAAAAAAAAACAAATGGTCATCTATTTCCGAACGGAGGTAGTACTTAGTTCTCAGTCTTCCTGAGAACAAGACGCTTCCTCAACAGCTAGGTGTAAGCTAGTGACGGGCATACACCAGGCCCGTCACACCATCGCTATGTCTGGTATCCGCCCGCGATCCAATTAACGAAAATCTTGCGCTGAAAGTCTCAGCCGTCGGCCAAAATGCTCATTCTGACCCCCTCCCCCCCCCCCCCCCCCCCCCCCCCCCCCCCCCATCGAAGCATTTGTGTTCTTCCTCGCAGCGTTTCCCCTCATTCGGCACGAGGCTTCGGCATGCTTCTCCCCCGTGCTGCGCCCCCACTGCCAGGCAACAGCGTCGTTGGAAAACTGAAGATGAGCTATATGGCGTTCTGGTATGCTTGGTAATCATCAAGCGACAGTGTGGCTGCGACACCAAGCAGCACGAGAACAATTCGACAGTGGGGTTCGTGGCGAGTGTATGTTTCTACGCTGCCAAGAGCAGTTCCACCGGTAGAGGTAAACGTAGACTAAAAGCTATATTTCCCCTCAGAATACAACGACACCCTGGAACTGGTCTGAGAAAACGTGGAGTGTACATGCCGACAAAAATTGGGGATTCCGGAGCCAAATATGGCAGCGGGATCCCCTTGCAGCGTAGGACAATGGTAAAAGGATAGTCAATGCATTGATTGGTCAAAAGTAGTTAACGAGTGCGGTATCGTTTTTGTGACATCCGATTAACCAATCAAAGCGCAAAGTGTTCGAAAACGCATGCGTCCGCTCCGGTTCCTATTTTCCGACGGATGATCACCGGACATAACGTTTTAGACAAAAGAAATGCTGCGATTTCGTTAGGTTTTGATGCCTGGTCAGGTTCACACGATCTACTGCTGGTGCCCTACCTAAGGCATTTCGGGGAATAACTGCTGCCGTTCAATAGCTGCGCTGTCTTAGGTTTTAATACACGGCTTGATGGGGTGGATAGCACGCCGGTCTTCTGCATGAACCAGAGCATTTTGCCCGCGTCGCTGGATCCAGATATCCGCTTCCACTCCACTTTGCGCCCCCCCCCCCCCCCCTCAGGATTCGGAGCGGCAAAGCGTGGCTCGCAGAGGCGCTAGCTTGCTCGCGTCAACGGCCTGCAGTTTGCTGCATTCAGTTGATGGCCAAGCTGCCATCGGCCTTGACCGCAGCAGCTCGTATCTTCAACGAACACAAGCCGCACGACTTAGTTCATTGACACCGTTTAGCTGCGTGCGGCACTGCCCGTGCCCGACAGGCGCTTGAAGATGGCGTCCAGCTGATCCGCCACGAGCTCGTAGCCGCCGTTGCCCTGCAGCGCGCAGTGCAGCCATGCCTCGCATCTCCCACCACCGGCAGTTCATTGCGGATCGTCAAAGGGGGCAGGCGTCGCGCGACTACATCGCGTCCTTCTTCCACGTGCTGGAGACGGCGGGCGCCGAGTCCAGCGAGGGTTTCGGCGATATGGCGGACGAGGCCGCCACGGTGTTTCGCTCCAGCGTTGAAGTTGCGGGTTGTGCAGAGTGATTGAGTTACCAAAATCCGCAATATTGTCAAATAGAAATGACCAACGATCACCAGGGTGATATTTTGGAAATCGTTTGGTCATTTCGTGGCCGCAAGGGGTGCAAGTGGAGATATTTTTGCACCATTCGCCAATTCAGACCCCCCTTCCCCGCCCCTATTATTATTATGATGTATACTATTATATATACAATAGTATACATTATTATTAGTATATTATACTAGTAATAAGTTATCGATTTTTATATCGACTCGCGAATTTCCGTCCTAAGACCCGAACATATCATTGCGGATTTTGGTAACTCTTCCAAAAACCACACAAACGCTATCACAAAACGTAAACTGCGAGTGTTTTGCGCTCAAGAATGCTACGTATTTACGATCGACAACCAATAACGGAAAAGAAAGCGACATTGGTTTGTGTTTGTGTCGCCACCGCCATTTACACTGAGTGTACAGTATGATACCGTTACTACGGTGGTGGACGCAGAGCTATATGAAGACCAGTCGGTCATCAGCGCTCGCATTGCCACCCAGACGATGTGGCCCGTGACGCTGGCGGTGCATCATGCCGCTGTCACAGTCTCGGAAACGAACCGGTTGCCACCAGTATACAGTGCACACCGGTTATAGTGGAGGTGTTTGATCACCAACTCCCGAGGCTCTCATAGATTTATTGCTGTTAAAAGAGGGGACCTATCATTTAACATACACACTACTACTCCGCATGGAAGTACGAGGTGATCGAGGTCTGGCACTTAGAGGTGGCTGTCATGCTCCTGGTAGCGTTGACAACGCTGATGTCCCGCAATCCGTGGGTAAACATGTAGACCTGGAGCTTTTGCACCGCTACTAATGCGAAAACACCGTCACTCTCGCTATCACTCGAAGACTGCTCGCTTGTGTCGCATCTCTCTCTCTCTCTCTCTCTCTCTCTCTCTCTGGGTTGTTCTCAACGGCATCTTATATAGCTCGGCGCGCTCAACAGATCCAATAAATCTAATCTAGATATCAGCAGTTCTAGGTCTTCGTTTCTCTAGTCGGTTCACTGTCGCGCTCTAGCCTAGCGTTCATGCTCGCTGACACAATCCTAGTATGAAGCAGTGTCGAATTGTCGCCTCCGAAACAGCGTTCCACGCGACGGAGTTTGTTCTTTTCATAAATAGCGAGGTGCTGACGCGACGATACCATATTAATATCGACCATCGGTGCAACAATCAGTGCAACTGCGTTTTGATTGGTGAAAAATCGCTCTAAACTACACGCGGAGCGCTTGGTGTCCGCCATTCTTCTTGTCGCGGCGAAGAGCTGTCAGGATCGCTGTCACTGGCCGCTGGCGTCCGTACGCTGCGTAGATCCTGTCGATAGCGACGTCGCTCGTGAGTCCCGCTCGAACGAGGTACGCCACACTATCCCAGAAAGCTTTCCGTCGCGAATATGCGAACTTATTTGCTCCTCTCTCTGCTCGTGTGAATTCTTTTGCAGGTTTGGTTCCATTCAAGCCGAACTCATACTCGTGCCACAACTGGAACAAATCTCGCGGCCTCTTGGCCAGCCGCACGACTCTGCGAACTGCACCAACACCAGCAGCAACGTCAGAAACCTCACTGCCCTCTGCCAGCGTTCGGACAACAGGCTGCAATGCGATGCATCGCATCGCAGCCATCATTCGTCGGTGCTCCAGCTGCATTTCTGTTCTCAGCCGAAGGACCTCATTCATGGTGTTTGAGAGCTGGCGCTGCACTCCAAATAACTGTGAGTGTAATGCTGTGAACTCCGTTCGAGTATTGTCTGCGCTCATCCTGGTGGGAATGTTGCTGTGTTCTACAGGTGTGTTGCTATCAGAATATGGGCCGTCTTCTGTGAGCTCAATAAGCTGGAGTTGTGCACCCTCCCCCACGACCTGAATGGGAACCCGTTTGACGGGATTTACCGTAGGGTTTCCGCCAGCATCCCGATACGCTGTAATCACGCGCTGTTTCAGCGCCGTAGGGATTAATGCATAGTCAAACGAGCCGTCGGGCACCAGCGACGCCCACAACAAGACTATACTCAGTTCGTGTGCTACGCCTTCTCCCATTTTCTGCTTGATGACGCTGCCGATTCGGTTGACGAGCAAGTTATCGGTGACAAATCTCATGCCATCTTCGATAACGTAAAAGCACGGGCCCAGTGGACCTGTTAGCACGCTGGCCGTTGAGGCGTCCGGATAAGGCTGCGTGTTATCAATATAAATGTCGACGACACTCTTCTGGGCACGGCACCTCCCGCGACGATTTATAAAATCTCTGGTCAAACCACTTCTTGTCCCGTAAGTCGCTGCCCCTTTACGCAAGCTGTGAGTCCCCAGGTTGCCTTGCTTTAGCTTGTGAAATTTATCACCGTCAAATATCTCTTGCAGAAAGCGTCGGACAACACGATCTCCGTCCACCGCGTTCCCAAACACGTAGGGAGACGCACTACTACTCGCCATTTCAAGGTGAACAGCCAAATTCAACAGGACACACACTCGTGGGTCTAAGCTACCCAGCAAAATCTGCTCCGGGGCGTCACGCTCCTCGGAAATATTCTTTGACCAGCGTAGTTGACAGAGTAATGTGTGAGGGTGCTGTATGTTAGGAGTGAAGCTGTCGAACTTTAGCTGCATCATGTCGTCGATTCTTGTAATCATGTGCCATTGCAAAGTGAGAACACTGCTAATGACGTACTTGATGCTGTCTTTGTCATGATTAGAGCGCACAACCTCGAGGAGGTTACTGAACTCTTCGTATTCGATGGGACGCCGGGCGGCGGACTGCACTCCTTCTCGGCGAACCTCGAAGCGTTTCACCGTTTTGATCACCTTATTCACCAGCTCCGAGCGCGTCGGATTGCCTTCTTTTCGAATCGGGTCCCAGGTAACAGCAACACGAGGCATAAAGCACGAGATAGCTTTTTTGGCGAATGCGAGAGTGGAAGATCTGGCAAACACTGGCTTAGCGTCCTCGCCAGGGTATGGCTCACCAAACGCACGAAAATTCATCCACCGGCTAACATCTTCAGGTGTGATGGTTAGCAGCATCTCAGTCGTAAATACGGTCTCCGCAGTGTAGGCACGAGCATCGTTAAAGCTCATGAACTCCGTCAAAATCGCTCTGTAGCGCTTCGGTCTCATTTTTCTCCGTCTTGCACTCCACACCGCAAAGCCAGTTTTGCAACAAGGGGAAAAATGACCACGTCTTTTTTGTATGGAGCTGGTAGCATATCCATGCGACAAGACAAACGCCTAGAGCAACAGAAATTGCAAACGATACCTCAAAGTTAGCAGGGGTTCCGCCATCTTTGGGGGCGATACCACGGCCTAGAGCCGTTATCCACCAATAGGATCGCTCGCTCAGCGGAAATACTACCTTGGTTGCAAAAGGCCAATTACATTGTTGTACTCCTGATCGCTTTTAAAAGTGAGCCACTTGTCCCCCACTCCTCTTACAATGTGTGGTTTTGGTTGGGCGGGGGAGCTCTCTTACACTTACAACCCAATAGCCGGTTTCACTTGATTTTACTATAGTCATGATTTGGGATCTCACGGAAGCGCTCTAATAGTCGATTTTCTCTTATAACAGTCGCCACTATAGCCGGTGTTCTCTGTACAGACGGGTGTGTGAATAAGGAACGGGTGTCATCCTATAACCTTAAAAACCTAATGTCATGCCAAAACATGCGAAAACGCGAGTGTTAGCGCATAGCAGGTCTTTCTCAGCGTCTTTCACAACTACTGTCGAACCCCCACCTCAAAATAATCAATATTGATTGAGTTATGAGGGAGCACAGGGGTGGTCCTATAGTTTTGACCCGCACTGTATTCATACTTTCACGTGATTTGCAAGAGGATGTGCGCGAGAGAAGCGCGGGTAGCAAAAATGCGTATTTTGGCAGAGCTCCAATGGTTCCTTCGCCCAATATACATGTACTGTCGCGGCAAGTTGCCGCCTGCAATGTAAGGAGCTCTGCTCAGGCAACTTAGGCAACATCCTGCAACACGAAGCATTCGGAGTCCGAATCGGACAGCCGTATGAGTAGCGCCAGGATGTGCTGCCGAAGGAACAGTACGGTACAGTACAGTACAGTGTATCACTCTTTTACAACTTGACGCTAGCTTCGAGTGGTCTTGTGTAACGTATTGGTGACGCTTCGCTTGAACGCAGCAAAGCCTCTTTTTATCCTCGGCAAAAACAGAGAAACTACGTGCTCCGTATTATATATATATAATAGTATACATTATTATTATTATATTATACTAGTAATAAGTTATCGATTTTTATATCGACTCGCGAATTTCCGTCCTAAGATCATTGCGGATTTTGGTAACTCTTCCAAAAATCACACAAACGCTATCACAAAACGTAAACTGCGAGTGTTTTGCGCTCAAGAATGCTACGTATTTACGATCGACGACCAAAAACGGAAAAGAAAGCGACATTGGTTTGTGTTTGTGTCGCCACCGCCATTTACACTGAGTGTACAGTATGATACCGTTACTACGGTGGTGGACGCAGAGCTATATGAAGACCTGTCGGTCATCAGCGCTCGCATTGCCACCCAGACGGTGTGGCCCGTGACGCTGGCGGTGCATCATGCCGCTGTCACAGTCTCGGAAACGAACCGGTTGCCACCAGTATACAGTGCACACCGGTTATAGTGGAGGTGTTTGATCACCAACTCCCGAAGCTTTCATAGATTTATTGCTGTTATAAGAGGGGGCCTATCATTTAACATACACACTACTACTCCACATGGAAGTACGAGGTGATCGAGGTCTGGCACTTAGAGGTGACTGCCATGCTCCTGGTAGCGTTGACAACGCTGGTGTCCCGCAATCCGTGAGTAAACATGTAGATCTGGAGCTTTTGCGCCGCTACTAATGCGAAAACACCGTCACTCTCGCTATCACTCGAAGACTGCTCGCTTGTGTCGCATCTCTCTCTCTCTCTCTCTCTCTCTCTCTCTCTCTCTCTCTCTGGGTTGTTCTCAACGGCATCTTATATAGCTCGGCGCGCTCAACGGATCCAATCTAATCTAGATATCAGCCGTTCTAGATCTTCGTTTCTCTGGTCGGTTCACTGTCGCGCTCTAGCCTAGCGTTCATGCTCGCTGACACAATCCTAGTATGAAGCAGTGTCGAATTGTCGCCTCCGAAACAGCGTTCCACGCGACGGAGTTTGTTCTTTTCATAAATAGCGAGGTGCTGACGCGACGATACCATTGTTGTACTCCTGATCGCTTTTAAAAGTGAGCCACTTGTCCCCCACTCCTCTTACAATGTGTGGTTTTGGTTGGGCAGGGGAGCTCTCTTACACTTACAACCTAATAGCCGGTTTCACTTGATTTTACTATAGTCATGATTTGGGATCTCACGGAAGCGCTCTAATAGTCGATTTTCTCTTATAACAGTCGCCACTATAGCCGGTGTTCTCTGTACAGACGGGTGTGTGAATAAGGAACGGGTGTCATCCTATAACCTTCAAAACCTAATATTATGCAATTCTAGAGGTAAGGGCTTGAAGCACTGGCATTGGCCATCGCCATTGGCCAGCTGACCTCTGGTTTTTGAATCTGGGCGGGAAATTCGAATTTGACACGAACAAAATGGAGCGGCAAGCACGGAGAATGCGCCTCACCAAGCAGCAACAGCTCGACTTCTGTGCAATGCGCACCCGCGAGCCAACGTGGAGCCTCGCGACGCTAGGAGAATGGGCTCGGGAGAAGTTTGCACTGGACAACGAGAGTTCGCTCGGGCGCATTGCGGTCGACTTTCGCTGCCGCAAGAAGGTGCCGCAGGCGTCTATGGTGGCCCTGGACTCCTGCCTCGTCGAGATGGTGCTGTACGCCGAGCAGGAGCATGTGCCCATATCTGGGCGGATGCTGATGATCCTAGGCCGCCTATACGCGGAAGCCCTCCGTGGTGCAGCAACGCGTGGAATGCGCTGGACGCCGACACCATCAAATCTTGTTGGCGCCACGCCGGATTATACGTGGACCGGACACAGATTATTGACATGATTAACTAAATCAAGTATTTCGCCCCATCAATGGCAATTTATGCCCTCTAATTGGCTCATACCACCCGAAAGTTGTTATATAACGGAAATTCCCGATTAATACCCTCTACCCAAATAGTACCCTCTCAGAGTAACCCGGTAGTAACCCTACAGTAACTCACGTACCCTACCCTGTTCTGATGACCAGTCATCTTGTTACACCTCACTTCACTATAGAACGCAGCCCCAGCCATTCACTAGCGCTGCCTGCACTCGTTCGCAGCACTGTCATTAACTCAGTCTCTGCTGCTGGGTTTGCAGACAGCTACCTGGACTGGCACGTTGCGAAGCACGACGTGTATGGTGAGCAATTCTGTACAAGCTAGGAAGCCGCTGACGAGGACCACGAGGATATGGACGACTTTAACCTGGACGAGCTGCACGACGCTCTTGATGATGCTGCACTGATCGACGAGTAAGCTAAGGTAGCGATGTAACCTTTTGGTAATACAGAGTAACCTTTCGAGATTTTGTGAGGGGTACTATTAAATAGTGCCCAGGGTATTATTCCGTAATTTCCGTTATCAGGCGTTCCTTATTCGCGCCCTCGTCTGTATTCTGAATACTACAGTATTCATACTTTCACGTGATTTGCGAGAGGATGTGCGCGAGAGAAGCGCGGGTAGCAAAAATGCGTATTTTGGCAGAGCTCCAATGGTTCCTTCGCTCCCAGCCACCCAATATACATGTACTGTCGCGGCAAGTTGCCGCCTGCAATGTAAGGAGCTCTGCTCAGTCAACTTAGGCAACATCCTGCAACACGAAGCATTCGGAGTCCGAATCGGACAGCCGTATGAGTAGCGCCAGGATGTGCTGCCGAAGGAACAGTACGGTACAGTACAGTGTATCACTCTTTTACAACTTGACGCTAGCTTCGAGTGGTCTTGTGTAACGTATTGGTGACGCTTCGCTTGAACGCAGCAAAGCCTCTTTTTATCCTCGGCAAAAACAGAGAAACTACAGTACGTGCTCCGTCTTGCGACATTTAGTAACAGAGTTGCATACAATTTCACTGGCCTGGCTCCTCACCAATAGCCTCCAGAATAATGGCCTTCTCGCGCGTTTCCGGCGCCCTGTGCGAACATGGAGACCACCTACGGGTGCACAAGGATCTCCGCTTCCTGGGGGCTAAGGAATTACCGGCCGATAAGACCCCAGGGCGGAGCTACAGGCCTCCAAGTTCGGGAACTCCTCGACAGTGGATTGATAGTAAAATGGGATTTGGGGGCGGCCTCTGCCCTTTCTAGACGGAGATTCTCATTGTCCGTGAGCTGATTATTCAGTTTTCGAGGAAGTTTTTCCTAAACTGCATAGATGTACATCTTACAGCACAGCGTAATGTACCTACGGTATATAATATGTACTGCATAATCAAGGTTAGGATTCCGACATCGGAGGGCCAGCAATTCAAGCGCTCACTTCACAACTCGCTTCGCATCGCCACACCCCCAGACCCCAACCGATTGTGTCATGCGCCTGAGCTACGCTCTGCTAGTGGCACTCGTCACTTTCCTTGCGAGCAGTGATGCTGTCTCGAGTGTGACAACCAACACCTTGAGCAAGGACCCCACCACGCGCCAACGGCACTTGAGAAGCTACAACATGGACAATTTGGAGAACGAGGGCGAGGAGAGGTTCATCTTCAACTCCATCAGCAACATCGCGCCACGGGTGCGTGCTGAATCCCCAACTCTTAACGTCGACGCAATATTGCGGACGTACACCAGAGAAGAGGAGCTCAATCGAATCGCACTTCACTTTGAGAACAATGACGGGGCCCTCGGTGGGTGGCTTCAACGGAGCGTTCTCGATGAGCTGCGTAGTGCGTCTACGGAAAGGAGCCGTAAGGCAGAAATATTCGCAGGTTGGCACAACGATGGAGTAACCTTGGAGAATTTGCAGACATTGCTGAACGGGAACTCTTTTGTTGAGAAGGAATATCGCTACGTGGCCTTCCTGTACGAAGGATACCTGCACCGACTTTCGTAACTCCACTTCGCCAGAGTGGTGCTACAATAGCAAACTGGGGCGGACGCTTTTACGCCTACTCGAGTTAAATCAAAGGGTTAAGAATGGCAATCGTCCACGCCAAGTTGTCCAGTTTCTTTCATGAAATTTGAGGCCCGCCTTAATTTTTCACTTTTTTCTGACTTGGTCCAGAGGGACACAGAAATCCGTCGATCCAGGATCGGAGCGCAAGGTTTGCGAAGAAGAGAATCTTCACACTGAGATTCAGACGGAGCAAGAGCGTACGAAGCGGAAGCCCTTTCGTGAGTTGAATGCACATTGATTGTTTTCATAGTGACGCATTGGTCATAGAGATATCGACGGTTCGAAGCCACGCAGCCACCCAACCCTCACTAGCTGCAGCACGCCACTTAGGCGCGGCGGTGGTGGCGGTGGTGGTGGTGGTGGTGGTGGCGCTTCTTGGCCTTGGTGCAGCGGGATTCCGAGCCGTTGGTCTCGCAGCTCTCGCCGCTCGAGCAGAAGGGGTAGTACCAGTCGTTCGTGCCGTCGGTCTGGCCGCACATCTCGCCCGACGGCAGCGGGTTGGGCTTGCACTCGGCGTAGCTCGAGGAGTGGTAGACGCAGATGCTGCTCGGGTTGGTGCAGCCCACGTCGTTCTTGGTGCAGTCGCCCCAGTCGTCCGCGTAGCTCGTGTAGTCGACGTCGTCGCTGTAGTCCTCGCTGAAGTCGTCGCTGTTGCTGTCCTCCGAGTCGTACGAGCCCGAGTAGTAGCTGCTGCTGTTGATCTTCTGGCAGCGCTTGACGTTCTGGCCGTCGTCCGACCAGCGGCACTCGTAGCTCGAGTCGGCGCAGCACGTGCTGCCCGTCCAGTTCTGGCCGTCGCACTGCGACTCGTTGGTGATGGTGCAGGACCCGTCCTTGCGCGGTTTCTTGGCCTTCTTGTGGTGCTTCTTGTTGGTGCAGCGGAAGTCCTTGCCCATGGCCGAGCACTGCTGGTTGCTCGGGCAGTGGTCGTACTTCCACACGTTCGTGCCGTCGTTCTGGCCGCAGAGCTCCCCGGCCGGCAGCGTGGCCGGCTTGCACTGCGAGTAGTAGTTGGAGTACTTGACGCACACGCTCGACGACGTCGCGCACGTCTTGCCGCCGGTGCAGTCGCCCCAGTCAGCCACGGAGCCGCCGCCACCGGTGGTGCCGCCAGTGGTGCCGCCCGTGGTGCCGCCAGTGGTGCCGCCAGTGGTGCCCGAGCTCTTCTTCTTCTGGCAGCGCTGCACGTTCTGGCCGTCGTCCGACCAGCGGCACTCGTAGTTCGGGTCGGCGCAGCACGTGCTGCCCGTCCAGTTCTGCCCGTTGCACTGCGACTCGTTGGTGATGGTGCACGAGCCGCCCTTGTCGTGGACGCGCAGGTGGATGGACGCTTGCTCGGCGGCGTCCACGGCGGAGAGCGCGGCGAGGGCGAGGGCGAAGATCTTCATCTTGCGGGTGGGAAGGCGACTTGAGCTCGGCGGTGCAAATTGCGATGTGAGTGAGGCGGCGGAAGATCGCAACGCGGGCGCGGGTCCACTTGCTGTTCGATCGACGGGGTGCGAATCATGTTTTTAGTTTGGGGACTAGATTGGGCCAAGTTGAAGCTGGCGCGATCTTTGTGTACCGTAACATGCAGAAATGGTTACGTTGGGTGGTTTTAGATTAGTGTGGTGTGTTACTTTTGTGGAACGCGGTGTTGGGTGAGTTCCCTCCGTTAGTTTGGGATAATTAATTTGGTTTTCAGGACGATCAGCAATCGTGGATCAACTTGCAATTTCACTGGAGAGGGTCGAGCGCGGCTGCGGGGCGTGTAGGTGTGAGTCATATTTACACATCATGCGAGCAGGAAATTGCTTGCAGTGTGCGCAGAAGTTCTGTGGCAGAACAGGGATAAAGTGGTGAAGAACGCGGCTGCCATTAGATGAACTGAGATATGCAGTGGTCGGCGGGCTAATACATGCAGTAAATGCAGCTACTTGGACCTACAGAGGATGCCGACCTAGCCTGGCGGTGAAGTTACGCCTTGCATCGGTAGTCTGAGCCCTCGGCCATGCACGTCTCGCTGCTGGGGCAGTGGTCATACTTCCACACGTTCGTGCCGTCGTCCTGGCCGCACAGTTCGCCGGAGGGAAGAGTTTCGGGCTTGCACTGCGCGTAGTAGTCCGAGTACGTGACGCAGATGCTAGTTGGGTTCGAGCAGCCAACGTCATCCTTGGTGCAGTCGCCCCAGTCGTCGATGTACGTCGATTAGTCCTCGCTACCAGAATCAATGCTGTCCTCGTTGTCACTGTTGTCGCTATCGTCGATAGTGACCACATCATCACTTTCACTGTCGCTGTAGTCACTATCGTCAATAATTACCGCATCGTCGCTGGTGCTGTCATCGTCATCATTTTCTGCAATCTTCTGACAGCGCTTGACGTTCTGGCCATCGTCGGACCAGCGGCATTCGTAGCTTGGTCGGCACAGCACGTGCTTCCAGTCCAGTTTTGGCCGTCGCACTGGGACTCGTTGGTGATGGTGCACGAAGCGTCCTTATTTGCGTCCTTCTGGTGGTGATTCGTGTTACTGCACCGGAAGTCAGTGCCCACAGCCTTGCACTGCTGGTTGCTCGGGCAGTGATCGTACTTCCACACGCTTGTGCCGTCGTTCTGGCCGCACAGTTCGCCCTGGGGGAGAGTACTGGGCTTGCATTGTGCGTAGTACTGAGAGTACTTGACGCAGACGCTGGTCGGGTTGGAGCCCTTGATATTGCCCGTGCAGGCGCCCCAGTCAGAGACGCCGCTGTTGTAGACACGAAGGTGGAGCGTCGACATGTCCATGGCCTGGACGGCAGTCAGCGCCAGCAGGGCCACGGAGGCCAGCGAAAAGAGTTGCATCTTGTCCCGAGGTTGGTTGGTCGATGTAGAGCAAATTGCAAAGTGAACTGCGGGAGGCTGTGGCTCCGAGGCGCAACGACTACCATGCTTGGGCGGGATATTCGAATGCATGGTGCACTTCCAGCAGCGGCACACCTCTGGCATTGCAACTCTCCCAATTTAACATTATTTTGGGTTGATTTTGGTTCTTGGTTTGGGCTGAAAATGACGATCAGCGAAAACACATGTCTATGTAGTCTGAGTTTACTTACAAATGGCAAGTGTGGGGCAATATTGCGTGTTTCACACAACTCAGATCTTGAAGTGCGAACCCAAATTAGAGTGTACACGTCATGTGGCTGATGTGGGTGATCCGGGTGAGTTGAAGCAACTGATCTTTAGCGAATGGATACCAATGAAAGGCAATGGTTAGTTGTTGTTTTTTTTTACGTTTTGGTGAGGTACATTACTGCCATTTAGGTATACTAAATGCAAGGCAATGGTCCTCGATCTTGCTACACGTATTGCTTCCTATAGCTGCAGGCTCAAGGTTAATCACCGATAGGCTGTTCCAATCGACGCGGATCGGTGTGGGCGGCAGCGCTCCACAGTACAATAGCGATCGCTTGCACCCCGCACTACAGTACTTGCCTCTGGGCCTGATTTTCTTCGCACTTGTGTTACAGTGGCGATCAAATGCATTGAGCTACTAGAGCAAAATAAGCGCGCGATAATATATCAGTGCTGACAGTGGAGGTGGGGCTGCGTTTTGCTTGCTTGCCGCACTCTCCAAGTCAACAGTCATTCGATGTGAGCGACAGTCTGATAGTCGACGTATGTCGCAAATAGGCCCGGACTTGCTTCGCAAAAAACCCAGTAGAAAATCGGCCAGACGAATCTAGCGATAATTCACCACACACCTTTAGACCCATCCCAAGTTGGATTTTCAAAGCAGTCCCACTTCTGCAGCTCGTCGCTGGGCACGCCGGAAATACCGGTGCCAAATGGCCAGCACAGCAAGTTTGCTCGAACGGTATGGGGTGCAATTTGGAAACCACTCGCAGCGTTGGCGCTTGCAAGAATTGCATCAACCACAAACCAGGTCCGGCGAATTTAACGCGAGTTCCGTTGTAGGTTTCAGGGAATCCAGGACAGTCGATCATGTAGGCATTAGCATATGCCAGTAACGCGTGAACCCAAGCAACAGTGCTTCATCGCAGCGGAAAACGCACACTAAAATTTATCCTATAATTGCACAGGTTGCCGCAGTATAAACCAGTAACGCCTTTGCACAATCCCAATCACCTCATGTATCAACACTTGGCCGTTGAAGGCGAAACGAACTTCAGTTGTCCGTTATGCCTCTTCGACGCTCCATCACCGGACAATCCCCAGTTTGTTGGTTGAGGCACTGAGAGCTTGGACGATGCTCCTCTTCCCCACTTTTCAATTTGCCTCACAGCTTCGACAGCAGCTCGCCAACTGTCAACGTCTCCGCGCCCTACAGTCCAACTTCTCAACACTCGCTACCAACGATGCAGATCTACGTGCTCGCCTCCATTGCTCTCGCAGCCGTCTCCAGTGTCCACGCTACGGATGTGAACGGGTCACTGGCCAACAGCACTTCGTCGGGATCCGGTACGCACGAAGATGTCGAAGCTGGTGTCAATTCGGTCGTTACGTACTCCACTTTCGTGGGCGACTGGGAAGCCTGCGCCGATGACGTGGGCTGCGAGTCGTCGTCCAGCGTCTGCGTCCGCCACTCCAAGTATTACTCGCAGTGCAAGCCTGCGGTATTGCCTTCGGGTGACCTGTGCGGGCAGTCTGACGGCACCAACGACTGGCTCTACGACCACTGCCCCGCTGACGAGAAGTGTGACGCAAAGGGCACGGACTTCCGCTGCGTGAAACCGGGAACGCGTCGTCGCCACCACCACAGGAGCTCTGGCCGGAAGGAGGCTTCGTCTTCGACTGCGCCTCCGGCACTGCAGATTGGTGACTGGGAAGATTGCTCCAAGACAGGCTCGGTGTGCAAGGTTTCGACCAGCACGTGCGTCAAACACTCCAACTACTTCTCGCAGTGTATGCCTGCAGTACTCCCCACTGGTGCCCTATGCGGTCAGAACGACGGCACGAGCGTGTGGAAGTTTGATAACCACTGCATTACTGGGGAGACGTGCCAGGCTGTTGGCACCGATTTCCACTGCAGATCCACTACGACCGCTGCCCCCACGACGGCTCCCCCTGCAACAACAGCGCCTCCAACGGTGACGTATATGAACGATTGGGAAGACTGCAGCAAGGCCAGCACTCAGTGTAAGACCACGACCAGTGTCTGTGTCAAGCACTCCAACTACTATTCGCAGTGCATGCCTGCAACTCTCCCCACTGGTGGCTTGTGCGGGCAGGCAGACGGCACCAGCAACTGGATGTACGATCACTGCATTACAGGTGAGACGTGCAAGGCCAACGGCAAGGATTTCCACTGCTCCAAATAAGTCCATGTAGCGTTCAGACTTGATCAAGGACTCCAAGTTGTGCGTCTCAACTGAAGAGGTAAAGTTAGTCCCTTCAACACCCTGCATCCGATTCATTCTGCACATTCATTCGGAGTACACATTGCCCTGTTAGGGCTTTACATTTCCGCGTGCTTTAAGTTCTCAACACGAAGCATTCATTCTTACAGCCGTAGCATCAGCATCATTCTCATGCCTCAGATCCAGTAGATTCACGATCCACCCTTCATCCAGAGTGAAGTACTGTGCCTTTCACTGTCGATGTCTTAAACTGAGAATAACACACACGAGACAAGGGTGGAAGCTAGGTAGCCCAGTGATGAGCTACTGGGAAGTACAATACTGAACTCACTCCACATGTATTTTCAACTTGTGGCTATGGCTACATTCCGATGAACTTGAAAATATCAATCACGCTGCCATTAAACAGGTCCCTAAGAGCGCCCCCGCCGACACGAGATGCATCCGTCCATTCGCATACAAATACGCAGTGGGAATTAGTTCCTTCACGACAATACCAACAATCATCCCCGACGACATTCCGTATAAAATTGCCTGGGTGAGGTTGTCAGCGTCCATGCCCATGCTCGCATACGCGATAATTTCACCAATATGCTGCGCGACAGTCGACCAGAAGCACCACATCAGCGCCTTACATCGGCTGCCGGTAGCGAAGTAGATTGGCGCCGCGACCGCGATCCATTCCGTAATGTTATGTATACCGACACCAATCGCCAACGACGTGCCAATGTATAGTTGCTCCGAGGAAGCCACGAAGGTAGCCACCCCCTCTGGGATATTGTGAATGCCCACCGCGATGGCACTTAAAATGCCCATAGCCTGCAGCTTTTGCTTGGCCGACTCGTCCATACGGATGAAGACGTCCAGATCGGCGTCCTCGATGAACTCAACCGGGGGTCTAAGATCCACCTTGCCACTTGACGAGTCCAGTGAATCACGCGTCATTTCTTGGGTGCGCGCGGTTCCGTTGGGGTTCTGGCCGAGGGTAAGCTGTTGCACGATGAAGTCAATGATATAGCTGATGAGAATGCCCCGCCGAAGCAAGCAGTTGTCGCGAGCTAGGCGTCGCCCTTGATAGTGTCGCTGTCGTCCGATCCGGAGCCAGACTTTTCGATATCCGATGTGAAGGCATCCTCAAATTCCGACATAGAGTTGGTGAACAGCGGCACCAGCGCGATGAACAGCGTGACTCCTCCCGATGTTCCGAGCGCCAAAGCCAGAACCAGCGGGTTGGCCGCCCGCAGCAATTTGCTGCTGAAGACCACCATTCCGCCCACCAACATCATCAACGCGGCTCCCCATTCACGCCGAACGCTATCGCCAGGTTCAGGGGGCTATCGTCCTCGAACGCCATAGTATGCTTGGCCGTGGGCTAGGTACTGCTGGACAAGTTGTAGAATGGTATGCAACTAGCATCGCTGGACCTGGCCATTGTCAGCTCAGTGGCCAGTTCGCCATCAAGGATGGACGAAGTAATTCTTAGGCGGTTGGTGGACATGAACCAGATCCGCAACAGTACCGAAAGACTCTGCAGCGTTCATTAGGCGTGGGGGACGGATGGCGGGCGGCGAAGTTCCAGTTGACACGCGCGAGCTGAACTCCGCGAAAGTAGCCAGCACTAACTGTAAATTGGGCCACCCACTTCAACCGGACAGTGAACGTCGGGTCCTCGATGCAAACAATCTGGACAGGTGACAGGATTGTATTCACTACGAGCTCGCTTACACATAACTAACGGGTGGGTTACTAAAAAATGCTGCGCGTGCGCGCTCGTCCCTTGCGGCGCCTACACGCCAATGTACTTGAAGAAGATGAGGGCGACGGCCATGAGGAACATGCCGCCCAGCGAGCCGGCCGACACGAGGTGCATCCGTCCGTTGGCGTACATGTACGCGGTCGGGATGATCTCCTTCATCGCGATACCCGCCAGCATACCAGCACACAGGCCGTACAAGGCGCCCTGTGTTTCGTTGTCGACGTTCATGCCGAGCGCCGCGAACGCGATGACGCCGCCAATGTGCTGTGCAATGGCAGACAAAAGGCACCACAACAGGCCGCGGCACGTGCTGCCCGTCGCGAAGTAGATCGGCGCCGCGACGGCGATGCCCTCAGCGACGTTGTGCAGAGCGACGCCGATGGCGAGTGAGAGGCCGATCCACGCGTGCTCGGAAGACGCCACGAAGGTGGCCATACCCTCAGGGATGTTGTGAATGCCCACGGCGATGGCGCTGAGCACACCCATGCGCTGGAGCTTCTCCTTGGCCGCCTCGTCCATCTTGATGAACACGTCGCTGCCTTGGTTCTGGACGAGCTCGACGGGCGGCTTTACCTCGATGGGCCCGTCCTCGAACGAAAAGCGCTCGGCCTCCATTCGTGCCGTGCCGTTCATGTTCTGGCCGGGGGTGAGCTTCTTGACGATGAAGTCGATCATGTAGCTGACGAGGATGCCGCCTCCGAAGCAGCCCGTCGCCGCCAGCCAGGCGCTGCCTTTGTCGTCGTCGTCTCCGTCTGAGCCGCTGTCGCCGTTGTTTCTCGCGAACGCGTCATCGAACTCGCTGAACGAGTTGGCGAACAGCACTACGAGCGCCTGGAAGAGCGTAATGCCGCCAGAGACGCTGAGCAGCACCGCCATGAACATGGGGCTGGCGAGCTGCAGCAGTTTGTTGCTGAAGATCACGCAGCCTCCGAAGATCGTGAACATCGCGGCCACCGCGTTGAGCCCGAACGTCGGGGTGAGATCGAGCTGTTTCTCCTCCGTGATGCCCATGTCCGCAGTGGTGAACGAGATGAGGTGAGTGAGGACTTGATGCAAATTGTGTAGTGGCCGCCAGCAACACACGCCGCCTGGCTACCGAGATGGCATGCCGCCCGCAGTTCAGATGGCGTCGATTTTTGGGGACAGCCCAACGCGCGCCACAGGTGCATCCGAAGCTAGCGGGAAGTCTGACATAGCGGCGGCTTGAGGCCAGGGGCGCTTTCAAAAACCAGCGCAACTAGCGCTACTGCGAGGCGCTACTTGCCTCATATATCTCGCGCCTTAGGCGCGGCGAAGACAGTCGCAGTCTCCTCAGCTGGCATCGATTTCGAGCTCGGTAAAAGTCTAAGCGTTTGAGCTGCGAGCTGTCAACCAAGTGTATCTCGCCGCCCGGGTCGCACCTGATCGTCACTGCGCCCATCAAGTGGAATGAGGGCTCTCTGCAGTCCGCTGTCCACTACACTTGGTCTCCGTTACAAAGTTGCGTTGCTTCTCGTCGCTACAGGTGATCACAGCTATCCAAGTGAAGCTTCTACTCGTCGTCCTCCCGATCAATTGCAACTCCATCGTTGCCATGGCACGCAACCTGACTGCAGCTACTTTCACAGCAAGCTCTTGTCGACTGTCTCTGCCCTGACGACGACGCTAGAGCACGCAGTGGGATCGCCACGATTTCGTTGTCGGGCACTGGCCACTCAAGAAAGTGGGCAGCTCTGCAAAATACCATCGATGTCTATTATATAAGAACGGGCGTTAGCTAGCTGTAACTAGTTAGACGCCCATGTACTTGAACAGGATGAGACTGGCGGCCATGAAGACCATCCCAAAGAGGCCTCCAGCGGAGACGAGGTGCACGCGTCCATTGGCGTACATACTCGCAGTGGGGAAAATCTCCTTCATGGTGATGCACGCGAGCATGCCCGATACGAGCCCATATAGCACTCCTTGCGAGAAATTGTCGGCGTTCTTGCCCATAATGCCAAAGGCCAGGAAGCCCCCGAGGTGTTGAGCAATGGACGCCACGATGCACCACATGATCCCCTTCCACTTGCTGCCGGTGGCGAAGTACATGGGTGCCGCCACGGCGATGCCCTCCGCGATATTGTGCAGACCGACACCGATGGCGAGTGCGAGGCCGATAAAGGTGTGCTCAGACGACGCCACCATCGTCGCTACCCCTCCTGGGATGTTGTGGATGGAAATCGCGATGACGTTCAGGACCCCAAGGCGCAGTAGCTTCTCCTTTGTAGACTCGTCCACCCGCAAAAAGTGTCGACTCTGCAGGATGTCCACTGGGGACTTGAGCTCCGGGACTCCAGCTTCGAGGGAGGCTTGGCACGTGTCACGCGCGTGGTTCCGCGCGAAAAGGCTCTGGCGCTGGCCCGGGGTCAACTGCTTCACCAGCAGATCCAAGAAGTGGTTGAGCATGATGCCGACTCCGAAGCAACCGGTTGTTGTGAGCCACGCCTGGCCCATTACGGTATCGTCGTCCCTGCCTCTAGACTCGTTGTTGCTGAACGCGTCCGTGAACTCGAACATCGAGTTTGGGAGCAGCACCACGAGCGACTGGAAGAGCGTGAGTCCTCCGGCGAAACTGAGCCACACCGCCATCGCGCGCGGGTTCACAACTCGGAGCAAGTACTTGCTAAAGACGATGCACCCGCCTAGCAACGTGCCTAGCGATGCCCCCAGGTTGATCTGGAACGCCGCGGCGACGTCCATCGTCTCCTCGATCGCCATTTCGAGTGTCTCCGCAACGACCAAAGCAAATTCAGGTCTGTGGTTGTGGTTCAAGAGCGGCATTCCATTGTCGTCCTGGTGTCCCGCCTGGCGGTCGAGCTCGACACCAGCGACGGGGTCAGCACAATTTCCGGCCTACAATCGTCGACTCGCAAGAACCAAGAGGGACATGCATTACTTGCCAGTCGCGCGAGTGGTTCAGGAAACCTGAAAACCAGACGCGACTGGACTCAAGTCTTGCTAGTCAGCACACATATCGCTTGCCTGTGGCTGGCGCGTTGACGCATCAAGCATCATACTTCCCACTCCATCCCCAAAAATGCTTTTCGTTGCATTCATGTTATCGATGTCAAGCTCTAAAACACCGCAGACTGAACGTGCTTACCCTTCTTCGGGAGGCTGGCTCCGGGCACAGCATCATACGGAGAGAAGTACGGCTGTGCTCCACTGCCACTCCTGCTTGAGCCTCCTGAGCCTCTTTCGTAAATTTGAATGCCGTTTTGGTCGGAGGTGGCGACGGTGGTCGGAATACCTTGGACTGCTGGTAATCTTGATTAGAGTTACCAGCCCCGCTGGGTGTAGTCGGTCGACTAAGCGTCGGCAAGGAAGTTTGCCGGCCAACGACACTCGAACTTGATTTCGGGCGCTCCTTCCCGATGGACTTCGCGGGTGAGTGCGAAGGGGAGCGAGAGCCTATTGAGCGATTCGTGGAGCCTCCGTTAAGTACCTTCTCGATCGTCTTGGAGGCTTGATGCCACTTTTCGTGATCTTGACGTTCTCCATTGTACGCATGATCAGGTCGCGCTGAATCTTGGTCTTGATCGCGAGCTGCTTTCGACGGTTCACGAGCGATTCCTTTTCATTCAGCATGTGCTGCGTTCGAGCTTCTGTGTCTTGCATTTTACGCAGCATCTCCAGCCGCTGATACTCTTGAATCCGCTTCATCCTCTCCACCTTGTCGAGCTTCAACTGTGCCTGCAACTTCCGATATTCACTGCGTAAAGCACGTTGGTGCTGCTGGTTTTTCTGCACCTGCTGAACGTTCAGGTCAATCTCTCGTTGTCGTTGAAGCAGCTCCTCTTTCTTCCGAGCTTCTTCCCGTCGAGCCTCCTCTAACACTAATTGACGCTTTCTTTCTAGAGACAATTGCTGCTGCGCCTGCAACTCCCTAGATCGACGTTCTTCGTCCTCGTGAGCTCGCCGCAGGGCTTCACTAGCTGCTTGCTTTCGTTGAATGTCACGCTTGCGCTGTGCTTCCAGCTTCTTCGAGGCTCGAAGGTTTTTCCGGATCCGTAAGGTGACCTCACGACGACGAGCATCCATCGCTACAGCGCGCTCTGCCCGTTGCTGTTCAACCATTTCGTCACGTGCCTTCTCCGCCAAGTCTAGCTCGCGCAGCCGTGCTTGAATCTCCATTTGCTGGGCATGAAGCAGTGCTTCTGTCTGTGCTCGGTGCTCTTCAGCCTTAATTTTACGCTCTTCTTCCCGCTCACGCGCCTCGATTCGCCTCAGCTTGTCCTGTCGAGCCTTTTCTTCAGCTAGCGCACGATCTCGAGCAGCTAAATGTGCTGCTAAATCTTTTCGCCTCTCTTCTTCAGCATCAAGTTGAGCCTTTTTTCTTGATCTCCCGAGCTCGCTTTTCAGCTGCCAGCTCTTGAGCAAAGCGCATTCGCGAGCGCTCCATGGCCTCATGCTGTCTTTTTTCGCGCTCCATCTTCTCCGCAGCCTCTTGCTGCAGCCGATTCATCTTCATCTCGAACTCCAGCATTTGCTCAAGCTCGCGCTCTTGCCGTTGCTTAACCTTTTCGAGTCTCTGTCGCTCGATCTCCAATAAAGCTGACGAACCCTTCTTGCCTGGAGAACTAGATGCCCCGAAGACATGGAGGGAGGACCGTCCGCGTTTTCAGAACTTGCACGTGCTGGGGCTTTGATAGCTCGCTTTGATCCCGCGACCGCAACAAGTCGAGCTGGCATTGTATTTCCAGTCCCGCGGTCTTCAGTCTCGATCAATTTTCGCTTCTCAGTTCTCAACGCCTGCATCTCCTCGTGTCGCCGTAATGAGTACGCCTCGTGGCGCATTCGCTGAACGGCTGCAGTGACATCCGGGTCGTAAAACGAGTCCAGGTCTCGGATCTTGAGGGTCTCAGGATTTACGCCACAGCGCAGACAAGCTTCGGCAGAGCGTGGTGTGAGCACAATACGTTCCGGCGGTGGATTCAGCCCCGATGATCGGGCATTGCTGAGCGTCGCGAAGACCTCCTCAATCGTCTGAGCTCGAGGCCCACGACGTTTGCGGATTTTGGTCTTCTTCTTGGGCTCTTCCTCCTCTTGTTGCTGTTGCATCTTCGAACGATCTGCACCCGTGATATTGTCCAGGTCTAAGTGCATCCCGCTTGCTTGTTTCGTGTCATGACCATTTGCAGGATTCACCTCGGTAGCGTCCGGTGAAACCATAGGAGATGTCCCCCACTCGCTCGCTGCAACTACCCCTCCGACGTTTTCACACACACACTCACCTCTGCCACTCGTGAACGCTGCACACCAAAAGACCTCAAGCCCCGCACTTGGAGCGTTTGATAGCTTGGCGATTTTGCTGCGTCGCTCCTCTTTTTTTAGGCCCTGCGGTCAAGCGACCATGAAGGTGCCAACGATGGCAGAACGTGGGTGAACACGTACTCACAGGGTGGAAATAGCTATCTTCCTCTCTGCATTGCACTCCTCTCTGCATTGCACTCCTCTCTGCATTGGCTCGCAAATATAGCTCACAGTCTGCGCGTTAGCTTGCTCAGGAATTCGTCGGCGGTGGATGTCAGCAGGATGGCACGCGAGTTGCTCGCTGCTCCTTTTGGAAATAAGGCAGGGCTCTCACCACTCGCCCAACTGCTTGGGTGCTGCCTTCGCGTAGCACGAGCGGTAGGTCTGGACGGATGTACTCCGGCCAATACATGAACTCGAAGCGGCACATTGTCGTGGCAGGCGGAAGCGTCGACGGCGACGTGGTGGGTACGCCGCTGGGGTCTCCTAGTCGGACGATCTTTGCCATCTGCCGAACTTGTCCTGCGTGGATGACCGCTTGGAAGTTCTCGCGAAACGTACGTGCGTCGGGCAGGAAGTGCAGCTCAGCGTCGAACTGGCGCGTAGCCATCGGGCGAACACTCGGGTGCACAAGCATGGTGCCTTTCCGGATGCGGTGGGCCGGCTGAGCAGCGGCCAAGAAGCGTATAAGCACGGCACCAGTCTCGCCGGCGCTCAAGCTTTGCGCCGCCTTGTGCTGCACTTCGATGCTCTCCACTGCAACATCGCAAAATTGGCCATCAGCGTCTGGCCCAAGCAGCATTCGCTCACCCACGCAGAACGTCCCCGCTTGAACCAGTCCCGTTACAATCGTGCCTTCGTCCTCGATATCGTAGGCTTGGTTGACCTGAAACTCTGCGGGCGTCTTCGCCTTGGCAGCCCACACGCGCTTGGGCTCGAGTACGGTCAGATACCCTTGCAACACGTCCAAACCTCTACCATCCACACTCGAGACCCGGAATACCGGCACTGTCGACGCCGTGGTAAGCTTCTGCAGGTCCTCTTTCTCGCCCGTGCTGGTGTCGGTGCTTTGCGGAGCCAGAACAACCCTCTGGCAAGGGCAAAAAGCTTGTAGCAGATCCGCGACCTCAACCAGCGACTGCTGTATTCGCTCTTCGGTCGCGTGATCCGTTTTGGTTATTACCACAAAAATGGCCACTTCCAGCGCCGTGGCGATCTTTACGTGCTCGAGCGTCATGTCCCGAACGCCTCTCACAGCATCCACCACTAGCATGGCATAGTCCGGGAACTGGCCGGCGAGTCCGGACGCCGTGCTCTTGAGGTACTTTTTGTGCCCCGCCAGATCGCTGAGCGTGATGAAACTCTCCTGCCTCCTCTGCGTCTGCGTCTCCTCGGCCTCTTCGTCGCTGTCACCGAAGTCGCACGTTGGCAGCTCGTCCGTGCAGCGGAAGTGGCCGTCCGCAGCCACGGCGATCGTGTGCTCGCTCACACTCGACGTGCAGCCGTTCTCCAACTCGTGGCGGTGGCGACACACCTGCATCCTGGCAAGCCCAGCGCCGTCGTCCAGACAGCCGCGCGTCAGTACCCCCACCAGCGTCGACTTGCCGCTCTCAAAGTCCCCGATCACCGACACTAGCAGACACCATCACAGGCAAATGGTTATCAGAAAAAAGTAGCCATAATACACTACATGTAACTGCAGTAGCTGCTCCCCCCACCTCGGAGCCGCTTGGTGGCGTTATGCTCCAGCACCCTAGTGACCTGTATCCTCGCGGCGCGGTGGTTCGCGTCGCGTCCAGCTCTGAACTTGGCCAGCGTCATCTCGGCGTGCACCACGCGGCACATCCTGCATCAATCAAGATGAACACCCGTGTCAATCAAGATGGCTACATTTTTCCAGCCAACTTCAACTTCAGATAGCACTCTGGAAATAGTACTTCCAGCCACTAAATAGTAGTATGAAAAGTACTATGCAGCTCACCGCGCGAGCGAGCCCAGCGAGCGCAGCAGCGCGTCCTCCGAGAGCCCCAGCAGCTCCCCATTGTCCCGTACGCCGAGCTCGTAGAAGGCGGCGCCGCTTCCCTCGTTCAGGCGCCAGTGCATCTGCGTGGTCAGCTGCCGCAGCCGCTCGGGCGCCGGCTCCAGCAGCTGCAGCTTGTACTCGACGTTGCCCTCCTCCACCTCCGCGGGCAGGTGCTCCGCAGCTACAGCGGCGCCGGGCTGCGCGAACTCGGAGCGCACTTGGCGCAGCAGCGCTGTCAGCCCCACGTCCGCCGTTGGAGCCATAATGGCGATTGAGCGCAGCTGTTCGCCGCGAATCTCCTGAACCGAAAAAAAGACCAACACTCAGCAAGATGGGTACAAAACAAGATGAAGCCAACTTCCACTTCCGCCGCAGCGAAGGTTCATGTGGCGAGGCAAGCGACGCCACAAGAAGTTTCGTCACTGTAAGACAGAGTGTGCGTTTTGTGTGGTGGAGTGGGTTGATACAGGCGAATTGAGAGTGCCTAGCTAAACAGCAAGACACAGCTTCGAGCCTACACGCAATCCAATTGGTGGTCTTAGCTTTTTGTTGTTGCGTGGACTCGCTCGAAACGAAAGTTGAAAACAAGCAGATCTGCATACTGTGCTGTTGTTAGGGTGGTCCGCTAAACCAGTAATGCAAAAGATGGCGGCGATTTAGAGACAACGCACGTGGGTCAAAGCCAAAAACGGGAAACAATGACCTAGACGACAAGTCCATCGTGTACGCTGGGCGATCAGCTTGAAGTCCGGCACACGCCTATCACCCAGGAGGTGTTAGAGGCACAGCATCCTGCACAACACTCCATGCTTGCCGCTCGACAAACCCAATTGACTTGCTCGCCCAGTCGAGCCTGAAAGGGGCATTAAGGCGAGGTTGGCGCTGACTGAACAATGACGCTTTCAGTCCAAAGCGAGTTTCGATGACGCGTTCGTGTCGCCGCGTTAACTCAGATACATAGCCTTGCCCGCAGCGACAGCCTCCTGCTGCTGTTGAAGCGCACGCCAGCACCGACGCTTGGCTGTGTGCGCGGGCTGGTCAGCGGAGTGCCACTCCCCATATATCATGTCGCTCGCTGCGATCACAACGTGCATCGTTTCACTGCCGCAGTCATTGCCGCAAGTTGGGCTCAAGTTGATCCCAACGGCCTCCATCAGCAGCAGTAGCAGTGTGTATCTCACCAGCATTGCACTGCAATAGTAGCGCATCGTTTCAGCTGCCGGAAACGGCCACGTGTACAGCCAGCGAAGAGGCACAACGCGACTCAAATGCTTCAGGATCGCGATCGCAAGGGCGAGCCTGCTTTTGCAGCCGTCTATATGCATCTCTTCAGCCTTGCTTGGCCAGCCAACGCGCTGGCCTGGCAGCATGCGCCACCAGCTCCGCCTGACTCGAATCTCCTGCTCTGGCAAGCTCGGTGGAACGATGCGACCACGCGAAAACCAGCTGACACGTTTGTGACGAAAGTTTAATTGACAAAATGGGGTACAATAACTACGATTTCGTATGCAACGAAGCCGTAGTTAGCGTACCCTATTTTTGTCAAAATAAACCCGGCTGCTTTTTTCGCATCATTTAACGTTTTGCCGCGTGGATAGAGCTCGAAAATGGGGCCGCCCCTGCGAGACCCGCGCGCTTCCTGTCGCTGCGGGCGCGTTGCCAGCCGCTCCACGCGACGGCGGACGTCTCTGCTGACTGTGGCAGCTGTAGCTGCGCTGGTCGCGCTGCTGCTGGCGGCGCCAGTGGCCGCCAAGGACGTCGTCACGCCACGCTCGAAAGGTACTCCACCGCGTGTTATTATTCCGTATCAACACGTTTTAACGCGTTTACGTTTTGCATCAGACAAGCTCATGGAAATGGCGGTGACGATGGCCGGCAGTGCCGTCGACGACGTCGTGGCGCGCAAGAAGCCCAGCAAGCGCAATAAAACCCACCAGGATCCCGAAGTCGGTACGTCCAGAGCACTGACGTAAAAGCGTTTCGTGCGTTAAAACACCGATTTCGCCACGCAGACATGCTTTTATTTGCGCTTTTACGTCCATGCTGCGGTGGCACCTCCGTACTAAAGCGGCCCGTGCTCTGTGTGCTCTGAAGTGCTCACTTTTGTGCTTGCGACGGGAACTGCAGAGAGCTTGCTGGCCGACTTCGACCACGACGGCCGCGTGGGGCGCCGAGAGATCCAGCAGATCAAGGACAAGCTGCACCACCTGCTGGACACGGATGACAGCGGCGGCCTGGACCTGTCGGAGCTCAAGACCAGGGCCCAGAGCGACCAGGACGTGGACACGGCGCTCAAGAAGCTGGACAGCGACCACGACGCCGTCATCTCGTGGAAGGAGCTGGACGAGCGCTGGGAGAGCGTGGGCGCCGAGATGACCGTGGCCGAGGTGGCTGACTGGGTGGCCTACGCCGTGCAGCTCCCGCAGTACAGCGAGGTGTTTCGCACCAACTCCATCTCCGGGTACACGTTCCCGCTGCTCATGGCAAACGACGGGGCCAGGCTGCAGGAGATCGGCGTGCACAGCGAGCTGCACCGCCACCAGCTGGCCATGTTCTTGCAGATGAAGTACCTGGGTATGGGACGGAAGCCGGAAGCAGTCGTGTCGAGTGTGTGCACGGCAGAAGGCTCGACTGCGCAGGACAAGGTGCTGCTTCAGATTGCCTGGGTGCCGGCTGAGAACGCGCCACAGCGATATCAACTGCAACGCCGCAGTCCTGGCGAGTCGACCTGGGTGCCGATGTTTACTGGGGCTGATACCGAATTTCTCGATGTTGCGGAGCCCGACCAGCACGTGGTTTACCGCCTTACGACCTGGAACTCGTACGGACGTAGCCCGCACACGTTTGTACGCTGCGATGACGCCCTCGCGAGTATTACAGCGTCCTCAGCTTCGTCAGGTGCAGGCTCCTCGCCGCCTATGCTGCCCAACTCGGGAAAAGCGCGGTCCTCACGCTCGCTGTCTTCCCAGAGTAAGCGCAAACGGAATGCGGAGGCAGATACGACTGAATATGCTGAAAATGCGGAGGACGCCGACTCGGACGACGACTTCGACCACCGACTGAGCTTGTGGGGCCTGCTGAAGATATACTTCTGGTGGCTGGATGACGCTATCGTGATTCTGTTGGTTGTAATGCTACCAATTCGGGGAATTATCTACGGAGATGCGGACTCGCTGCTTCGATTGCTTCGTCGACTGCCGCCCAACATGCCTACGCGCGTGACAGTGGAAGTCGAGACGAGCAAAACAACCGTGGAAAGTGCCGCTGCTCGTGTGTCGTGGGAGAAGCCGGTAGATAACGGTGTTCCTATCGTGTGCTACACTGTGCGATGGACTCGTACGAAGACCGAAGAAGTGAAGTGGATCAAGCTGCTAACTCTGCCGCTGCCGACGACTGTGATCGTGGAGAAGCTTCATCATGGGGAGACGTACAAGTTCGTTGTGCAGGCCACGAACCAGTTCGGACTGGTAACCAGCTCCAGCCGATCCACGTACATGGTCCCGGTTCCGGAGCTCAAGCATCTTCCATCGGAGGCCCGAGCCCTACGCAACCAGTGTCATGTGTGCCACGATCCGCGATACAAGAAGAAGGTGCCGTTCACTGCGACGCTGGACCGGCGCATCTTGCACTACTGTTGCTTGTGTGATCGCGAGTTCTGTCACTACCACAAGGGAGAAGTGTATCACACGAAAGCGCTGAGCTGTCCGATCGTCGATGGCCGGTGCATCTGTATCACCTGTAAAGAGAGCCGTCTGCACCGCACCGTCACGTACTGAGCCAGGCTGGAGTTGTAGGACTTGCGCTGCAAGTCACAGTATTATATCGCAAATACAAATTCTTCTTCTCAACGTGTTTTCCTGGTGCTACAAACTACTCAGTGCTATGCTTCACCCCGTGAACAAAAGAAAACGGCACTGGTGCCTTGTTTGCCGATAGAATTGGTTCCCACTTCCGACCAAAGTGCGTCCCAGACTCCACCAAATTCGCCTGCAACGTCAGTTCCCACGGGAGTTCGCTGAAGACGCCGTGCATCGCGTCATCTTCGCCGAGTCTAAACAGATGCGTGCCTAATTCCGCTTGACTGAGCTCGTCCACCTGCTTGAAAGCTGCAACCCCACCTTCCTCTAATGCTTGGCCTCCAACATCGCCCCAGATCTCGCTACGAGGAGCTGACAAGATGTCGATCGTTTTAAGCAGCGCGATGTTGCTGCCTCGCTCCAAGTACATCGTCAGCCCCTCAAGAGCCCAGAACGTCGGGACGCTCGAGTCGAATCCCGCAGACAGCAGCTTCTCCTCCCAATTGAAGTCGTTCACATCAGCCACCACCATCTCATGGCGATCAGGTACCATCGAGGCGTTCGACGCATCCAGCACCGCCACTTTGTGTTCGAAGAGCGCGAAGTTCTGATCCACCTCGAACACTTGGCAGTCGTGCAGCGATTCCAACCGGTAGGCCCGGGTGTCGAGTCCCGCTCGGAAGAGCACGACCTGGTGAATACAGGCATTGCGTCGTGTGATGGAGTCGTCCAGGTAGCATGTGCGAATCGAGAAGTAGTTCTCTGGCTGCGGGAGGTTCTCCGTCCACTTTTTCATCCGCGGGCGAGTTGCGGGAGATCTGGCGAGTGAGGGGCTCTGCAAATGGATCTGTGACGATGCGGTCGGCTCGCTCGTGCTCCGTCGCGCGCATGAGCACCCCGGCGAAGCTCATGAACTGCACGAAATCCTCCGAGTGCATCTTGTCGGCAGTGTCGTTCGTCATCGCTGTCCCTGTTCACTGGTGATTTGTAGATTGACGACGCGCTTGTAGAGCCCGACGAGTCTTTCGTGGCGTTGAAAGGAGGGCGGACCGCGAGGTCTTGCGTTGCACCGATAGCGCGAGTGCGGCCTCCCAACTTTCCGGACTCACCACTCGTAGTTTTGTGGATCGCAGTGGCGTACGAGGGCCATGTTGATGGAAGCAGTGGTTCACGAGCACCGCCCTAACTTCAACGTGGCGTTATCATCATGCGGTGCACTGCCATCGCTCGATGGGCCGACCAGCCAGAGTAAAATTGAATGAGCACACAGTACGTCTGGTCCCATTTGACTGATGAACCACAGTTCCTCGAAGGTGAGTCACGTCGATGGTGTAAGCTATCAATCTATCATTGTTTTTGTGAGCGGGGAGGGGGGGGGGACGAGAATGGCCTCTGTCTTTGTTTAGATGAATTACCAGGTTACCGGGGGGGGGGGTAAGTAGGAGCTATCTTACGTGGTTCGTCTGGCCGTCATCTGCAGGAACCCTTCGTACATGGTGGCCACGAAACGATACTCCTTCTTAACTGCTGGGTTAGCGTTCAGCAGGACGGTGAGGTTCTCCAGTGCTTGTCCCTGCGTTTTCCACTGTGTGAACACTGCTCTCATATGGGCCAAACTTGCACCGCGCAGGCTATCGAGTGTGCTCCTTTGAAGCCACCCACCAAACAGCCCGTTGTGGCTCGCAAAATACGTGGCGATTTGCTGGAGCTCGCGTTCTCGGGTAAACCTCCGCAAAGTCGCGTCGACATTGAATGTTTGGGATTGAACTTGGGCTTGCAAATGTTGAGGGAGTTTCTCGAGGCTCGACTTGCTGAGTTTGACCTGGAACCTCTCCTCGTCTTCCAAGTCGTTCATGTTGTAGCTTCTCAGCTGCCGTTGGCGCGCAGGGTGTGCCTCATTGACGGTGTTGGCTGTCGTGCTAGAAACTGTTGCATGACCGGCGGCCAAGACAGCATGGCTGTTCGCGAGGAAAGTGGAGACTGCCATGAGCACCACGTAGCACAGATGCATGATACAGCCCGGTTAAGATGTGTCTCGGCGGAGAGTGAATTCCAAAGTGAGACCGCGAAATTGCTGACACTTTGCCGAGGTTTTCACGCACTTAGCGATGAACGGCTCAATTTGCCAGCTGTGATACATCGTCCCGTCAACACTTCATCGCCCGACTTGGTGGACCATCCTGGGAATATCTTAGGATCCGTCAGATAAATCTGTACAAGGTCGTAGTTTGTTGTAGAGGCCACGCAAGGCTTGCGGTAAGCATCGACATCTCAACATGTACAGACAACGCGTCAAAACAATATCGTAGTAAAACATTTTGTCTGTTTTCAATTTACGCACAGATACTTATTTACTCCCTCTACATTGAATCTGAGGCTAAAACTCCTCCTTTTTGCAGAACGAGAGCGTTGTGAATGTCTTGCAAAACTCGCCGCTGGGGCAATAGTGGGGGTAGAACCAATCGTACTCACCGCACTTCATGCCGCATATCGCACCGCCCGGAGGCAGCGTCTCGGGCATGCACAGCCAAAAGGTGTCCGACTGCTTCAGACAGACGTTTCGCCAGCTCGGAGCAAACGGTGTCAGCGCTGGTGCAATTGCCCCAATCGGCAATGTACGCGTGTTCTCCATCGATGTAGTCCTTCTGCACACCGCTCTTGTCTGTGGCGATGGACTGGCGCTGGACGTTCACGTCCTCCGACCAGCGGCACTCGTATTTGGGGCCGCGCGGCACGTGCTGCCGGTCCAGTTTTGACCGCCACACTGCGACTCGTTCGCGATGGTGCACGCCCCGGCCTTCTTGTGGGTATGAAGGTGGGTGGATGTTTGCTTGGCGGCATCTGCAGCCGACAGAGTTATTGCCGCTGAGGCGGAGAAAGCGAGTAGCCTCATGTGATAGCGCTGGCGCACGGATAGGAGCGCGACGACGCCTGCCTAGAGTGGCTGCAATAGCAAAATGAGACTTACGACCACTCATCGCGAAGCTTTACTTTGAGAGGATTATGTGTGACGAAGATACGGAAATGGTTTGTGAGCATGAACACGACTCGTTTACTTGCTGTGATAAGGTCGATCGATGCTGACGATAGGTATTATCGAATATGTACCTTAACCCAACAAATGTTTTTTAATAATGACAAATAAAAAGCACTTTATTGAAAGTAACCAAGCGTAACCCTGTAAGTAACCTTATTTCAGTAGCCCAACTGTAACCTTACTCTTCCTGCTTCGGGCAGCGGATGATGGCCTGCATGAGGCCACACATGTACTCACCGGGTGAGAATCGCGCATGGTAGTCCATTTAGCGACGAAGTGCCCTGACCTGTCCGACGACAGGGTAGACCCCTGGTTGAGCCCCACGGAGAACCTTTGGACAGATCCGCAAAAAAAATATCAGTACCGTCATATCGCACTTTTTAGTATTATATTGTGAATTCTTATTTTTCTCTTAGAATAACTATACTTCAATATTGACCTTAGTAGAAATCAATCATGATGATGGAAACTGACGGGTCGTGTCTTCATCAATCTATGGTCTTGATTTTGAGGTAAAGCATGACGAAGTCAAAAGTTTCATATTTACCAGCAAGTTGACATGTCAAACAAGGTTGAGCTGAGTTGTGCGCTGTATGGTGAAAAGTGGAGGTGTTTCCCGTTGAGGTCGCAGTTGGTGCCGACGTGGAGGCGCTGCAAGAGGCCATTTCTCGAGTAGTGAGCGTAGAAAACCCCTCGCTGTTGGTGGTCCGCTTGGCGCGGAAAGACGATGAATGGCTGGAAGACAACGATTCTTTGAGGAGCTATTGCTGCACGCCAATGCCGTTGACGGCGATTTTGATGACTGCTTTCAAAGGCCCTACACAGATGCGCGGAGTCCACTTCAGAAAAAAAAAAACGTGGTTCACATCTCGGTGAAGCGTCCAGTGCTTGAAATGAG